>NW_004955434.1:22463796-22578156 GCF_000276665.1 Chinchilla lanigera
ACATCACATTTTCTTTCTGGTGTGAGAAACTGAAAGTGTAAATAAGGACCAAAATGTAAAATAGAATTATAAAATAGGAAGAAATTGTTCAAAAGTGAGGGGGAACTCTGAGAGGGAAAGAGGAAGAAAGAAAGGGAAAAGAAAAAATGAGAAAAGAAGGATAAAAATGGAAACAAAGCTTTGTAAATAAGGAGGGGAAGAGGGACTGGAGGTAGGGAAGGTGACTGGAGAAAAGAAGAATCAAAATATGTCATGCACAGGTACAAATTCCTTATAATGAATGTGATCAATATGTATATCTAAACTGTATATCTAAATGTATGTCTAAATTTTGTTTTAAAAAATGTCTTTCTGTAGAAGATAAAAAGACTCCCGATAACAAAGTTTTTTTTCTATAATTTCAATAGAAAAAAAGTGTAGACATAGTAGGAAAAAAAAAAATACCCTGAACAAATACATCCTTTGGTTATGTTGTGTGATCCAGGGAGGCCTCTTTCTATATCCTCCACCACTGTCATTATTCTAAGGCTTCTTGTGCACCCCAATGCTACTGTTGTCAGACCTTCTTTTTTTCTTGTACTCTTTCCATCAGGAAGCGGATGGCTGCAGCTGTCACTTTGTGGTGTGAAGCTACTGCTTTGTCTGCCAGCACCTCTCTGACCTTTTCCTGGCAACAGAACTGCCCCTGAGGTAGAAAGTCCAAGACACAGGCTAAGCGCACCTCCTGTAACGCCATAGTAACCGGCCAAAGGCATGAGCGCTAATTCTAAACAAGGTGCATCCTCCTAGTGTGAGAGTGTAGAAGGTTTTACATGTGTTTTGGTTTTGGAATCATGCTGTTTGGCTATTATTTCACTGCTGTGATGTTCCCAGTATCTTGCCAATAAATGCTTTTGTTGTTATTTTTCAAGCTTGCCCAAGTCTCTTTCTGTCACTTTATAGAGAGAAAATCTCCTTCATTAATGGACCTATTTTATTATCATAAATCACAAAGCCATTCAGACAAAATGAGAGTGGGTGTAGGTTGCTCTTCTTTTTTTCTATTGCAGTGTTAGTTCCCGATAACCATAGTGGTCTCAGCAGCCAGTCTCATGCAAAATGTGTTTCCTAAGTAATGCATCTCGTTGAATCTGGTTTGCCTCAGGAAAGCATGTGTTCTGAGAAGGCTGGCACTAGAGATACAGGATGACCTGTCAGAGATTAAACTTGGTTTCAGTCTCTTTCTCTGTCTCCTCCTTCATGTAAGAGCTAGAGTACATGTTCAGCCTTCCTTAACAAATGAATTTCTTCTAAGGCAAGAAATGGTTGAGGAGAGCAGGAAATAGGCATATCTAAGGTCTTTGAGTTATACAAATCTAGGCCTCCACTAGGTCCCAATGTTGTACTGTATCAAAGAATGGAGAATTATCAGATTTTCTGCTAAGGTGTCAAAAAAGGAGTAAGCATGCCAGGTTATCTGGGGGCTCCCAAGGGCATTTCTGGTAGCCACTCTTGGTTCTGACCTTTTATTCTCTCTCTCTGCGTAGTGATAACATACAATGTGTCATTTTGGGGCCTGTTAAATAGACTGCATCTATTTCTATGTTTTCAGCAGTACCACTGAGCAGAAAGCTGTCTCAATTTTTGAACAAAATTCTCTCAGAGGATGCTTACAAGTATTACAAATTCTACTTGCTGCAACAATACTTATGAGAAAGGCACACAAACACCCCAGTGTGTGCCTTAATTGAAAAATATTAGTTAATAGTCACAACTGCTTGTTTCCAGTTTTTCCGTAAGGAGGAGAGAGGGAAAAAATAATTCAATGTCTTAAATTTGTGCCAGCTTCAGGAATAGTATTTGCAAAGGTCAAGTCAAAGTCAAGAGCAAAAACATTCATGATAGTCCCAAATTAAAACAACCACCGCCACCACCAATAATGAGATTGTGGCATGCTCTCACAGATGTGTGCCCCACAACACTGAGAATAAATCATTGCAACTTACACACAACATACATTAAACTTAAACTTAGAGCTGAAGCTCAGATTTGAGTTTAAAAAATAGCCAGACATACAAATTACCAACTGTAGGATTTTATCTATACAAAGTCAAAACCAAGCAAAACTCTACACTGTTAGAACTCAGCTTCTTGTTTACCTTGCTGGGGATGAGAGTCCTGGAAATTTTCAGCACCTTAAACTGGTGCTGGTTATACAGATGTGTTTATATAACTCATCTAGCTGGAAATATATTATGTGTGTTTTTTCTGTATGCTTGCAACATTTTAATATAATTTTTAATTACCTAGCATGCACAAGGCCCTGGGTTCATTTCTCAGCACTACCGAGATAATTATAATATTGTTATTATTAATTGATAGGAACATTTAGAAAAAAGATCAAACAAGAGGTGAGGGTCTTCTAGGCCAATGGGACCTCACCTTCTTTATTTGATGGCACACTCGGATGATGCTAATATTTGAAAGTGCTTGTGGTTAATAACATAATTTGTCAAAGCTTGAAGCTGGCCCAGGAGCCCCAGCTACCTGGAGAAGTTGATCTTCTCAGCGTCATCCCCTCCCTTCCTTAGCAGGACTTCACCTGTGCTCTGCGCTTCCAGGGAGAGGGACCTGTGCTCAAGCAGGAAGACTGCATGGGCACCATTTCGGATCCCCAGCCCCACAGAACTACGACAGACTCTCCAGCAGTGGTGCCAAGCCTGAACGGCCTGTTTGTGCCAGTGCGCAGGACTTAACGATCTCACTTGTCTCAACAGCGATGCCCAGTTGCTGCACGGCGCTACTGCTGTCCAGATTGCTTCCTTCTGGAAAATCTCTGCTTCAAATTATAGCTCCCCAGATGTTTTGGCTTCCCTTTCTCCAATTCGAATCACATTTGGATATTTCCTGCCTATATTTCTGATTTCAGCTTGCTTTTATATTGCTTTTCTATCTTCACTGGGATTTTCAACACCTCCCACATTGCATTCCCCCAAGCATTTTGTTAAATTAATTATATCCCTTTTCCGATGATCTCAAGGAAAACAGTCAGCCAGATATTAGATGCCTCAAATTTATTTTCTACGTTGCTTTAGGCAAGCTGGGTAGGGCCTGTGGGTTGGGATGATCATTTCCTCTACTACTACAGAGCAGCACCTGCAGGAGGGAGAAGGCTTACACAGAAAAGGTAGTTGGAGAATCCATTATAAACAAAAAGGCACTGCAAACCATTATCTTTAGGACCTAGATCTCCAGTTGCATCCATGCATTTGCTCCTGTTGGCTGTTACACAAAAATTTCCACGAGAACTTTCAGATTTGTTCACTTAGCAGTTGTCTTTGATTTGACTCCTGGTGGAAGAACCTTTGTTATGTTACTGCTCTATAATTAGATTTCACTCTTCTAATCTATACTCCTTAAAATTTCTAATGTTCCATCCAAATATTATGGCTGCATTAAATAAATTATTGCGACCACTGTGTGTGTGTGTGTGTGTGTGTGTGTGTGTGTGTGTGTGCGCACTAGTATGGAAAGTTTTGCAAACCACCCCAGAAGAGCCTATACTCTATATCCAGAATGTCCTCCACACAAGGACTTCTACATTTGGATTTTATAAATTAATAGAAAAATAATTATAATATGAATAACTATCATTAGGATTGTTCCTTGGAGTTTTAACAGCCTATAAAGTTCTAGTTCTAAGGCTGGATATGGTAAAGTAATTTAATCAAGTTTATATAGGACTGGTCCAAGAAAAGGGGCCCATGTCTTTTAATGCCTAGCTGTATTAGCTTTCTCTACTGTGTAACAAATTGAGCATTTTCAGTCAGCACATTTATTTATTATCTCACAGTTGCTGTAGCTCAGGAGTCCAGATATAGCCAAGTTGCATGCTACTCTTATAAAGTCTCCACAGACTGGTGCCAGGTGTCAGCTGGAACTGCCTGTGAGCCTCCTTACAGGGTCAGGACCATTTGGAACCCATGGAGAAGAGTTTTGTGTAGAGGAGGGAGATTCCAGTGATGAAGTCTTAATGGCTTACTTTGCTTTAACAAAAAGAGAAAATTAGGGAACTGAGAAGGGAAAAGTGTTAGTGAAAGTTATTATTTCTTTCACTATGTGGGGGAGGGAAAAGGGGGGAATAAATTGAGGCCCTTCTTTTTAGTTGCTCCCTGGTGCTGGGGGGCGGTCCTGGAGCGTTTCTACTAGTGAATGATTTCAAGGAGACACACTGCTAACACACTGCCAGAGGCAGCAGGCACGGAGAGGACTCTGTACAGTCGCCAGGGACCAAGCTGAAGGGAAGTTCCTGTCACAGGGGGATGCCCACAGTACGGTGCAGGATTTGTTTAGGTATGAGAAGTACACTGGAAGCCTGAAAAGAGATGCTCTGCTACCTACGCAGTGTCAGAGTTGGATACCAATTTTACGGGGAAAAAAAGAGTGAAATCTTTTGAGTAAGTCACTCAGGACTGGAAGAAGCATTGCTGTGTTCTTCCCAAACTTCTTTGGCACTGCTTCTTTGAAGTGGGCCAGTCTTGGAGATTTTAATAAAATTTCCTGGGCTGGACAGACCTTCGGCCAACACACTGGCGATGCCAAGTTCTCCTAACTGGCAAGTTTTGCTTACATTAAGCAACCCTCAATAGTGCCTTCACTGGTAGGTTATTTAATTTTAGGTAAATCAGCAGTGCTCTTCATCAAGAATATCACTGACCCTTGCACAAGATAGCTGCCAAAAACACTCGTGTTTCCCGTTCCTGTGCCTGTATGGTCCTTGGACAGTGGCACACGTGGGAGCAAAAATGATGCAAAATTGAGGGCATGGGATTTTAAATTACTAGATTTTCTCCTGGCTCCAGCTGTGCCACAATAGCTGCATGCTTTCTTTCCCTCTCAACCGCAAAATGAGAATTTATATAATAAAGAGTGATTAAAAGCCCTTTGTGTTTCCTGCTCCTACAGGATCCTGGTGAGGCAGGGATGAAGGAGTGGTTAAGAAACTATGGCTACTTTCCTGTTCTCAGAGGGTCTTTCCTCTCGTGACGGAAAATACCTAATGGCTTATATACCTTGAAAATTTAAAATATGCCATATAAATACAAGATACTCCTTGTACTGAAGAGATGCTGGTTATAGATAAAAAAAATTTTTTCCCTGAGAACATGATGCCCGGATGTGTTTCTCACTAAAGTCCCTGTACCAGGAAAATACATAGCTCTTTGGATCAATGATTGTGTTATGTAACATCACTACCTGAAAAAGTAGAAATCATTCCTTCCTTGTCACTTTCTCCCAAACTTTGCACACCTCTGCCCTCTCCTAACTGAGCGGGATAGAGGGTGACCCCTTTGCTTCACCAGCACCTTTGATGCACACCATGCTGACTCCAAACAGCTCGCGTTCACTGAAACTGATCTTCCTTCTTATTCTCACAGGCTCAGTCAGAACTCCACCTGGGTAAGCAGGAGGCCCCAGATGGCCTGACCACTTCCTGGATCATAAGGCTCCTCAGCATATATAATAGAAATCTCTTTGATAATCCATGTATGTGGCAGAATTTGCTACACCACACATGGCCCAGGAGAGTCTCCTGTGACTTCCAGCACGCCCCTCGTCAGCCCAGAAAGCAGCTGGCTTGTGTACTTAGCTTTCGCTTGGGCGGGCGGCTGCTAAGCTTCCCATTTCTTTTCCTTCTGCCCATCTCATCATCTCCTCGCTCACAATGCCGTCAATACCCGCGCTTAAAAACCGCGTGCGTGCGAGGAGTCGGGAAGAAATGCGGACTCTCTAAAATAATATCATATTCTTATTTGAAACCTATTTCTCATCATTTATTTGCATTCCCCTACTCTCCTAAATTGAATACGTCTAATTTGTACAATTTCAACTCCGGTAAAATGCTCAAGACTCAGATCAGAAAACAATTTATTCCTCTTTCTTCAAATACGTGTATCCATGTAACAAATATATACTGAATTCTTATTATGCACAATGTCGTTCTAGGTGCTGAGCACACGGAGTTAACAGAATACATGAATCTTGACTCTTCCAGGCGTGCTTATCCTTACCACACCAGCAATTACAGATGGGTGAAAAGGAGTGAACATAATCAGATAAAAAGGAAATAGGAAAAAAAAATAAAGTAGAATAAAAAGGAAATAAGTTTTTAAAAAGGTACCCTGCTAATTGTGGTAAGTACCATGGAGAAGGTAAGGGTGACAGGGAGAGTCAGGGTGGGAGTGGAATTTAGAAATTAAAATGCTAACTACAGACTGGCAGAAAAGCCTGGAACCAGAAAGGTAATAGTGGCTCAGGACAGAGAGGGTGGGGAGGGTGGGGAGCAGTGGTCCTTGTCTGGGTTTATCTTTAAATGAGACTGAGCAGGACTGCTGATGGAGTGAACACGAGAAGGGAGAAGTTACTAGGAAAGAGCTAGATTGGTAAGAAACCACGACGAGACTTCTCTGGAATGGCTGAGGACAAAGGAGGCGTTAAACTTTCCCAGAAAGAGGCTAAGGTATGCAACAGTCATTTAGGAAGGAGCAGAACAAAGGAGAAAGGAATCTTTGAAACCATGATAAACAGTTTGTAAAATGAAAAAGATACACATACTCAGGATGGAAGAGCATCCCCAAATCTCAAAGAGATATATAAACCCAAATCTACAAGACACATAACAGACCTGTAGAACATAGATGAAAGACTTTTCTTTATCTCCAACCAATGCTCGTGCCTTGCCCACACCCAAAGCCAAAACAGTATTTTCAGGGTTGACAGGAAACGACGGCCAACCGATAACTGTACAGACTGCCTAGACAGCCTTTCAATTGTATGAACTGTAAACCAAGAAATCATAAATGAGAGCAGGGCACAGTGGTGCATGCCTGTAATCAAAGGTACTCATGAGGCTGAGGCAGGAGGATTACAAGTTCAAGGCCAGCCTGGCAACTGAGACCCTCCTCCCCCAAGACAAAGGTAAATGATGTTAAAATAAAGCAAAGACAATTTTTTTCAGTAGAATAGATCTGCAGTTTGGGAAACACAAGCTCAGCTAGATGGAACCTGCGTCCCTCAGTTGGCTGGGAAATCATGCAAATAGGGCTGGTTGCAAATTTTCTAAGTCCACTGAGACAACCAGGTCAAGAGGAAAACCTGGTCACTGCGGCGATTCCCAGATCTTGCAAAGTATTGTTAAAACCCAAAACATTTTTGCCTTTGGTGAGTTCAGCTTCTGGCATAAAGCCTGTGCAGCAGTCTTCTTCCTGTCAGTAACCCTCCAAGCCTCAGGAGATGTTTGTGCTCTCTCTCCTCCCTCTCCCCCTCCCTCCCTCTCGCCCTCCCTCCCTCCCTCACCCCCTCCCTCCGTCTTCCTTTCCCTCCCTGTCTCCTTATCTGTTCTGCAACCATTTTATTTATCAAGACAAAAGGAAAGCACTTCTCATCAAACAAAAGCCTTGGAGAGCTTACCATTCATACTTCCTCTCTAAGGGAACTCTTAAATGACTTACCTTAATCAGAAGTTAGCCCAGAAGAAAGAAATTAAATAGGACTCCCCCCCAGCAAAAAGAAACAATCATTTCAATTTAAAAAAAAAAACAAAACAGAAAGATCCACGTAGGAGCTTCTGTCATTAGTAGTAAAAGCAAGGGAAGATATTGTTATATTTGGCAAAAGATAGAAACATTAAATAGTTAAAAGTTTTCAGAAAAATATATGATTAAGTATTTTGTTAAACATTTAAGACTGACAACTAAAATGGTAGGAAAACAATCTAGCTTTAAAACAGCAGATGGGAGATAGGAATGTAAAAGCCGTGTTCGTTTACTGGGAAAGAGTCCATGAAAACATGCAAGAAGAAGCCAAACAGAAAACCTGAAATAAAGGGTAGAAATAAGCTCAAATATAGCAGAAAATTCAATCCATATAGATGTTTAAACTTCCTGAGTAAAAAGCGGAGCTCATTTTCAGAGTCTTTTGTAAGTGATTTGAAACTAGATTTTGTTTTTGTGTCCCATCTGGTAATCTCTTAGCAAATAAAAGAGGAGGTAATATTTCCAGTTCACTTTATATCAACATTTGTATAACACTGATTCAAAACCAGACAAGGACAGTTAAAGAAAAGGATATATGGATATATTTGCAAACAGAAACAAAATCCTAAATAATATACTAGCAAACTATTTAGCAGTGCATAAAAATCAAATAGGCTTTATCTAAGGAATGAAATAATATAAGAAAATCTACGTCATCTACCTTAAGAACAGATTAAAGGAGTAAGAATGCAATTATCTGAATTGACACACAAAAATCACTTGATCAAATGTAATATTCATCGAGATATTTTTAAAACATCTATACAGACTGGGATTATAAATCCAAAAGGAACTTCTTTAACACCCCTAAACGTACAACAAGCATTCTCTCTCTCTCTCTTTTTCTTTTTTTGAGATAAGGTCTCACTGTAAGGGTTGCCCAGGCTGCCCTCGAACTTACAGTGATTCTCCTGCCTCAGTCTCCAGAACGCTGGGTTACAGGTGTGCGTCACCACACCCAGCCTCAGCGAACATAAAACATTTTAACCACTTTTAATAAAAGATTTTAATAAAAGATTTTAATAAAACATTTTAATAAAACATTTTAATAAAACATTTTAACCACTACGTTACTTCACTGCTATATTGTAGTGAAAGTTTTAACTAATAAAGTAAAAGAAAGAAAGAAAGAAGGAAGGAAGGAAGGAAGAAGCATAAAACTTGGAAAGGAACAAGCAAACCTCTTATTTGCTGGTGATATTGTCTATGGAAAATGAAAGAGTCTACACAAAGCTAAAATCAATATGAAAGTTCAAGAAAATTTATAGACAAAAAAATCAATCATGTCTCTACTGGTTGTAGATTAGCAATAACCACATAGAAAATATAATAGAAAAAAGATACCATTCAAAATATCAATAAATTGTAACAGACATCAAGAAATAAATTTAGGAAAACACATGCTATAACCTTACAGGGAAAATATTGAAGAAGATCTGAATAGATGACTATAAATACCAATATCCATTGGTGCAAAGACCCAATACCATAAAAATATCACCTTCATGAGTTGATATACAAATTTAATTCCATTAAAAATTATACCAAATTTGTTATAGAATTTTAAAAGTTGATCCTAAAATAGGTATGAAATTTAAAAATGCAAGAAATTTTGACAAACAAAATGAGTAATTTGTCCCTATGAAATATCCTGATTTCTCACAAAGCTCTATCTACTGATTGTAGGAGTATGCTACTGGTGCAGGTAAATAAAAACTAGATCAATGCAATAGCACAGAGTAAGTAAATAAGGAGTAAGGAAAAACAGACCAGTGTAGATAGGAAAAACAGATGTATTACAGTGCCTCACAGATTACGGAGAGCAAGATGGACTGTGCAACAAATGTGCTGGGGTGACGGGCAGCATAGGTGGAAATAAGACAAAACTGCATCCCCGTTCTATATCCCCCAAAATCACTCAGATGAATAAAGCTTTAAATATTAAAAAAAGTTCAAAATGGTTTAAGGAAAGTAAATAGGATGTCTTCATGTTTCTAAGCTAGAGAAAAATTTTAATAATTGCACTCAAAAAGCAGAAAGGAAAAGATAAACGTTTGGACTTATAAAAATGTAAAATGTCTATATATCAAAAGATACCACAAAGTAACATAAGGTTACATACACGAAGAAGATATTTGAAATGATTTAATCAAAACTTTTAAAAATTAATTTATAGAATGCAGAAGGAACTCCCAGAAATAAAAAGAAAAGTAAATACCTCAAAGATGAATAATGTGAATGGCCAAGTCACAAAAAGGGAACTTTAACGGGCCACAAAGTGAAGATTGCTCGGCAATAGTCACAGAAATTTGATGTACAACAGTAGTAACATATTCATTCACAACCATAAGTTTAGCACAAATTAAAGTCTGAAACATTGACAATATTGACATAGAAGTGACAAAACTAGAATTGCTGACGGAAAAATAAATCGATTAAAGTGCTCTGGAGAGCCCTGTAGTAGTATCTGTGAATGTGGAAAATGTTCACATTCCAGCAATTGCCCTTCTAAGTACATCATAAACAGTGTTTTTTTAAAATCCAGGTTAAGACTTCTTAATAAATAATAAACTCAACTTATTGAGTAAGGGGAGGGGAAGAGCTTGTAGCGGGAAACATGACCAGAAAGTGTCCCAGGGCCGGAGGTGTGGCCAAGGCTGTCGATGTGCTGCCCAGAGCCCCTTCCTGGGGCTCACACGCTCACCTGAACGTTGGACGAGCTGCTCACCATTCCAGCCATCCTCTCCCAGAGCCTTGACCTCGGCTGATGGGAGCCACTTCAACTAAAACTGTCTGCGAAGTTACATTGCCTCTGGGGACACACACCTGTGGCACCATTCCTAGCCCAGGACTCCAGGGAGAGGAGACTAAGGCTACCCCAGGGAAGCACAGCTTTGCGAGCTTCCTTCCTTCCTCTGTGGTTTTTGCCAGAGAAAGAAACTCTGCCTCTGGCTTTGTAGGGAGGGAGCCTGACCTAAGAAAGAAATGTACATATTTTGAAGTATGTATGTAATGTCAAGTGCATTTTTGGAGATTTGAATGCTTCTGCTCTAAGAAATATCTAGTCTGTTAGAGTGAAAAATCATAAACAATCTAAATGTCTATCAGTGGGATCATGGGTAAAATGTGTATGGAAATAATACTCTGTTCATGATCACCTTTGAACAGGACAGAGGGAATAAAACTCAACAGGGGTATGCAGGAATTTTCACTAATACCTGAAACATGCAATATTTGGAAAAAACCATGGAAAAGTATTAGGCTTTATTAAAGCCAAGATGTGAGTGGATATACTGGGTGTTAATGCTATTTTTGATACTGATCAATACATTTGAAAATTTTCACCAAAAAAGCAAGTGTGGTATTCTGAAATCCACTGCCCTCTGACATCCTCCCATAGAACCTGTATATCTGTTCCCCCTATTTTTATAATAAAAAATTATGTAAATTTTATTTCCCTCGTTTGATCTTTAAGGATCCTCATAGGATAATTGCCACACGGCAGCTCAACAACAATAAACCAAATTAATCTTCACGGTCAGTTTGTGCTCTCAGTTGCTAAAGGTTTTTTTTTTCTGGTACCAGGAATTGAACTCACAACTTTGCGCTTGCCAGGCAGGCGCCATGCCGCTGAGCTAAATCCCCAGCCCCAAGTTGCTGAGGTTTTGAGGAAATTGTTTCATGGCTTTTGTTCCTTGTTTACTGTCCCAAATCCCTTCAGAATTGAGAAAAGTAAGAGCACATATAGGAAGGAGGAAAGAAGGGAAAAAGAGAAAAGGAGAGAAGAAAAAACAAAAGGAGAGGGAGGGAAAAATACAGGGACAGACTAATACAGTTAGTGGATGGGAACCGACTATGAAAACAGCCACTCCCTCTCAGTTCCTCAGGATCAGTCAGAACTAACCACACTGGAAAAGTTTCGGTGGCCATTACACTCAGCTGTAGCTTCTTTCTTTTTCTCTTTGCCTTTTGAATATGGAAGAAAACTAAGAAAAGTTATGGTTCCCCATTGCTGCTGTAGCTTCACATACATCATTCCAGGATAGGCAGAACCTTCCCACTCTTCTGTCAGAAGCTCGGCTCACTTTGGAGTAAGGTGAAACATACAGAGAACTTGCAGGAGATCGAGTCTATGAGCCAGGCATCAATCTGCAATGATTTGTGGCCATGTATGTATAAAGAGACCACAGCTGTCTGCTAACCACATACATATGGCATCTGGAAATGTAAACTCCCAGCCTTGGCCTTCAAAACCACATGCTGCCCAGGGAGGTAAAATTATGGTTCACAACATGTGGGTTGCGACCCCGTGTAGTCTGCCAGTATTTGGCAGGTGGGCAGCTAGAGATGAATTGTGTGCCTACTGCAATTTCCTTTCTCTGGGACTTACTTGGATGTGTGAGTCCAGGCCATAATGCATACCTGACACAGAGCTGGAGCTATACCTGGTAAGAACCTGAAACCCTACACATTCATATTCCTGTCTTGTCATCTATGGGCACATTCTTCCATCTGTCTTTATTTAAGCACATTAAGATATATGTTTATATATTGCATGGGCATATGCAACTTCTGTAATCTCTATCAAACATGTGTATCTTGCAGTCCCTATGGGGAAACATGACCATTTACAAATACATACAGCTCTAGCCAGCAGGGTGGGCTATGACCACAACATGTGTGGTGGCTTGAGTAATGGTAAGGAACCAACGGGAAGGTTCTGCTTGAATTGCTGTCTCCCTTGCCCTCATCTCAATGCAAAATTCTCAAAGGTACTAATTGCCCTGATCATTTTATAAACCCAACATCAGTGGTAACTTTATCTCCGTAATGTTAACAGGCCTGTTTTAGACTGTTTATATGCTAGTTGGTTCTGAATGGCCTTGAAATGCTGCCTTTTTGCAAATGGTCAGATTTTCCTATATGCCATGACACATAGAGTCAATTGTTGATTCTAATGCTGGATTCAATTAAATATTGTAACTATGCTTTGCCAATGTAAATCTTTCATTTGTTTATGGTTTTCTTGGTATGTGTTCTTACTTTTTTCAGGGCCATGACATTATACTAACTTGGCAAACGGCCCAGGTAGTGGTCCATACATACTTGCATCATCTTCCTAGCGTTTCACTGCTCAGTCAGCCTTGAGAATGTTTTTATGACAGCTCAATTCCTTGAATTGAAGAACTCAGTGAGAACTTCAGACATATTCTTATGTAAGCTTATGATTTCTAAAGAAAGGCCTGAAAAGAATGGATTGAAAATGATTAATGCTACGTAGCAACTACATTTCTGTAATGTGCTATTACAAAACTAGTGCCTCCTCACCCTCCCAGCTCAGCTATCAGCACTGCCTGGGCAGTCTGGAATCGCCTACGTACCCAACTATGTCCAGTGATCCTCTGAGCTCACACTTAAAGACATGATCTCTTCATGGACTGCCTAACGTCTTCCTACAGCTATTGGAATAATGCTGCAACAAGGCTCACACACAGCTAACGGCTAATAATAACATTGAGGGACTGTCTGGTATAAAATGCACATTTTTCCCAACAGAAATAGAGCATAGAACTTCCACTTTATCCACAATGAAAACACCCTGCTCCTATTTAGCTCCTTGGAGGCCAAGTCTGGACCTTCTGCTTTTCAGAATAGGGTCTTCACTTTTTCTTTGCAAAATCACAAGGCTCATAGAGGTCATTCCTATGGAAAAACGTGTTCTATTTTCTACAAAATCATCGTCTCTTATGACTCAGAGAGAAACTAGAAGCTTTGAAACTACTAAAACCTTTCTCTGATATGTATACTAATTTTCAGATATTATTTTTAAAAAGCCTTTTCCAATTCTTTGAAATGGCTTTGATCTAATGTCCCTCTAACTGGAAGAGATCTTAGACAGTGTTTTCTAATGACCAAACCTCTGGGCTCCAGGCCAAAGTGCTCGGGCTCTATTTTCTTCTCATCTTTAAGACATAAGTGCTATGCAGCTTCTGCTCTGCTACGGAGCACTGGCTCGATAGGGAAGCCATAGACCTGTCAGTCCCTTCTACAGTAGCCCCACTTGAACAACCAGAAAAGGAAAGTGATGATGGAACATGAATTGCCAAGTCAGGAGCTGACACCCAAAATGTGAAGAAAAACGTCAAAGGGAAAGAAATATGAGGATCCAGGAGGTCAAGGGACAGAAGGAGGAAGAGAGAAGACTGCCTGGCTGCAGGGAGGACGCCACAGCGCATATGTTCTCAGATGCTCTCTGAGAGGGAAGGAGGAAGCACACTCACTGTCCCGAGCCCGGAAAGGGAGGACACCCGTAAGAAATGCCAAGCTTGTGGTGACTTCCGGGTGGCTACAATCCAGGCTGGCATTCACCCAGGTTCCAACCTTTCGTGTTCCACTACTCTGTCTGTGGGTCAAGGATACGGAAGGAAGAAGCAAAACATGCGGGGAAGGCCAAAGCCCCCAGCTCTGAAAAAGATGCCTCTGCTGCTCAAGGTGCTCACCCCAGAGAAGTAGCATCTAGTGGTAAACAGAAGGGAAACATGTGGTAGTTACAGCATGTGGCCTCTCTCAGAAGCCCCAAAGGCCACCAACCAGGGTCAGCACCCCCCTAACAAAGGCCTCTGCAGTATCCTGAAGAAGAAAGGGAGGAAGGGATGCTGTAGCACCTGGGTGCAGGTTCCAGGGGTGAGGTGTGATATAACTGCATTGTCCTATTGTTGCTGTCTTGTAAGCCCCAGGGTTCTGATTCCTTCCTATTTTGTTGGCTTTTTGCATTTGCAACAGTTCTTCATGTCCCCATGGACCAGTGGTGGGGAGCCTGCAGCAAGCTGTTCACATCAGTGAGACCTTTGAAGGGTTTGCTGTCACTGCTATAGACCAACAGAGAGCCCACCATCTTCTACGAACCAACGCAGCTCAACAGTTGAAGGCTGAAATTTTGAAGTCCAATAGGCAAGGTTCAAATCCAGAACAGTGTGACCTTGATTCAGTACCTTAATATCCTCACACTTTGGTTTTTCTTATGTACAGAACGAAGGCAAAGGACAACACCAACACCTCCTTGCAGGTGTTTGAGAGGGTGCTGCATAGGCTTATACAGTCAGTTTGCGTTGCTGGACTCAACCCCCAACATCCACAAATCAAAAGAGGGTTAATTTGCCTCACAATTCAGAGGATTCAGCCCAGGGTTGCCTGACTCCAAGGCAGAAACGCATGGTGAAAGGGCAGGCAAAGGAAAGGCGTGTACTTTATGACAGAAGAAAGGACCTGGGAGAGAGGTCTACCATTCAAAGGCACACCCCCAGCCCATCACACACGTCCTCCAACCAAGCCCCGCCTTCTGACTACATCACCGTGAACTCCTCAACAGGTCGATCCACTGTGAGTACAGAGCCCATGATCCAATCATCTCCTACAAGCCCCACCCTTGAGCACATGAGACGTCTGGGCAGTCTAGATCAAATGCACAAGTTAATACACCTGGAGGACTTAGGGCAGTGCCCAGTCCACATTAGTAGCTCAATAGACGGGCCGGGTGAGCTTTCATCTGTTAAAAGTAAAAACTGAAGCAAAATGGCCTCACAAAAGATGGTTTCATTTACACAATAGACTGACAATAGCCAGAAACTATCAAAGGCCTGGGGATACTAAAAATAATAGCATTACTCAGCATGTGCCTTGGCGAGCATCCCCTGCTAGCTGCTCATTGTTTAAACCTCTTTTACATGTTCTCATTTCACTCTTATTTTTGTATGAAAGCATTTGTCACAGTGTATTAATGCATCTTTTATGTGTAGTTTTTGTTTATTTCTCTTTTTAAATCTCTGCCTCAAGCTTGATTGTATTCTCCAGAGACTGGGACCTCATATCCAGTTGCATTTTTTTGTCCAGTGCAACATCATATATTATTTAATGCATATTTGTTGAATGGATTATCGAAAAGAAATAACAAGATAAGACTTTCTGGAAGTTTTCATCAGAGCCCAGCCCAGTGAAGGAGAGACGTGGTGAAGCTTAAATAGACGTCTATCACCAGCAGTCAAGTTGTGCTTTTAGCACAAACCACATGCTTCTCTGTGCTAAATAAGTCACATTCTGCAAGAGAACACAGACTCCCTCATACTCTGTCCTTCTGTTGCTTTCTCACCTAGGTCAGAAAACATGGCATCCTGACAAACAGACTATCCTCAGCTTTAAATGTACAAGAGGGACAGATAGACTACCATAGAAGGGAATCTTTGCAAAATGCGTGCCTTTCATTACATACAAACTGCTGTTTATTGACTTCCAAACATCTTTCAGAAAGTGTTAATTGGAAAGGGAGGGATCATAATAAAAGTAAGCACGCCATTTATATTGACAAGATGCCGTGAATCAAACATTTTCAAACATAAATTTTCCGCTATACTTGATTCTCTGCCAAAGGGATGCCCACTTATCGGATCCATATTCACTATCACATTTGAGAGACTTACTAGATCTAAACCAACCAAGTCCAAGCATTAGGACCAGCGAAGGCTGAATTTATAAGCATGTACTCAGAAACCCCTGAATAATTGAACTAAAAAATAGACACTATTATCCTAAATAATTAAAAGCCTCTGCCGAACAAAATCAACCTTCTGCATCCCTGAGAAGTAGAATGTTTTCACCTGCGGCAAGTGTAACTGTTTGCATAGTGACCACAGTGGCAGGCTTGTCGGGGCACTGGTACTAGACACTGGGTGATTATGACACCTGAAAGGTATGTGCCTACGATTTCTGAGTTATTCCTGCCGACTTGTTTGGTCCTGCAGGCAAGAAGGGATGGTTACAGCTAAACGTGACCCCCGCCAGTGAAGGACGGAAGAGGTGAGGACAGACAAGCACAGCAAGCAGGCAGACGCCAGGTGTGTCTCCTGCTGACAGGCCAAACTGGAGACCGAATTGCAAACACCAGAAGCTTAAAGGAGCCTTAGATCAAACCTTCCCCAAGGGATATTTTTTAACTATCTTCCTTTTATGAAACTGTAAAATTTTCAAAAGGAGCCCACCAAAAGGTATCCCATTCATTCATTCATTTGTGCTTTCTTTTTTTGACTTTGGTTTTGTTTGTTTGTTTGTTTGTTTTTGGTTTATCTTTTCCGGTACCGGGAATCGAATTCATGACCTCGCGCTTGCCAGGCAGGTGCTGTGCCGCTGAGCTAAATCCCCACCCCCCATTTTTGCTTTCTTGAGCATAAAACATAATCTTACATGTAAAATGCACTGTTTTCAATAATAATATCCAATAATAATATAGAGGGCACTTTCTACCGGCCAGGCACTGTGCTAAGTGAGAGTGGGTGATAAAATTCACTATAGTGAGACACTCTGGGGCCCAAAAATGTTAGGTAACTTCCCTGCGACTACAGTGCCAGATGACAGAGCTGGCGCTGGGACTCGGATATTTCTGACACCCAAATTCACGCTTTATCCTCACTTCCTCCTGAAGTTGTTCTTGAGGATCGCTAAAGATGACTGGAAGTCAACTTGTGGGCGGGGGAGGGAGGAGAGGAAGGAATGACAAGGTTGTTGTGGACACAGACCTCACCTCTAGGAGGTGAGAGCAGCGCTGAGCACACCGTGATGTCCGCTAGGACTCGAAAATAACCTGCATTTCTCTGTCCATGCTTCGCTACTGTGCTAAGAAGGAAAAGTAGAGCACTGGCCTGGCGCTAGAAAGCAGACCAGTGTTTGTGTATAATGATTCCTATACTTGATCTCCGCTGTCTTTAAACATTGCTGGGAAATCTGCAGATCTCAATTCTGGTGAGTGTTTTAGCACCTGCTTCCCCCAGACAGAAGGAAACTCACGATCCTACGGAGGAGAGCAATTCCGAAGTCGCAGAGCCAGCGTCAGATCGCGCTGGAAGCCCGCACCCCGGGTTCCAGGCCTGGCGTCTGTTTCCGCCCGTCCAGGCTCAGCTGCATTTACGGCCTGAGCCCTGCCGTGCTTTGATACTTTCACGCGTGATTTCATTTCCCCTCACACCCACTGCAGGAGGCGGAGGCATTTTTCGGTGTTAAGAAGGAAGAAGTAAGGCTCCAAGAGGGAGGGCATACCCTGCACGCTCACACACCTGAGATGTGGTGAAGCCATCCGCGTCCGGTGGTTTGTTCCTTTCACAGATTGTGAAACGGGCTCAGCTATGTGCAGCGGCGCTTGCATCTCCCTTAGACTGGACTCTGAGTGGCCCGTTCTTACACCTACTACCACCTGACCTCAGACCAAACAACAGGGGTGATGCACTGTGAATTAACTGGCCATAGGGGTTGCAAATAAAAATTTAGTTACAAAAAATAAAGCACCCTGTGGTGACTGGGGAAAAGCGCAGCCCTGAGGAGGGCACTGGAGATGGAAGTGTTCCCTAAGCCCCTTGCCTCCCTCTCTGAGCTCCTTACAGCACCGCAAGGGGCCTGGTTTTATTCCTTTCACCACCCCGGTGTGCACATCTGAGTTCTGTTAAGAACTGAATGTTTGTGTTCCCCTAAAATTGTCCTCCCTAAAATAAAATTGCTATTTATTTTAAAATCAAATTTAACTGGACATTCAATTTTTATTCAGCTAATTCTGGCGATCTTCTGGTCAGGGAGTTCCAAGACCCTGAGTATTCAGAGTATAATTTAAAATGTAGGTATATGTGCACCCATGTTTGTAGCAGCACAGTTTCAAATAGCTAAATCATGGAAACAACCCAGATGCCCCTCAACTGAGGAATGGATAAAGAGGTTGTGTTATTTTGTATAATGGAGTACTACTTGGGCATAAAGAAGGATAAATTTGAGGCATTTCTAGGTAAATGGATGTAATTTGAGACCATACTCTTAAGTGACATAAACTGGACTCACATGTGTAAACATCACATTATCTCCCTAGTGTGAGAAACTGAAAGAGTAAATAAGAACCAAAATGTACTTGGGAAGGAATTGTCAAAAGGAGGACTAGGGTGGGGGAGGGGGAAGGAAGGAAAGGGAAAGGGAGAAACAATTTTAAAAGGATAAAATGGAAACAAAGCTTTGTGAAGAGGGAGGAGAAGATGGATCGAAGGGAAGAAAGGGGATTGGGAAAAAGAGAAATCAGAATGTATCATGCACAGGTACAAATTCCCTATGAATACCATCATGATGTACATCTAAAATTTACCAATAAACTAAATTATATAGAAATATATAAAAAAATAAAACATAAGGAGCCCAGGAGGAGGGGAAGTAGGCCCAGAGTAGCACGGCACCTTGGTCTGCCAGCCTCTTTCCCTCATGGGGAGGGGACCTCTTGAGGTTCAACTCAGTGCCCAGTAAGAATTGTTCCTGCCCAGCTAAGGGTAGGACTGGTAGTGGGCAACGTAGAAAGGTGCTCATGAGAATGACAGAGCTTGAATTTAGGAATAAAGAGAACCAGTCTCCACGATGTGCCTTGAGCAGTCTCTTTGTCCCTCTTTCTGACCCTCGGGTACATGAACTATCCGTAACATGAAGGATTATGCGGAATAACATTTGTAAGAAGCCCAGCCCTCTACTCAACACATATAGATCCCAATATTATAGCTGCTATGATCATCTTCAGCAGAAGAGATGGCTGTACTATAACAATGCTTCGTGCTTCCCTACCTTTTGATTTTTTTCTTTTCTTTTTGTCATTGAGTTGATTCACCTTGGCTGAACCGGGAAAGGGTGTTTGACGTTCAGTTGCCCACACCTGGGTTGGGAAAGAAATGCCATAATCTGTGGTGGCCTCCAGGAAAACTTAAGGGGAGAGACTGGGCCAAGAGTACAGCGGGAGCAGTGAGACTTTGACCTTCTGGTCCGAGAACTGCTGTCTCCTCTTCCCGTCTGTTGTGTCTCCCTGCAGGAGGCAAAGATGAGGCCCGTGCAAGAGAACAGCAGTCTCCACACGCCAGCAGGGCCAACAGGTGCTGAGAGGCAGCCTCCGTTCACAGGCTTGTTCTTCTGCGGGGAGGAGCCTCCCAAAGAGACTTAAGTCTGAGTCAGTCAGGGCTGCGGGTTCACACACAAAGGAGGGCAAGGAAGTTCATCCTGGGGCACAGTGCTGAGCGCTGGAGGAAAGATAGAAATGAACTCGGGACTTCATGAAAGCTCCAGACTCCTCTCTGGATTTCCATCTCATTCATAAGCACCACCCCCTGGGCTTCTCTCAGGGTGCTGCACTGGTTAAAAGGCAAGAGCAAAATGTAGGGCGCTGGGGTGAAGCTGGCTCCTGGCCAAACTGAGCACCATGGCCGAAAGCTTCCTTTGTAACTAGGGTGATTTAATGGAAGTAGAAGCTTCTTACACTGTAGGTTTGGCACTCAGGTTCCTGTCTTCCACAGATCACAACAGCATTTTAAGTGACTCAGGAAGAGGGAAAGAAAGAGAGAGAGAGAGAGAGAGAGAGAGAGAGACAGAGAGACAGAAAGAGAGAGAGACAGAAAGAAAGAGAGAAAGAAAGAAAGAAAGAAAGAAAGGAAGGAAGGAAGGAAGAAAGAAAGAAAGAAAGAAAGAAAGAAAGAAAGAAAGAAAGAAAGAAGAAAAGGAAAGGAAAGAAAAGAAAAGAAAAGAAAAGAAAAGAAAAGAAAAGAAAAGAAAAGAAAAGAAAAGGAGAGGGTGAAACTTTCTCTCTTCAGATCAACCCTCCTTCTAAAAGTACATATTTCTCATTCAACTTTAAAGTAAAATAATAAATGAATAACGAGAAATAACAAAATGTAAGGACCTAGTAGAAATCGTGAGTGACCTCCCACCACCTGAAGAGATAACCAAACCTTTTATTCACCTTGACAATCTTTGCTCAGAAAGCCCCATATTAGGACCGTGAAAAATTACTCCCATAGGTGAATATGAATCTCTAGTACAGTCTGAATGACTTCTGACTTCTTCTAAATAATTAAGCACCTACTGCACAAAATAAAATAAGCATCATGCAAAATTGCCAGTTTAATTCAGCAGATCTGTACTGAGGGGCCTTTAGGGAAGCAGGCAACCCAGTGGTCAGGCACGTGGGCTCCGAACTTATCCTCTGTGTCTGCAGCCAGACCCCACCACCTACTAACTGTGTAAAGAAAGTGATTTGAACATTTTCCCGCTGCTTGAACTACAGGTTGTATATACATGACTGTCCCATTGGGTGGCTTGTACCACCCAAAGGGACTGTCCTGTGCCGCTGGATGGGACAGCCGTGCATGCACCACCAGTGGTTCCGACCTGCCTGGCAACCAGACGTACAAATTACAGCCCTCTTGTAACATGTTAATCCCTTTGAGATAACCTCCCACCTAGTAGAGACTTTCAAAATACTGCTTTAACCCTAACCCCAAGGACCCATGTCTTTAAGACATGTGGCAGCCTGAGGCATCCTTAGGAAGTGGTGCAACCAAGAAGAAATGCAGCCTCTTAGGAGGAAATTACATCAGGTCCCTGGGGCATGCTCTTGAAGGGGGCAGTGGGACCTCAGCTGGCCACAGGCCAAATGCAACAGAGCCACCAACCATGGACTGAACCATGAGCCAAAATAAACCTTTCTGCCTTATAAGCTGAGTAGTTTGGGCATTTTCTTACAGTAATGAAAAGCTAGTAACATATCAAGCACCCATGATAGTACCTGACACAGAATAATTGTTCAGTAAATTGGTCGGGGGACAGAGTGATGAATATATATCATATTTCTGTCCTCAATAAGCTTATAGTCTCACTAAAGAATAAATACAGATTGCCGTGTGTCCTAGGAGAGGGATGTACCATATGATGAGGGGGTAATTAGCCACTAAACCCAGCACAGGGCTGGCAGAGAAAAGTGAGAGGAGGTTGGTGGGGCTAAGCTTTGAAAGGTTAATACGGAGTTAGCCAGGCTAAAGGAACAGGAGGGACAGAGATGTGTGAGAACATTCTGGCTTCTACAAATATGATTGCTCTACCTACTGCTGCCTTGTTTCATTTCCATCAATGCTTGGTTCTCTAAATCGAACCAACTTGCTGCCTCTCCTAAAGTTTACTTCCTTATCCTCCTGTTTTTCTCTTTATTCTAGTGATGTATCAGCCTCATTTCCTAAAAGCAGCGCCTACCCCAAACAGCCGCTCCATCACCCCTCCTCCATGGACGAAGTCATGCAGCCGGCTCCAGCCCAACATTATGGCAACCGTTGGTTGAGCGACAGGAGCCACAGATGTTCTCTGTGTTGTTTCCAAGATCCTCGCCGTTAGCCTGATAAGACATCACCTCAGTCTTACCGTCCATAAAACACAGGCATGCATTCTAGCCATACAGATAACAGAAAATTAGCAAATGTTAAGGCCTATGGAGTCCTGATAATAGGGCTGAGAAAAAAACTACTTAAACTATGTTGCTAAGAGGGAAAAACACCCTACTCAACATGTTCATGGGTGGGTTTGATCGTCCCCAGTGTTGAATGCTTCCTATCAGTCAACTGGAATCAAGCAAATCCAGAATTTGGGCTCCAATACTGTGTTTCATATGTTTAAAATTAACCCCTAACTCAACAACTAACTGGAGCGGGTCCAGGAGGAGATGCCAGCTGTCCCCACAACAGGGCCTGACATCGAAGGCTGTGCGGGCAGGGAGGGGAAGGAGCACAGGGAGGGATGCCTAGAAACCCCAGCCTCAGGTGGAGGCTTTCGCTTTTCCCTCCTCTCACGGGGTCTGACTCCGGGATGCAGCACCCGACAAGGGAGAGTGCCTCCTCCCAGGGACTTCGATGGAAACATCCTCATGCTAACTAAAAACAAGGACTTTAGCTAACGTAGAGGAAACGTTGCTCAATGAATGGCTTTGTCATTTTCTTAAAACTTATTTACTTGCTGTCTGTATTTGATTAATTCACCTTTCATGTTGATCGGCTGCTGTCAGCTAGGTAACGTATGCAAGCACATCTCCAGCTTCAGCCTGTTCTTCAGGGTTTGCAAGACTGGAGGTTGGGGAGAGGGAATAACAACTCTCCAAGCCACTTGCAAAATGAAAAGTTTCATTTCCCGCACATAAGGTGCCAAGACCTTTCTTCAGTAAGCCAGCAATGTTTTATTTCTCAGCTGGGGAATTTCAAATTAGAAGAAACTTCCGTCGTTTCTTACACACCTCCTTGGTCACAGAGGAAAGCACTCCACCCTCCTCGATCCCCTTATTGTGAGGGTTTTACTACATTTGTTGCTAAACTTGCACTTACGTTTTTCTGGCAAGCTTTTACTGCACAATTTTTAAAATATTATCAGTTGGCATCTTCTTTCCTGCATGATCAGTATCTGCTGCATTCAAGTGAGAATGCACTGAAATTCCTGCGAGACTGATCATCGGAAAGCACAAAACAAAATGCCAACATAGTAGCTCCTCCATTCTGTTCTTACGATGGTGTCTATGAAATTTTTGATCCATGCAATCAGATACTATTTATAATATTTTACAGCATGCTGTCCAGTATTTAATATTATTTATCGATACATATATGGGGTGGTAAAATATTAAAACATATTAGGAAATTATAAACTTCACTTTCAGTAATTGAGGAGACCTTCAATCTGGAATAATTTTACTAGCCTGGTTGTAAACATGTTTACACAGACAGACAGACACACGGACACATACACATTCACATGTACATTTTCTCTTAGTTTTGTTATGCATATGAATAAGACTAGCTAGAGTTTTACTACTAGCCTAGACAATGTCTTAGGACACTTTTAATTTTTCTGTTAAGAGAGAAAGAAAGCTGAGCAAACAAGAGTTTGTCTTTCACTGCATTCCACTAGCTCTCCTCCTGGGTCGTTTTTTATTTTTGTCTTTTTGAGACAGGGTTTTGCTATGCAGTTCGGGCTGGCCTTCAACTCACTTTGAAGCCCAGGATGGCCTAGAACTCCGAGTCATCCTCCTGCCTCAGTCTCCCAAGTGCTGGGATTCCAGGTGTGCACCACCACACCCAGCCTTGGGTCCATTTTTGAGATTAGCTCAAGCTTGGCTCCAAGCCAGTGTGACAACCAAGTCTGAGAAGTCTCTTCTCTTAGAGATTATTTCTCAGGTTTCTTTTTTTTATTGGTGGACAAGAGAAGGGATGGTGAGGGGAAGGGAGTCAGGAGGAGAAGACCCAGGCAGCAAGGCCTGAACTCGAGCAGGACGTCCCGCTGCTATCCTGGGCTGGGCAGTGGCGCTAGCGTTGGCCGGGCAGCCTTGCAGGACAGCTGACGATAACCCAGGAGTCGGAGTTGCTTGCACAAGTCCTCTGAGAGGCTCCAAGTCTCCGAGGAGCATCCCTGACTCTGGAAGCCAAGGTAGTTTCAAAGAATAAATTCAAAGCAAGAAAGGAAATAAAAAATAAAGTATCAGGTTAAAACATGTGCCAATAAGTAGCTATGACTAGACACCAAAATGAGTCCTTCTAAGCTTCCAAGGAGCTAATCAAAGGAAACGGGAACAAGTGAAAAATCAAATGATCCTTTCAGCATTGGAAAGGGCAGAAAAGAAAGAGCCTTTCAGCCCACCGTGAGGGATAAGACCCACCGTGAGGCAGCCAGACCGCTGCCACCCCCCGGCCGGCAGAGGACCCGCCCAGCCCACTGCTGACCCTGTGCAACACATGCGTGCAGCCTTCAGACCCTGCCATGTCTATACCCTGCCTTTGTAAGAGTCAGAGAGGGGGCCGCCACGGAACGTCTTTGAAATTCTGCGTGAGTTCTAAGTGAAAAATCGGTCTGCCTTCAAAGCTAAATGGAAGTTTGGTAGAAGCTTGTACTTTCCCCTTAGGTTCAAAAGAGAAATTAATATCCCATCATCTCTGTTCATTTGTGTTTTCCTTTTACAAATGAAAGTAGAAATTATGATGGGGAAGCACCCTATAAAAAACAGAAGGTATTACAGAATAACAACATTCCTCCTTTATAGAACCAAGCCATTTTTAAAAAACAGAAACATAACTTGCCTTAAGTCCATCCCATGCTAGTTTATTTCTGCTATTTAACAAGCTGAGGTTTTGATAATGTCATCATCATTTGCTCCTATTCCATTTAAAGCCATTTGTATGTGTAATGTTTACAGGCAAATGTCTGAAACTCTGCACAAACCCTGAGAGCAGTGAGCACCAGACACAGAGACCTCACAGGGGATTTCCACATCCTGAACCATGCACTCACGCTGAAAAGAATTATTCTGGTCATGAGAATACCTTATAATAGTAAAAATATAAAAACATAATTGAGTGAACTGCAACTATATATTAGGCCCCAGTAAGACTAACATGGACAAAGCTCTCATGACCTACAGTTCCGGCTGCAAGGAACTGTGAGCTAGTGGAGAAACAAGGAAGGCAGAGCGGGCCTGTAAACAGATAACTGCCGCTGATACTCAGTGGTAGGCACCGTACTCAAATTAGACATCAAGTTCCGGAGGGCACACACGGAGGAGCAGCCATTTCTCTAGGACTGTGACTAAGCAAGGACACCTGCACCTAGATGGAATTGGTAACACTGTCCAGAAGATATAAGGTGACCCTAGAGATAGGTGACAGAGGCCAGAGGCAGTGAATGTTTACAGCATCTTCCAAAAGCGGTGGGGACCCAGTACGAATAGAGAATGGAGACCGGACTGGTGAGGGCTTGGAATGTGGAGCTGGATCCAGGAGCAGCTCTTCAAAGGCTCAGAGCACCAGGCCAAGGAAGGTGGACTTCCAAGCAATGGAGAGAATGAGCTGAGTGCGGGAGAATCCTGAGCTTTGAGGTTGTGTTGGAAGGAAAAGGGAATGGGAGTTTTGACTGTGACACTGTGAGGGTGAACAAAAACCAGAAGCAATTAAGGCAGACTGGATCTGGATAGGAGACAGAGAAGGCCAACTTGACCACAAAGTTGCTGACCAGTCAACTGGGTACTTGGCCGAAGGAGGAGATAGTAGTGGCTAACACTGACTGTGCGTGGTTATGTGCCAGATCTGTGCTAACTGCTCTCATCTAATTCTCACAGTAACCCTATAAAATAGCTGCCATTTTTGTGCTCTTTCTACAGACGGAAAAAGTACAAGAAATTTAGAGAAAAATTCCTAAAATCACAGATCAGTACAGGAGGAGCCAGGACTTACCGACAGACTGCGCAGTCTCCCTGGACATCACCGTCGTGCTGCTCACACCGAAGGAGACGGAGTTCAGGAGAGAAAGAAGATCACGTGCTAAGATCACCAAACTTCACATGTGATAAGTTTGGGTTTGGTTGCAGGACAGCAAGACAGTGACATCTAATAAATTGCTGGGAAAATAGGTCTGGCCCTTGAAGAAGAATTCATTCATTCAACAAATATTACCTTTAGATTAAATACCTGACACTGTCACAGCTGGTTTTCTGACATCATCAAAATATTTACCGAGTACCCGCCATGGAAAGTATATCTATCGAATTTTCTTTAAGCAAATAATTTCCAACACATAGCTGAACACATACTCTAAAATAACTCAGAGACAGCTCCTTCTATAAAATAAATAATTCATCTCTTAAGCACCTGTTTTTGCAATTTAAAAATTACCCATATGAGCTTTTCTTAAAGCAAAGCACCCTATAAAAGTGTAAACATTCAGTCAGGAAGAAAGAGCTCATTTTAATTTTATGAGCCACTCAGTCATGTGTTAGGCTCAGGAAATAACAAAATAAATATAACTCAGTGAGCTGTGTTGATAGAATTGAACAGGAAGCCTATAGAAAGGAGGAGACACCTACAGATAAACAGAATATAGATCTCCCTCAGAGGAAAAAAAGGAAGAAACTCCATTACCAAGTTCATGAACATTTGGAGGAAGGGAAGCCCCACTTCCTGACGGGAGGGTGGGGCTGGGGATACAGCTTAGTGGCAGAGCACTTGTTGGGCCTGTGTCAGGCCCTGTAAAAAATGATGGTGATAATAATAATAAGACTTCATGGAATTCAGTACCTCACTTTGGGCCTGCCTTGGTCTGCCCCTCAGCTGTGCCATCAGCCTGCGTGACTGGGCATGCCATTCCCAAACGTACCTTTTGTGTCCTAGCTGGGGAGCCAGGGTTTGCCGCTTTTGCACCAGACCCAGCAGAATCTGCCAGGCACACTCACCTCAAGCACAGCTGCTAAGCTCCTGAGGAACCTCCCCGCACTCCAGCTCAGCCGCCTCATGCGGCCAGCAGCAGCAGGAGCCGCATCTATTTCCAGAGAACACAGTTCTCTTGCGCTGCTTCCCTGTGCCAAATGGCTATTACACGGTGTGCTTCGCTATTATGAAGTGGTATTCCTTTCCCCAAAAACAACATCTGAGACAATTTATATCTTGAACTTAAATAGTACCTTCTGCTAAGTATCTCAACTGACTTTCAGATATTAGCTCATTAAATCTTCACAGAATCCTATATTGAAAATATTTTTCAGCAGTGACATAAAAATCAAGACATTTCTATTCATTTATGGCCTCGCTGAGAGCATTTACTGACACCTCCACACACTGAAGGGAAATCCCACAGAGGTTTCAGTCTTCCTTCAGCATCAGCAGACCCTCACTGGGAACTCCAAGCATGTATCGCCTCGTCCTGTCTTTCCCACCAGTGCTGTCCCCCAGTACAGATGGTCCCTGGCTTACATGGTTTGACCTATGGTAGTTCAACTAATTGGGTTTTTTTTCCACTTTAGGATGGTGCAAAAGTGATATGCATTGAGTAGAAAACATACTTTGAATTTTTAATTTTGATCTTTTCCCCTGCTAGCAATATACTGTATGATACACTGTCTCATGACCCTGGGAGGCAGCAGAGAAGGGTAGCTCCCGGGCAGGCCCACAGTTAGAAGCGTGAACAACCCCTGATGAGTCTGTCAGGATGTAGCCCATCATAAGTCAGCAAGCATCTGTATTCATATGTTGAAATCCACACACACCCCGCGTAATGGTGCTAGGAGATAGGGGCTTTGGGAGGTTATTAGGTGAAGGGGCAGACCTTCAGAAACAAGGTTAGTGGCCTTAGAAAAGAGACCGCTCCCAGCATGTGATGTTAGAGTGAGAAGGCACGTGGATGCTCACCAGACTGCAAATCTGCGGATACACGGATCTTGGCTTTCTCAGTCTCCAGAACCACGAGAAATAAGTCTTTGTTGTGGGTAAACTTCAGGAGTTTTTTACAGCAGCCAGAGAAGACAAAGACACTCCTGACCTTCCCAAGCTCACCTTTAATTGCTGTCTACAGTCAGAGCCTTTCTAGGCAACCACCACAAGGAACCATGGCCCACACAGCATGGCAGTTAAAAGCATGGGCTTGAAGTCAAATGTATTTCCTGTGCAAGGATTAGAGAGTTTTCTAACCTCTGTGAGCCCCAGTTTCTTCATCCATTAAATGTGAATAATAACAGTACCTCCCAACATGCTTATGAGACATGAGTGTTACCTAAAAGGGTTTGCAGGAAGCACGGGAAACCCACAAAAAATATTCCATATTAGTCCCACCTGTGTCCCCACACGTGAATTCAGCAAAGAGCAAGAAAGCGGACATCAGGAAATCTAGAACCTCACCCCCACTCTCTTACCAACTAGCCATATATTCTTGGGGAACTCAGCCTCTCCCATACCAAGTCTGATTCCTGAGCTGAGATGAGTTACCCTAAATAGCTGCATTTGGGATGGTGGCTGCAGCCTTCACTGGTGGCAAATGCAAGAAACCTTTTTGGGATCGTCCACCAGATCCAGAATGGAGACCTTGTAGATCAAGAATGCTTCCATCTCACTTCTGGTCCCTAACAGATGTTGAAGAAAAATCTCCAAAAGGAAAGAACACATCCTAGTGAGTTTGGGCCGCTGTAACAAATATACTATGGGCTGGGTGGCATAAACACCAAAAATAAACTTCTCACAGTTCTGGCCGCTAGGAAGTCCAAAATAAAGGTCCTGCCAAACCCAGAATAATGAGAGCGTTCTTGCTGGCTTGCAGTTGCTCATCTGCCTGCTGTGTCCTCGAGTGGCAGAGAGCAGAAACAGAGAAAGCAAGCTGTCTCATATCTTTTCTTATAAGGGCACTAATCCCATTTGTGATAGCTTCACCCTCCTGACTGCATTATCTCCCAAAGATCTAATTTCTAATGCCATTACACTGAGAATTTAGGCTCCACCCTGTGAACGGAGGGATACAAACATACAGTTAATAGCAGAGCATTTTTCTGGCTCTCCCTCTCAAATAGAACCCTAAGAATTCACTTTCTGTTATCAAAGAAAAAAATAACTATTCAACTGCAAATCCTGACTATTATCTTGCTACAATTATATTGCTGGTATTTATTTCTCTTAGACACTCAAGTGGTAAAGCTCCTACAGGGCTCCATGGAAAATAAGAGGTCCTCTACACTGTCATTTCCTCCAGAGATGTGTGCACGGTTCTCTCTTTTTCTCCCTGGAAGTTTCTCAGGATAGAACTGAGCCTGTACAGTCCAGAGGGGATTGTGGGTAGAGCACAGACTCAGGCACAGCACTCCTGTGTGCAAGCAAACACAACAAGGTGTACTGGACCCTGGAGTCAGCCGGCTGCCTGAAAGTCACACGAGCTGTTTGACCTCAGGCCAGTTGACTCATCTCTGAGCCTCACTTTTCTCCTGGAATACAAACATGGATAATCAAGCAGCTGCCTAAATCATCTTGCCTCTAAGATCAAATGAGACAGTTCATATAACAATTAGGACAGTGCCTAACACACAGTAAGTGCTCAATAAATATTATCTGTGATTATAATTCTGACAGCCCTGAAATTTTATGGCTGTGAACAACAAACAGGTTACATATTTCCCAGAGCCTCAGTTTCTTCATCTCTAATGTGGGGACAGTAATGGTTACGGGTCTATCATAAGAACTAAATAAGATTCATCTGATGTGATACAAAAGACATTGATAAAAATGATATCTGCTATATTTTACAAGTATTATTTATATCTAATAGGAAGTGAGGAGGTGTGGCCACAACAGCTGAGATGACTCCTACCACTGAGCTCCTGCAAACAGAGAAAAGCCTTATAGAGAGACGCATCTGTATAGATTCTCCTTCTAGTTCTATATTCAAATAAAAGAATATATGTAGGACTTCCTAAGCAACTCAGAAACCAAAACAAAGAAACTCTTTAAGTTGTCTAGAAGTTTCCAAATTTGCTAAGTAATAAGCTACTTCAAGAAGGATTACAAACCAAATCAATACAAGAAGACAACAGAGCTTCAGTGAGATTCCCCACCCCCACACACACCATCACAAGACCAATGCTGAGACCTGGAGAAACTCAGGACTTTTAGTGAGCCACCTGGGAGGGGAGAGACTGCACTCTGCCCCACCACCACTATCATGGGACATTGAGTCCCTGGGAAACTCAGGGACTTCAGTGAGCTTCCCAGGAGGGAGTGACACTGTACCCCACACCTTCACCATTGTGGGAGTGACGTTGAGCCCCAGAGAACCTCAGAATCTTTAAAAAATTAAAAAACAAAGGAATAAAATGCAATCTCAGATCTCCACCCCACCCAGAACAAGACCAGGAGACATCAACATAGAAAAGCTTAGAAGTCACACCCCTGAAATTTCTGAAATGATAGCAACTGAAGTAAAGAACCAACTACATCAGGCTATAGAAGAAATCAGATCAGAAATAATCTCTCAGGTAAAAAAAAAAATGACAACAATAATGACAGAATTGTTCAGCACATCTAAAGAAGACACGGATTAAAAAATAGAAGAGCATAGAAAAATGATGGAAACCTTGAATGAACAATATAGGCAAGAATTAGAATGCATGATACAGATTCAAAGAGATATCCCAGAAATTAAAAATTCCAATAAAAGCTGGCAAAACCACTTCATTGAAACTGATGATAGAATTTCATACCTTGAAAATAGCATTACTAATGATTGCAAATGGACAGATCTCTTAAAAATAACAAGAAACCAGGAAACAACAATTCAACAGTGGCAAGATGATACAAAGAAAAATGATATAAGACTTATAGTGTCAGTGAAACAATAGGAGGCAACACAAATGACATAAAAAGAATATTTGCAGAATAGCAGAAAATTTGCCAAGCATGGTAAAAGAATCTGACATATAATAAGTGAGGCATATAGAACTCCAATTAGCCATAACCAAAATAAATATACACCTAGACATATAATAATTAAGATCCCAAAAATTCAGCAAAAAAAAACAGAATATTAAAAGCTGTTAGAGAAAAGAAACAGATCACCTATACAGGAAAGCCCATCAGAATCATGCAAGATTTCTCAACACAAACCATCAAGTCAAGAGGAGCTTGGAATGAAGTATTTCAGGTCCTGAAAGAAAACAACTTCCAATCAATATTGATGTACCCTGCAAAACTATCCTTCAAAATTAATAGAGAAATAAAATACTTCCACAACAAAGAACATTTGAAGAAATTTATGACTGCCAAGCCAACCCTACAAAGAGTACTGGAAGATATTCTACAAAGAAATAAAAATGACCACAATTTCAAGAGCAACAACAGAAAGGAATTTCCAACCAGAGCAAACAAGTAAGCAGAGGGGAAAAGTAGGGAACAAACAGCAGAAAACAATATGACAAAGCCAAGCCAAATATATCAGTTATAACCATTAATGTAAATGACCTCAATTCATCAATCAAAGGGAATAGACTGGCAGAGTGGGGGCTGGGGATTTAGCTCAGCGGCAAAGCGCCTGCCTGGCAAGCGCAAGGTCGTGAGTTCGGTTCCCGGTACCGGAGAAAAACCAAAACCAAAAAAAAAATTAAAAAATTAGACTGGCAGAGTGGATCAAGAAACAAAATCCAAAAATATGCTGCGTACAAGAAACATATTTAACTCAAAAGGAAATTCATAGAGTGAAAGTTAAGAGGATGGAAAATAATACTCCATGTGACAGGAACCCAGAAAAAAGCAAGGGTAGCTATTGTGTTTGCAGACAATGTGAACTTCAAACCACCAATGATCAAAAGAGATAAAAAGGTCACTACATACTTGTTAGGGGAAAACTGCAAGAGGAAGAGATAACAATCATAAATATCTATGCACCAAATACCGGAGCACACAGCTACATAAGAAAAATTTTAACAGACATAAAAAATCAAATAAACAGTAACACAGTCATAACCATGGATTTTGACAAGCCACTGTCACAAGGAGATAGATCAACTAGGCAAAAAATCGCAAAGAAATCACAAAACTAAACCAAACTTGTGAACAAATGAACTTAGTAGACCATTACAGTGTGTTCCATCCAACAACATCAGAATACACATTCTTCTCATTGGCACATGGGGTATTCTCTAAAATAGACCACATACTAGCCCATAGAACATGTTTAAGTAAATGCAAATTCATAGTGCAATGAAGTTGGAAACTATGACAAAAGAAATCGCAAAAACTCCATAAACACGTGGAAGTAAAATAACACACTCCTGAAAAACCAATGGGTCACAGATGAAATTAAAGAATAAATTTAAAAAATATTTACAATCAAACAAAAAGGCAGATATAACTTACTGGAACCTGTGGGATGCAGCAAAAGCAGTCCTGAGAGGGAAATTTATAGCAGTGGATTCCCACATCAGGAAAACAGAACGAACACAAATAAACCTTATGCTGCACCTCGAACTTCTAGAAAAAGCAGAACAAGTCAAGCCCAAAGCCCAAAGTAGGCAGGAAATTATAAAGATCAGAGCAGAAATTAATGCAATGGAGGTTAAGTAAACAATACAAAGGATGAATCCAAAAATTGTTTCTTTGAAAGAATAAATAAAATTGATAAACCCTTAGCCACCCTTCTCAAAAAAAGGAAAGAAAAAAGCTCAAATTCAGGCAATAAGGAATGAAAAGGATGAAATCACTACAGATCCTGTAGACATTCAGAAGATCATTAATACCTGCTTTGGAAGTCTTTATTCTCAGAGGATGAAAAATAAAGAGGAAATGGACAGATTCCTAGATACATATGAATTACCAAAGCTGCACCACAAAAATATAAAACTACTGGTAATTCAAACAAAATCAAAAATGTAATAAAAATACCTATGAACAAAGAAAAGCCCAGATCCTGATGGACTCACAGCTGAATTCTACAAGAAATTAAGAGAAGATGTAACAAAAACTCTTCTCAAACTCTTTAATGAAATTGAAAGAGAAGGAATGCTCCCTAACTCATTCCTGGAGGCAAGTATTACCTGGTACCAAAACCACTGAAAGACCCAACCAAAAAAGAGAACTACAGAATGATCTCCTTAATGAACATAGATGCAAAAATTCTCTATAAAATACTAGCAAACATAATGCAGCAAGTCATCAAGAAGATTATACATCACAACCAAGTGAGCTTCATCCCAGGAATGCAGGGGTGGTTCAATATACACAAATCAATTAATGTATTACACCATATCAATAAAGCCAAAAACAAAAATCACATGATCATCTCAATAGATGCAGAAAAGGCTTTTCATAAAGTCCAATACTCATGCATGATAAAAACCCTACAGAAAATTGGAATAGACGCTCTTTACCTCACTCTGATCAAAGCCATCTATGACAAACCAACATAATATTAAATGGACAAAAACTGAAAACTTTCACTTTAAAGTCAGGAACAAGAAAAGGATGTCCACTGTCATCACTCCTATTCAATATAGTTCTGGAAACATTATCCAGAGTAATTAGACAAGAGAGACAAATAAAAGAAATAAGGATAGGAAAGGAAGAAGTGAAATTATCATTATTCACAGGTGACATGATACTCTACATAGAACACCTCAAAAACTCCACAGAAAGGCTTATAGATTAATAACCCAATTCAGCAGTGTAGCTGGATACAAAGTCAACACTCAAAAATTAATAGCATTCCTGTACACAAATAACAAACAGACTGCGAGAGAAATTGGGGAAACCACATCTTTCACAATAGTACCCCCAAAAATGAAATACTTAGGAATCAATCTAACAAAGGAAATAAAAGATCTACACAGAGAATATTACAATACTGTGAAAAGAGATTGAGAAGGATTTCAGAAAATGGAAAGATATTCCTTGCTCATGATAGGAAGAACGAACATTGTGAAAATGGCCACACTCCCAAAATTGTTGTACAGATTCAATGCAATCCCAATTAAAACACCATTAGTATACCTCACAGATCTAGAGAAAACATTCTTAAGAATCATTTAGAACCAGAAGAGACCTAGAATAGCAAAAGTAATCTTGGGCAACAAAGGGAAGGCAGGAGGGATCAAAATCCGTGACTTGAAATTATACTACAAAGCTACTGTGATAAAATCAGCTTGGTACTGACAAAAAAAAAGGGGGACCTGAGGATCAATGGAATAGATTACAGATGAAGACACAGCTACAAACACACTCAGCCACCTTATCTTTGACAAAGGAGCCAAACATGTTCACTGATAGAAAGATGGCCTCTTTAATAAATAGTGCTGGAAAAACTGGTTTTCCATATGCCAAAGACTAAAATTAGACTCATGTCTACCACCAGGCACTAAAGTTAAAATGGATCAAAGATCTAAATATTAAAACAGAGACATTAAATCTACTAGAAATCTTGAAGACATAGGGGTAGGCAGAGAGTTCATGAACGAAAACCAAACTGCAAGGGAAATACTTCAAAAAATCAACAACTGGGATCTCATCTTGCTGAAAAGCTTTTGTGCATGAAAAGAAATCATTAACAGGGTGTAAAAAACAAACCATGAATTCAGAAAAATATTTAGCCAACCATCCCTCAAACAAAGGACTTCTATCTAGAACATATAAACATTTTTTAAGAACTCAGGCCCCCAAAATTCAAAGATCCAAGACATAAATGGCTAACTGAGATGAATACACACTTCTCAGATGTAGAAATACAAATGGCAAATAAATATACAAAAAAAATGTTTAATATTATTGGTCATGCAAAAAATGCAAATTAAAACAACACTGAGATTCCATCTCACCCCAGAAAGAATGGCTATCATCAAGAAATCAACCAATAACAAATGCTGGAGAGGCTGTGGGGAGAAAGGACCCTTCTCCACTGCTGATGGGAGTGTAAATTGGTGAAACCACTGTGGAAATCAGTGCAGAGATTCCTAAAAAAACTAGGATTACTGGTCCCACTTAACCCAGGTATTCTCTTTCTGGATATTTTCCCAGAGGAATTAAAAACATCTTACCACGGCAATATATGTGCACCCACGTTTGTAGCAGCACAATTCATCATAGCTAAATCTTGAAAACAATGCAAGTGCCCATCAACTGAGGAATGGATAAAAAAGATGTGGTATTTTTATGCACTGGAGTATTAGTCAGCTATAAAAAAGATAAACTCAAGGCTTTTATAGGCAAATGGATGAAATTAGAGACCATACTCATAAGTGAAATAAATCACATGTACATGCATAAACATCATATTGTCTCCCTAGTGTAAGAACATGAAAAAGTAAATAAAACCCAAAGGTACAATACATATTGTGAAAGGAAAGAAATTGCTCAAGGGAAGGAACAACTGGGACGAGGGAAAAGAGTGAAAAAAAAAAATATGTATATATGAGGATAGCTGGGATAATTGTACTGCTGGTATCTATTGGTTTGTTGAAAGGAATAGTTAATGCTTAGATTTTTTGACCAATTTCATGTGCTTATATCTGGTAATCTGAACAACTAATTTGAAGACAATATGCAATACAACAACCATTGTTGAATTCCTACCATCTTGTTTAGTGAAACTGTACGATTTCTAATGTTTTGTTTTATTTTTTATTCCTGTTAATTGTGTGATCAATCTTGCATTCTTACATCTGGTAATCTGAGCAACTTCTTTAAAGGTAACCATATGTAATATAACAACTATTGTTAATTTCCTATCATCTTGTTTTGAAAAAAAAGGCAACAGTATCAAAACCTGTTACGTTATCTCAACTTTTCTGTGCATAGCATCCTACTTAATTCCCACAGCAACCCCATAGTATACATAAAAACAGGATCACTAAACCCATTTTTCAGGAGAAGAAACAGCATTAGAACAGTCCGTCCTGCTAACACTAGTTAGTACTAGAATTACAATTCAGGTGGCCTGATCCACTGTGTGTCTAAAACCATTCTAGGAGTCTTCAAAATCTTTGTAAAGTATTATGTGGTTGACCCTTGGACTACAGATGTCAAGGGCCCCATCTGGTACCCATGGCAGACATCACCTATCAATAGTGTGTCTTTCCTGACAAACCCAAGAATCTTTTTCAACACAGCCTTCAGGCACCGTTAACACTTGATCAAATCTGGTGAGGGAAATGAAACCTGTCACCAAGACACTAAGCCTTAAATAATGGAAAACTCTAATCTCTATTGCAGGGGCCAGGTTGGCCATGGAAATAAGCAGAACTATAGTAATATCAGTGCTTCTCTACACCTCATATGCGTGTGTTAAGCATAAGAGCATATTCCTTGCTGAAGGTGTAGCCAACTCACAAACAGCTTAAGTCTTATTATTTTGAAGTGCAAACCCAACACTGGCATATATTCATATTATTTTTTAAAAGAAACAAAGAAAAATCTGAAACTTGGGCATGCATCAATAATTTTCCAATTTTAAAATACCATGCATCCTAAACAGAATAGCTTGTTTGGGTCACACATGGCTCAGAAGTCCTCGGTTTGCAACCTTGACCATAAAGCCTTGCAGTCTTTGCACGTCCAGATTCTAACCATCTGTGTAAGCTTCAAGGCCTGATTCCTGGAACAACAGTTCTCACCTCCATTAAAAAGATCACTGAGTTGCATCTGCATGAGCTGCTCAAAATATGCAAGGCACCACCCAAGTGCAGCATTCGCCTCCTCCAGACAGAGGGGTCAGGATTAGCATCTGCCAGGCCCGGGAAAATTAGGGAAGAAGTCACAGAAGAGGAAAGGCACACCTTTATGGGGCAAGGGAAGCCAGCAAGCATGGCACCACCAACCCTTGGAAAAACCTTCATTCTACATTTGTCTCTGAGAAACTCCCTCTGCATCTCCCTTCTCCCAGTCCTCTTGTGCGCTTTGGTTTTTCCTTCCAATAAGGTTTCCAAAATTGGCCCCCATTCTTATCCCTTCTTGGGCATCCCTTCCAGAAGAAGGACAGAAATCCAAAAAATTCCACTGCAAGCTTTCTCCTTCTCTTTTTTTTTAACACATCAAATAAATAAAATCAAGCAAAGCTAACACCATGAAGCAATGTTTCCTGCAGGTAGGATGACTACGAAGGATTTGTATTTTCTTCCTAAAACTTTTCTATATTTGCCAAATCTACTCTCATTAACAATCATCACCTTTTAAAAAGGAAGAATTGGAGCTATTTTTCACAAAGAGAAAATATTAATAAGAACACTTAAACATCAAGAATAATGAATTGGTTAAATTATCAGCTGAGATTTCTTTGCTGCAGCAATTTTGAAAACCTTCTCAAATACCTCACACACACACACACACACCTGTGTCATCTTTTTAAGCAAAAGATTTAAAAGTAAAATGCTCAAGGGTTGTTGACTCAACTGCTTGATAGTTCTCCAGAGCCCTGGGCTCTTCCTGATGTTATAGGCAGCTGACTTAGATAGGAATGTTAAAAATATTACAGGCAGTCAGACAGGGCCAGGCTTTCGAAAGAGTCAGTGCGAAAGAAAAAGGAGATATCTTGGAACTGTGGGGAAGACAGACACCTCCAGCTATGAACAGAAGATTACACAGATGAGCCCACACACTTCCCTGGGGATGGACCTCAGGGACTGATATTCTAAATAGGTATCCATCACCTTGAAAAAGCCAGGAGGAGTTACTAGCCCAACCCCCTGCAGGAAAGGCCCCCTCTTCTGTATTCATGTCCGCTTGCTAAGTGCCTCGCTTCCCTATTTGATCCCAATTTAATCAATTTTACCTGAACAATTATACTTGCAATCTTATTGGTTGGCCATAGCTTTGTCCCACCTCATGCCCACCTTGCCATTTCCCATGTTTCCCACCTTGATCTGCCTCGCCTTGTAGATTTGCTCTATAAAAGTCCCGAGAGAAGACAGGGTCCTGGGCCACCCGCTCAGCCCCCTGCTGTCCCTCTCTGGGAGAGAAGCTTTCTTTCCCTCAACAAATATATTCTGCTCCTAACCTTCATTGTTCCTCAAACTCCTTCGATTTTAAAGAACACGAACTCGTCGCAGGCGTCTTTCAGGTTGGGAGTTTTTTCCTTTATATTGCTAAGTCTTCCCTTGCTATCAACAGTGTTGTTATAGGGGCTGGGGATTTAGCTCAGCTGCACAGCGTCTGCCCAGCAAGCGCAAGGTCGTGAGTTCGATCCCTGGTACCAGAAAAAAAAAAAAAAAAAAAACCTAAGAGAAAAAACCAGTGCTGTTATAAAGCAGTTTTCGTCATGGTCTCAAGAGGCTGTGCAGCTGCAGGCACCAGAGCGGCACCACGCCGTGCGGAGGTAGGACGGGATTCTCTTGCTTCTGCCTCCTTACTGAGAAAAATGACATCCTCCCCAGAAGACTTCGATACACCTACCATCACTGTCAGAGACTGGCTCACCTGCCTATTCCTAGACCAACAACTGGCACAAGAGAGGTTTTCATGAACAATTTAGGCCAAGTATTCGAAGTGGAACAGACACTAGGAAGCCAGCCTCCAGGAGTATAAGTCATGTTTTGGGTTGTTTTTGTTTTATAAAAGTAGATTGCTGTGAACAAGACCTTTATGAATTTTGGGGGGGTTGGGGGCAGTTACCGGGAATTGAACGAAGACCGTTTTAAAAGCCTTAAAGTCTGCAAAATAATCAAAAGGACAAGTCTGGGAAGGTATGGAAATGTAATCCCAATATTACCTTACAATTATATATCAGTTAATGGTGTGCTCTATGATTCCTCACCAAACCAGGACTAGAGGTCCCGTTCAACCCAGCTATTCCCCTCTAGGTATCTTCCCAGAAGATCTGAGAACATCATATCACAGTGATATATGTGCACCCTTGTTCATAGCAGCGCAATTTGTAATTGTTAAACTGTGGAAGCAACCCAAATGTCCATCCACTGAGGACTGGATAAGAAAATTGTGGTACTTTTATGTAATGGAATATTACTCAGCTATAAAGAAAGATAAACTTGAGGCTTTTATAGGTAAATGGTCACAACTAGAGACCATACTCATAAGTGAAATAAATCAGATTTCCATGTGTAAGCATCATATTGTCTCACTAGTGTAAGACCTGAAAGAGTGAATAAAAACTAGGAGGTATGATATTCACATTGTGAAACAAAAGGAAAGTGCTCAAAAGTAAAGGGCAACTGGGATGTGGGAAAAGAGAAGAGAAAGGAGAAATTTTGTATGCATGTAAATAAAGGACCGTTAACATAATTGAACTACTGTCTTCTATTTCTTTGCTGAAAGAAACAGTTAATGAGTCCTTGATTGATCAATATTGCATGTCTCTATCTGTTTTCCTGAGAAACCACTTTGAAGATGTAAATATGTAACACAACAAGCATTGTTAATTCCCTACCACTTTGTTTGTAACTCTGCATTGTTTGTATTGTTCTTTTGCTATGTTGTGAATAGATGGTTGTTTGTTAATGTTTTACTTCTTTTATTTTTAAAATTTAAAAAAAAAGTAGTGTGCTCCACACTTTACCACAACTTCCTCACTGGCTTTTCCCAACCCCAGGAACAGCGCTGCGATTATTACCACATTTCACAGAAAAGGAGCCCGTTGAACAGCTTGTCTGGTTCTCTGGGCAGCAAGAGCACAAGGGGATAGGATGCCAGGGCCCTCATCCCTCAGCCTACTGATCTTCCAAAAAAAAACTCCTGCCAAGGACAGAACACCCTGACTTCCAAAAATACACACACATACACAATCCCCCTTAATTCCTAGCACGACCTCACAACAGAGAAAGTGGATCTATCTTCATTTTACAAATAGGGATTTTGAGATTCAGGGAGCCTACGACAAGGAGCTTGGATTGGGTGAACGGAACAGGTTTCATTCACTTCGCTTTTTACTGGTACTTGGTAGCGATTTCCTTCTTACATGCCCCTCTCAATATCTCAACACCTCATCTTAAATCGGCAAGCACGTCTCCAAAACTCACAGAACTCCGCTGCGAAGCTCCACACTCACGCCCCTTCTCCCTCCGGGCTCCGTCTGTTCTGTTTGTTTGTTTGTTTTTGTTTTTCTCCGATACCAGGAACAGAACTCACGACCTTGCGCTTGCCAGGCAGGCGCTTTGCCGCTGAGCTAAATCCCCAGCCCCACGGTCTGCGGCCGCTGGTCCTTCTCCACCCGCTCCAGACAGCTGCCCCGTCATTGTTGCCTCGGGGCTCCCTGACCTTCCAGGTGATCATTAGCTAATCTCACGACTAATGTGGTAGAGGAAGACCCCAGGCTCTTCCTGGAGGGAAGAATCAGAACTGCGGGCTGGAGACACCGCACCCACCTTGTTTTCCATCCGAGGCAACGTGGCTGGAAAGGCCGGAGAAGCCTTGACTTTTAGACTCCAGGAACTTCTCTCTTTATTCCAAGGCTATGTGCTACAGAATGAAGAACTCTGACCTGAGAGAAGACACATCTACCATGTTGTATTTTCTAACCTTCTATTTTCAAAATGAAAAATATCAAGTCCAGCCCTGATCACTTCCTGGAGTTACTAAGACTTTATCAGATCATTCATGGATATATTTTGGATTGGGGAGGTATGTATTCATTTTATTAAATAGTTACATCTAGTTGAATGGATGTCTTATATTTGTATTATTTTGATAATAGCTGCTTATGCTGTCACACTTCCTAGTGTAACGGGTACACAAAAGGAGAAAGACAAGATCTCACTGCCATCTTTCCAAGGCCAAAGACCAAGGGCAGGGCTCTAAACCGTGGCTTCACATTAGAATCATCTGGGGAATTTTATAGAACATGATGTCTGGACTCTACATCGAATGGACTGGTTCAGAATCTAAACTGGGGAGAGGGGAATATGTACTTTTTAATAGCTCCTGGGATGGTTCTCTGTGCAGTCAGGGTTGAGAACGGCTGCACTAGGGCAATCTCGTAGCAGGGAGATTAATTGGATTTTTTCTTTCAATCATGCAAGCACACTTGGGGGACGAAGTGACACAGTCCGTTCACAAGAGGTCAGAGCATCCTTGGTTCCCTTTCTTGGAACCACGTCAAGTGCCGGTGTGTCATGACTATTCTGACCACTGCAGTTACTTCTCAGAACCACTGGACGCTGCATGTAGAAGGCTTTAAAAATGTGGCTCGGGGCTGGAAGAGAGGGACTGACAAGGGAGAATGGTGAAGGAGAGAAGGAATATAAGGTTGACAGAAAGAGACAAGAGCACAAAGATAAACAAAGACAGGCACGGGGTGGGGGACGGTGCAGAGACGCAGCAGCAGAAAATAAAACTGCTGATAGTGGCTTGCAGAATTCAGACCTGCTTTCAAACCATATGGCAGAGATATTAGCTTGCCTGTAATTACTACAACATTCTCAACTGCAGAATGACTTTCATTAAAACCCATGGATCGAGCACTTGGAATTTGTGAATAATTCTCGCTTTGAGTTCTGGCTCTATTATGCTTCTACTTGGAGTTGATATTTTTACGGGGGGGGCGGGCAGGCTCCACTCATTCATCAAGGCACTATTTTGGAAATAATGCCATCAAAATCAACTGAGTGAGCATTTCTTTTGCACCCACCAATGTGCCAGGCTTTGTGCTATGTACTGAGTAGTGGAAATAGCAGAGAAGAACTAACCTCATCTCCTGGCCACATCTATTAAACAGATGTGTCCAGCAGCAACACACGCCAGGCATTGTTCAGAGTGCTGCCAAGGCAGAGAACCCTTAGCAGACTAACAAGAAGATAGCAGTTCCTTATCAGGGTCCCTTGGATATGACTGGCCCTATGTCTGTTCAGCTGTTTCAGATGAGAAGAGAATGCAAAAGCACCCTCCTTGACTTCAGGACACCTAGGCCAAGTCAATAGTGACATCAAAGTCATGAGAGGCAGAGATGACAGCTTCCAGTTTCCTGATGCAGTCTGGGTCCCTGAGGGCTCCCAGGTTGGGGAGGGGGTGTGCTAACAAATAACTGAGATATCCCTCTTACAAAGAGCAAGAATTTGGGCTCATAGTTATAGAGGTTCAGTCTGCAATCATCGGGCCTCATTACACTGGATGAGGCAATAAAACTACTTATCTTGTGGTCAGAAAGAAAAAGAGAGAGAAGCCAGGGTCCCACCATCCTCTTCAGAAGGAGGCCCTCAGTGACCTGTGGCCTCCGGGCGGCCCCTGCCTCTTACAGCTCCAACACCTCAAAGCACCTCCCAACAGCATCAGGCTAAGGAACAGTCCTTTACCTCAAGACCCTTGGGGGACACGTGGATCTAAACTGAAGCATCACTCTGACACTTTAAAAAGCAGTGTAACCAAACCCCCCGCGTTCAGAGGTTAGCATAACCGGATTTATGCCATCCTCCTCAGCCATTTACAGAGGTGGCAAATGGTTTCATTTTGCTTGCATCCTGATCCACTGAGAATGACTGCCTGAAGTCCTGCTGGTAAGGTTTCTGGGTTCCATGGGTAAAACCTTTGGTGACTGAATATTAATGTCTGCCGTAGGGCAGCATTCTAAAATATGGTTTTCATTCCTGACTTAGCCCAGTCTCCACTGACTGATCCACTGCTGCACGATAAACTACCTCTAACTTGGTGACTTAAAATAAGAACCCTTTATTCTCTTTACCTATCAGTCAACTGGGCAAGGCTCAGAGGAGGCATTTTGTCAGTGATTCACGAGGCCCCACCTGGGGCAGCTCCTCTGATGCTGCAAGGTTCACTTCCTAGATGACTCACCTTGTCTGGGAGTTCAGGTGTAAGCTACTGGCAGGGGCCTCAGTTCTTCTCCAAATGCGCTTCCGGGAGGGGCTGCTTGAGCTTCCTTACTGCATGGCGGCTGGGTCCCAAGAGACGGCAAGTGGACCTGCTTGTATCTTAAAGCAACCTCAAAGAGCTGGAAAATGCCCTGGCCTCATTTTGTCATAGTCTGTTGGTCAAAACAGTCATAGAATACACTGGGGCTAGAAAGCGTGTCAAAGAATTTGAGGCCATTTTCAATCCGCCACACTATTGTTTTGCAAAGCAAACTGGCCCCAGCTTACATTGTTGTTGCGTTCATAAGGAAAGGGGGTGAGAAGTCAAGACTAACGCCTTGGGAGCAAGGGCTCAGAGCGTGGCAGGTACGGCTGCCACCCGCTTTGCCCTGCCGGGTCCCTTCCTGCTCGGTCCCTACCGTCCTTCATGTACACAGGAGCTCCACAGGCTCTGCGGTAATGGCAAAAAGTCCTTTAAGCCTTTGGCCGTCATTGCAGGAGGTGGAGTATCTAGGCTTGTGTTTCAAAACCTTTCCGGTTTTTTTCCCTCTCAGTCATCAGCCAAGGCCTTCACTTTTGATCTGGTGTCGCCTGCTTCCTGGGCGATCCTCCCAAGGACTGCCACCTTTCCATTCGTACAGGCTTTGCATTCAAGCATCATAACGCTGTGGCTTTGCAAACCCAGCCGTGCAGTTCGTGGGTGCAGAGGGGAGACTGGACTCAGATTTTCTAGAACGGAGCACATAGTGACAGCCCTGGGTATGACTCATCCACCTTACCCGGCCGGCGGAAACGACCTCCAGAGTTAATGAACCCCTCGCAGGTTTGTGGCTCTTTATTCTGATTTGCTCCTGCCATGTACAGTGAACATGGAATTGCCCCCAAGGGAGAAAAGAAAGGAAACCGAAAAGAAAAAAGTACAGTGCACATATACACCCAGGCGCTCCCGAAAAGAGTGTACATAGCGACTGTTATTGTTGTCTTTACCCAGTACAAGGATTCTCCTACTTCCCCTCAAGTACCAAAAACTGAAGCATTTCAGAAAATCAGAGCTCTCGGCACTTTTAGGCAGGAAAAGTGTAGTGGCTTTATCAATCTGTTTCTAAGCTGGTTTTTGGTCCTCTGAAGTATATTATTTCCATTTCTGTCCAACACCTAGAAGTTGTCCCAAGTCCCTTAGTCTGCAGTACACCAGCTAGACTGATTTTATCCTGATTGAAAATTAGTTACTAATGTATTGTAAGATTTAAAACATTTTTTTGTCTTTGTTTGTTTTTGTTTTGAGACAAAGTTTCTATGTAGCCCAGGCTAGTCTCAAACTCACTAGCCCCCTGCCTCAGCCTCCTGAGTGCCTAGATTATAGGCACATATAACCCCACCTACCTTAAAAAATATATTTCTAAAGCTCAGATAGTAAGAAACAAATATACGCCAAAAATAAGAGAAACACTTGCGTAACTTTTAGAAACTTTAAGTTTTTGAGTTCAAACTCACCTTTTACAGCTGTCGGTCAAATTGAAGAGATCGGTACGCTCACTTTTCTATAGCTGACTCACGCGACACCAGCGTTTTGAGCCCTGCTCACCATGGTGGCTGCATTACCGCAGCACAGAGAGAAATCCACGGGGCCTCACTAGTGCTGTGGCCTCGGGCCTGTAGCAACAGTGTGCGTAGAGTTGGGAAGAGAAAGCTGATTTTAAGCCAGAATGAGCGGAGTCTGAATCCCAGCTGTGGCACTTTTTTGACCCAGTCGATTTATTTAACATCTCTTGACTTTTATTTTTCTCAACTGTACAATGACAAAACAACCTAATTCGTCGGTTCCTTAAGCCTAAAATCATAGATGGGTGTGACCTAGCACAGAGCCAGTCCCCACTGAATGCGGGGCTTCTTTTCCGGGCTCTGCCTTTTTTAAAAGTGAGTGGGTCTATTGCATGGAAATCACCACCAAGGAATAATCAGTATTCTCCGGGACCCCGGGATGGCCCTTAGTTCCTAGGGTCTGAGTGTGAACAGTTAACAAGGCACTACCCAAAAAGACTCTCAAGACCTAACTAGGAAGACTATGCTGCGAATAAGTCAATAGTCTCCTTCCGAATTTTTGTATTATAATTTCCCTTTCCCCAAATTCCTTCCCTAACACATACTGCCCACCAATACCCACATACAAACCCAGTAAGTCACAGAGCAAAAGGGACTTTGCAGATGTGATTAAGTTAAAACCTGCAGATGAGGATATTATGTGGGGTCATCTAGGGAGTCCCAGCAATCCCAGGGCCCTCACAGTAGGAGAGTGAGATGGAAGTAGAGCGTCAGAGGGAGATATGACCCTGGAAGAATGGTAAAAGCGATGCAGTGCTGCCGGTTTAACAGTGGAGGAAGCCCACCTCGACTTTGGCATGAGAGGGCCTCTAGGAACTAGAAAAGCCAAGAAAGTAGGCCCTGTCCTAGAGCCTTTACAATCACAGCGCTGCCAACACTTTGACTTTAGCCCAGCGAGAGCCATTTTGTATTTTTGACCTCCAGAACTGTGAGATGATAAATGTATGTAGTTTCAAGCCCCCAAGTTTATAATTTGTTATAGCAAAAATAGAAAACTCGCACACTATAAACATTTTGACAAAATATCACCCAGCTGTAGAGACAAAAATTTTAATACCACTACCATATGGAAAATTAAATTTTATTGACCATCAGATTTTCTAAATAAAACTTTGGTTTTATTATGTTCATAATGCCCCCTTTGAAAGCAGGGGAAATTATGTAAGTATGTATATACAGGAGAGCTAACATAGCTGTACTACTGTCTTCTATTGCTCTACAGAAAGGAACAGTTAAGGATTACTTGTTTGATCAATCTTGTAGGTCTCTATCTGTTTTCCTGAGAAACCACTTTGAAGATACCGATAAGTAATACAACTACTATGGTTAATTTCCTACAACTTTGTCTGTAACTCTGTTTTGTTTGTATTGTCCTTATGCTATTTTGTAAATGGATGTCTGTCTGTTAATATGTTTTCCATCTTTTACTTTTTAAAATAAAAAAAAGTAAAAAAAAAATAAATAATGCCCCCTTACACTGCCCAGCTAAGATAGGAGGCGAGCGGTTGTTGAAGAAAAGTCATTGGAAGCTCCCCAAAAGATAAATGGACCACATTTGTACTCTGGGGTGTAATCAGACTCTTACTAAAACTTCATCATCTCGAGTACTGTAAGTATGTAATCCCAGAGTCCCCAGTTTTCACCAAGAAAACTTTCTCAGTAAGACAGTTAAAGGGAAGTAATGACTTCCTGAGATGAGCTGGGATGAACCTTTTGTTGTACTAGAGATCTTGGTTTCAGTTAAATATAATTAGCTAAGAATTTTCAATGTCACTTTTATAAATCCGTAGATGTGTTGGATTCAAATACTAGCACAATTATATTCCCTTTTTCATGTAATGTTTATTATTTTCTATTAACAGAGCAAAGGTTGAATATTCTGCAAACTACACAAAATAACAAACCATTTTAAATAACAAAAATGTCATCCATAAGTAGAAACAGCCTTGTCCACATTACATTTCCTCTGCACAGAAAGAAAAAAAAAATGACTTAAAGGAAAAAAATCTCATACACATTTTCCTCAGACCAAACTTGCTCTCACCTTATTCAGAAATTCACTTATGAGGAAATAAAAATGACCCCATTACAGGAGGAGCGTTCTGTGATAGACAAACCCACCTGGGTCTTGGTTTCAGGGTTTCCTGACTGTGGGACCTGGCCAGTCAGCCACTCCCACCGCCCACATTTCCTCGTCTGTAAAGTGAGGACAGTCAGCGCCCCCAGGGCAGATCATCAGGGCTGGAGATAACATATACCGAGGGGCATGCACAGTGCCCTCGAAAGGAAAGCAACCCTTCTTGGCCCAAAAGTTCTGTGTTCATAAACTCTTCCATAGCGGGAGGTAGGGAGGTGGAGGGTCGGGACTTCTAACAGTTTTACTGACCGCCTCAGAGCTACCTTTAACCCTGCTACCTGCCAGAAAAGGGCCTTTCCCTCAGCACAGCCCAGAAATAACCACATCACATCTAAAACTTGGAGACTGGTGATTTCCCATCTACAAAGTCCTGTCACAAGCAGCCCCTCATCTTAAAGTGGGCATTAGCCTGTATAAAATGGAAACCACCTGCTAGTTCGTTCAGAGTGCGCCAACCAGATGCCTTACCTGGACTCCCTCCACCGGAACGCGTGCTCTTCCCTTGTCACGCTGCCCTGGAGTTTTACATCCCCCACGGTCACGTGTGTCTGTCCCTTCCACAGATTTGGTTTCAATTTTTTTTCCCTAATCGCAGAACAGGGAACACGTTCTTTCTGCATCATCCCCGGGGCTTGGCAGAGCAGCGCTGTCAGTCTCGGTGAGTGATCGCCGAGGGGACGTGTGACTCAGAGTGCAGCCAGTGAGTACGCAGCACGGGTGTAGATGCGTGAACTGCCCTCGATCTGTCTGCATCTGCATCTGTCTCCTCGCCGCCTTCCACACTGCCTGAAACCTGACCGACCCTCCGGCTCATGAGCAACTTCAAAACCCACATGCCCTTTTTCCTGTCTTTGTTTCTGGTTTGTTCTGAGGTTAACTAGGGAATATATTCAGCAATAAGACTACGCAAGACCAGAATGGGGGAGGCTAAGGGAGAAGGAACAATAATAAAATTCCAGGCCTACCTTCACACGGTATTCCATCTGAACTCAGTCCATGCCCTGCATTTTCATCTGCATGAGGTCCCCCAGGGCAAGACAAAGGCCGGTGCCAGTCTCACCCCACTACGAGAACTCTGGCAATTTCACTTAAGGCCACTGGGACACAGCCAACCCTGAAGGCTTCCACTGTCATAGGGAGTAAATCAGCTTCTCCTGTCCTTTTGTCCCTCCTGGATGTCCCCCTTCCATGCTGTGACACGGCTCTGTCTAAGCTTCATATGTGGTTGGGAGACCCAGATCTCCCGCCCTGTCCCCAGCTACCGAAGGCCTCCATTCTTTCTCTACGTCTCTGAGTCGGTCCAGGTGTCTGAGCTGACTGACTCTTGACAAGAGAGCACCAGATGCCACCTCCTCCCACCAATCTGACTTGTCACAGTCAGCCCGAGGGCCCTCATCTCAGGCAGCACAAGGCAAACTGTCAGGGCTCAATAAATAACGCAAGAGACCTGGCGAAGCTGGGACTTAACCGAGGCAGTTAAGAGCAGGGGCACTGAAATGATTGCCTCTATTCGGATCTGCTTTGTCACAACCACTCTGAGCCTCGGCTTGTACACCTGACAGGTCAGGATAGCTGTATTCTCCACGATCTAACACACATGCAAAACAGAGAGCTTGAGCGGCTTTTATGGGCCTACTGGCTCTGCAACTGTAAGTCTCCAAGTACAAGAGGAAGAGGCGTTGGTGGTGTAGTGGTGAGCACAGCTGCCTTCCAAGAACAAGAGGACACATGCAGTCCTCATTATTACAGCCTCCTCTTGCTAGGCATGTGCCCACTTTTGGCCCCTCAAGCAAAAAGAACAGAGGTTTACCCAGCCAGTGCTCCCTACCCTGGGTCCGTTAGCTCTGGGCTCTCAGCAACTGAAAGCGACATCCATGCCACTGGTGAAGCAGCATCCTGCCCGTGTCTGGGACACATCCCTGCTCTTGCAGTAGGCTGACCACCGATGCCACCGGGCCTTCCTCAGTCACTTGAGATTAGAAGGGAGGAGCTTCCGGCAGAGCAGCTGGAAGGGAGGTGAGGGCCACGCAGCCCACTGTGTGGATTCTGAGCAAAGGCAGGGCACGAGCGGCCCCGGACAGTTAGTATACAGTGACTTTCAGGAATGTGACCCAGTCCCTCCCCTAAGGTAACTACTTTTCTAGGTTCTACAAATACTCACACCATGTTGTTTTGCACGTCTACTGAGCACCTAATGAATGTTTTATTTTTTTACAGGACAATTTGGGGACAACACATCATTATAAATAATAGCATCGCCAAACTTGGTGAAACATTAGGACTATGAGTTACAATATATATTCTTCTGAACCCCATAGTCTCACCCAATTTGACAGATCATACACATGCACTTCATAAAGCCAAATTCTTTCACAGTTAAAAGAAAGCAATTATGACTGCTCAACTGAGACAGAAAAAATTAAACATAAAACTCTTTTTTAAAGTCTGCAGAGATCAAACATTCTTCAGATCGAGTCTGGAAAATGTTAGCCCATATAATTTTAAATGGAGATTAAATAAAATGAACTTTTAGCTACAAAAATATTTCATCATGTGGCAAATCTGTATATCATCATTACTACCACCACCACCACGACCACCACGCCTGCCATTGCCTGCCTCAAACTTATCCATGCTTCCCATCAAGATTAGAAAAGGACTATGACAGCTCCTGTCCATGCGCCCCTGCGAATCCACATTCAGGTCAGTATGTCCAGAAGGATAGCTTCTCCCAGCCCACGGCCAGGCAGGCCCTCTCCACGCCCCACACCCCTCAGTTATCCCTCCTGTAGGGTTCATTGGTGGTAAGGGAAGAACACATCTCACAAAACAGTGTTCCAGTCATTACAGGGGCCAGAATGGACCATCAGGGGGGTCAAGGTGAAACACTGATGCCCGCCCTTCCATGGGTTCCCATAACACCCTTCAACAATATTCCCCAAAGCTACCACTGTGCCTTCCAGTTGGTGAAGGAATTCCACCTGGCACACTGTAGGATGAAGTCGTACTTACGGGAGAACCTCTGTCTCCCAACTGTGAAGTCCTCAAAGGAAAATACATTCATTTAGTGGGTCAGTAACTGACTCCAGCAGATAATTAACTGGATGCCTTTGACCTTCTTCAGAGGTCCTTACTTCTGGGTACCAAACAATGGGAGTGAGGCCTCCAGCCCTCTCCTGCTGACCTCTAGAAGGTCCCCGTCCTGCTGGGTGTGCCTGGACTCTGGCTTCTCCCCTTAAACCAGGTTCTCTGCTGCTGAGCTCTTTGTCAGAGAGAGGAAGTGGGAAATGACTGGCACAAGCCAACTGCTTGAGCCATCTCGGTCCGGGAAGATTAACAGGGTGTGGGAAGCAGGGCTTTGGGATTAGCTCTCATACTTAGGTGAGCGTGGTGAACGAGGCATTGCCTGGGGCCGACTTGAAAGCTGAACATCTCAGAGGAACAGAGCAGAGAGCATGCTGAAAGCCAACAGTTAGAACCCCCGAGGCCCCAGCCTTCCCCCGCCGCTGTAGGCTGCAGGTCCCATCCCTCAGGTCCCTATCTCCTGTAAAGGATTCAGACAAGGATCCTGGCCTGTTGGAAGATGTTCACTTAGGACATTTTCCCATTTGTTCCTTACTCATTATAGGCAGTTTCTGACCTGAAAGAGGTATAGTGTGAGAGAAGAAAAAGAGGATTCACAAAAAAGGAAGAAAAGAAAAGAAAAGAAAAGAAAAGAAAAGAAAAGAAAAGAAAAGAAAAGAAAAGAAAAGAAAAGAAGAAAAGAAAAACAGAAAGAGGATTCTCAAAGGAGAACCATTCCAGGACACTCCAGCCCTCCCATGCTGGGACATCAGCTCCAAAACTTAGCTGACAAAAATGGAACCGACCACCTATGCTTTGCAGCTAGGTTGTTTCATTATTATCACCAATTTTTAAGGTATAATTTGGCAGATAAGGATTTAATATTTGCCGCTTTGACAATTTGCAAGTGACTCTAATGGACTGGTGGAAGTTGGAAGTCAAAAGGTGTTTTTGACCTGCAGCATGAATTTTTTGTGGCTGTCCCTTAGCAGAAGTTCATGCGACCCTTTCAGCCACTCTGTAGGGTGAGAGCTCTTTCCAAGGAAAGAGCTACATCTCTAGCTCTGAGAATGGGGGTACAACCATATGAGGCGTATCCCTGCTATGCCATAGTCCTGGATCTGAATTGCTGGGTCCGCGCTCCTCAGCTTGTCTCCTCCTCTGTCTTGGTTACTTTTCTCTCGTTGCTGAGACAAAATACCTGACACCCAATTAAGGAACAAAAAGTTTATTTAGCTCATAGTCTGTGGAGGTTTCAGTCCATACTTGGCTGGCTCCAAGGCAGAGTGGCACAGGGCAGAGGGCTACAGTTCACGGTGGTGGAAGACAGCAAAAGTAGCAAGAACGAAAGGGAGGAGTGGCGGCAAGCAGCCTCTTTCTCTCCCTTACATTGTAAGCAGGCTCCCCCACCCAGGGTGCGGGTAGCTCTCACATAATCTCCATGCCCTCCTCTGCACAGGCTCAGGATGAATACACAGTAAGCACCCTGGCCCCCTGCTGAGTCACTTAGCCAAACCTCCAGACTCCCCAAGTTGACACAGTGTATCAGCCATAACACCCTCTCACCTCTGACTGCCTCCATGCCTTTCTCAGAGATCAAACATTCTTGTCTCTGTTTTCAACAAATATCCTCCGAAAGGAGGTGAGGCCCAGTTAGAAAGGGGAAGCGGCAAGAGCAGAGGGCAGGTGCTAACTGTCTCCTTTCACCCTCAGCAGCAGTTTCACCTGCTCTCTGTGCATCACTGACACTGTGACTGTCAGGACAAAGTGGGACTTCAGGAAGCTGAAGTTTTTCTTTAGGGTCAAGCACCTTCTCCAAACTTCCTTGGCCTAGGGTGGTTACACACCACCCTAGTGGTGCAGGAGGTGGTTACACACCCCTTTCCTCAGCTCAGGCAAATAGGGGAAAGTATCCAGATGCTGGACCCGGAGGTCAGGGTCCAGTTTCATTTCCACAGGAAATGGAGGGGTCACACGTGCTTGGTGTGGTCTGTCGTCCCCTTGTATCCCGTCTCTCCTCCACGCCTTCCTATAAAAGACCTTTGCACACCTGGAGACAGGGAAATGGTGATTGGAGGCAAAGAAAGTCTCTGCATCTCCCAGGCTATTTTTGAATAAATCCTTTTTCCTTAAATGAGTGGCCTCTTTGATTTGATCAGTGATGAGCAAACAACCCAAACAGATGGACCCACGTGGCTGGTAACAATTCCACCTGTCCTTCCACATCCAGACGAGATCAGCTCAAACTCCACTCTGCCACTAGGCATCAGGAAAACTCCCCCTAAGGTTTCCTAAACATAGACTCACCTCTCTCCCATAACTTGTTGATCTGGGTCATGTAACCTCTTTGTTCCCGTTGGGTTTTTTTAATATTTTTGGCACCAACCCAAAACAAAGACTTGCCCCTTTTCTCTTGACCGCTTCCCAACCTCACACAAAAAAGGCTAGGGTGATTTTTTACTGGAGAACTGGGGATTGTGGCGAGGAGTTGCCGCACAGGCCCCCGAGGCCAGTACTTGTAGAGCGTTAGTCGGGACTACCTGCACCCTGCGCTGTTCTCAGCCTCTTCGCCCCCCCTCCCCCCCCTTTGCTACCTGCCTCCACCTCACCGCCAAGTTTAAGGCTGGCACTTACACAGAGCTTCATCTGACTCCTTTTGCTCCATTGCTCCATCCCAGCTGACTATAAAAATAGTTCCCTAAAATAAGGTTCTTTCCCTAAGGAATTGCAGTACCTACTGGAGAGGTAATGATTTTTCTCAGCCCTACTCATTTGCTTATCCATTCAGCTAACACTGATTGAGTGTCTACTCTGTGACTCAATAAATATGTATTGAGACTCTGGGAATGTAAGGGTGAACAAGAACAGGTCAAAAATTCTTGCCCTTGGTGAGCTCACATTCTAGCGAAACTCTGCGTAAACTTCATTTGGAAAATAAAAGCATTCCAACATAACAAATTGGTAAGCCAATACCTTAGAACAATTTTTGCTACTATTTTGTTTATTTCTCTTAAATAAACATGGGATAGAGGGAGGAACATGCTTTTGTTCTTTGAAGTACAATTTCCTTCTTAATTTTTTTCCTTTTTCTAAAAGAACCATTTCCTCTTCTGTTCCCTAGGCTGTGGCAGCCCCATACTGTCTCCTCCTTAATCTTCCCTGAAATACCCAAAACAGAACTACCCGCTTCTCTCCATCCCAACGCTGTGTTCAAGGTCATCACACCCAAGGGGGCCCTCCCGGAGAGCCCTTGCTCCCCTCTCACCACTCTCCCCTCACTCCTAAATGACATCTCCTGCCCTGCCTTGAAGATCTTCTCTAAGTCGGCTGGATGTGCTGCTTTGTCGAGCATTAAACTGTCCTCCATATAATTTACAGATCCCTCCAGGGATGTGTGTCTGACTGTAGATGTCACCAACAGAAGTCTGGGGAGTCACATCCTAACCAGAATATGCTCTCTTGCCGTTTCAGGAGTTAGGCTATGTGTCTTTATTCTTCTTTCCTCTCAGGCTAGTGGGTTTCACCAATAGCTCCTACTGTTATTTTCCTTTACAAGAGTTCCGTTTTTATTTCTACTGCCATAACCAACAGTTCGCCTTTGAAGAGTCTCTTCACAACTGAGATCATCAGCACTCAGACAGCCCCTCTCACAGCGCTACTAGGTACAACACACAAATGAGATGAGACGGGTCTTGTCAGGGAATGTATTCTGGAAGTAACCTGGGAAAGACACGCTCAAGGAAGATGGCGCAGGTGTCACATATAAGAGAAGCATCTGCAAACAACATACACACTGTCCAAATATGTTTATATTATTTATTGACTTGGACTCCATTTTGATTAAAAAAAATGTTTGAAGATATTTATAAATTGCATATGATATGTAAAAAGGAACAAAAACGTACGTTTAAATGAAGAGAAAGTAAGGAAAATAAAAAATATCTTTTTATAAGGTTGGTAAAAAATTTGCATGTTATGAGGCCTGTGTGTTTGGAAAAACACTTAGCCAGACTTAGATTTAAGCTTCCTAATGTCAAAGCAAGGAGGAAAACATGGTCAGCTTTACGTGCCACCCATCTGAAGACGAGAGGACGAATTATTAGGGCATTTTCATTTTTTCTGCAACGATGTTGGCCTGCTTTTAAAATTGGATCAGAAAAAGTGAGTTCCTTGCTGTACATGAGATAAGATGCTCCTCCACACACTTGTTCTGGGAGATGCCAGCCACGCCCCCTTGGGAATATGTGCATGAGGCATGGAATCCAGAAGTGAAATGCTCCAAAATAAGCCAGTAAAGCAGGAGAAGTGCTGGAACTGAGATCTAAACGGTACTAGTGTTACAGCAGGCAACCTCAAGATCTTCTAACAAATGTAAAAAGGAGCTTCCCAGGACCATTCCTACAACCAGGAGAATCTCTAGTGAGGAGTCTCATAGTTTGCTCTGTGATGCAATGTGGAAGTTGGGCCTAACACATGTGTCAGTCTTAGGCTCCCCAACTTCAACTGCAGTCCTATAAATAAGTGTTCTAGAATTTGCTGTGATAGAGGGAAACAAGAATCCCATTCCTCTCAAGGAGCTGATCCAGGGAAGACATAGTCTCCTTTAAAACAAGTTAAAAAATGATAAACTAAAACCCCAGACTCTCTCATAGATCTCCCACATGGCATGTAGGCCAGTCTTTCAAACAGATCAAAGGCTGATTAGCCTATTTAAACCAATGAAAAGGCAGAAAAGCATGGGTGCCACCTCTGAGGAACTCAAAACTAATGACTTCTATTGTTCAGATACAGTTTTTGGCTACAAGCTCTTGAAATCTATTCTAGCTCTTTGGGAGAAAAGAAGTTTAGCAGAAGCTCCTCAGAGGCTCATGAAACACAAGAAAAGTTGGAGCCAGTTGAACAGCAGTGGAGACTGGCCATGGAGTCCACAGTGATGCCCTGAGAATGTTGCAGCAGATGTAGATGAAGAAGAAAACCTTCAGCATTTTCTTCCCTGGATCCTAACCCCAGGCTGAGATCTGACTGGCTTCTCCTCCCTTGATGACTTCTATAGTGGGAGGCAAACTATGTGTTCAGCCAAGATCACCCAAAATGGAAGGAGTGGACAGCCCCAAGACATGACACGTTTTGAGATGGGGTGCAGGACATGCTGCTCCAAACTACGGCGTGCTGGAAATTAAGAAGATGGTAGAAGCACAAAGGTCAATCTCTGCTCTTGTCCTACTTTTCTGTATGAGAATTCTTTGGCCTTCCTCCTCTGAAAGTAGGTCATAAGACCCTCACATGACAGGTGTCCTGCTTTGTATCCGGAGGAAGGGGATAAAGGCAAAGAATCTGAAAAAACAGGCCTTGCTGAATATCCCTCAGTTTATCACCACTGGAGCACATTCCCTTCTACCCACTCATTCTATTACAGAAGCATCTACTCTTCACCAAATCTAAGAATAAAACTACAAGTTTCCCTGTTTCTTCAACTCTTCATTCTGAAAGTTCACGTTGGGTAAAACTTCTATACATAAACTTGCTATGCTTTTCTCTTATTCATCTGTCTTTTCTTATATAAGTGTCAGCCATAAACCTTATGATGAATAAATATGTTACTGTCTCTCCCCTGCATTTCCAACATGTACAGATTTGTGTTTCTACTCATTCAATTAAGAGATTTGTGCTAGACAGTGTCCTGACTATTGAGAATGTAAGAGTGATTGAGCAAGAATTCCTGCTGTTCTGAAGCACACATTCTAGGATGGGGTAGGGGGTTTACTAGTCAGTTTTCCCACTGCTGCAGCAAAGTGACTGAAATGCACAGCTTCAAGGTGGAGGGGTTTATTTGCCTCATGGCTTCAAAGGACGTCTGAGTGGCTCCACGGCAGGAACATCATGGTGAAAGGGCGTAGCACAACCAGGTTGTTCAGTTCACGGCAGCAGGGACGAAGTACAGAGAGGAAGGGCCCAGGGACCGATAGAGATCTCAAGACCACACCCTCAGGATCCACACAGACACACCCATAAATGAGGTTTACTAAGCCCCTAGACAGCTCCCAAGCCAACCAGACTGAGAACCACGCTTAACCTTCATATCATACCCCTTCTCAAGCAAACACTGACTCCCCAAGCAAACGCTTCTCATTAAACACAATAACAATAATTCCACCTTTGTGATAAAACTATCTTGAATACAACTGAATATGGAATAATCACTTCCCCAAAGTCTTAACACTGCTAGAATTTCTCAAAAATCTAACTCAAAAGTCTTTTGTGAGTCTTAAGGTGAACTCTTAGCCGTGAAACTTTAAAATTAAGAATGCAAGAACATATTCCCAATATGAGCGGTACAGGGTGAACATTCCCTTCCAAAAGGCGAGAGGAGTGAGATCGAAAAGAATTGGAAGCAAGAGCAAAACCCAGCCGTGCAAACACTGAGTCCTCCACGCCTGGCCACCAGAGTACACAGTGGTGAGATGTGAGTGACAGAGGCTTTGGGCAGGCCCTTCCATAATGCCTTGAGGGCTGCTGCTCACATGACCTTTCTCTTCAGCTGTGTTCATGGTGTGCAGTTTTCCCCAGCAGACACTCCAAGTTCCTAGCATCCGTGACTCCCTGGGGTCTCCACCACATGCTTGGCCTTGTCCCTACCGCTGCTTGCACTGCCTCCACATGGCCTCCTTGCCTGACCCTTAAGTCTTCTCTGAACTTTGAGTGAAAGCCTCAAGTTCTGGCCTCCAGAACTCTTGCAGTCTGTGTGCCAGTAAAACCAGCACCATGTAGACAATGTTAAAGGTCACTGCTAGCAGGGACAGTAGTCAGGCCCCCTTGGAACATGCAGCAGCCTCTGAGAGCCTGGATAGCTGAGTGCAGTAAAATATATCCCAGGGAGCCACTTCCCTAGGTGGTCTTTCTCAAGAAGTATTCCATGGGCTATCTTCTCAACTAAAAAGTTTACAGTTTTGCAGCTTTGAGTTTGTGATGCATGGGGTCTTGCTGATTTCTGAGATGCCCTCAGGACATCATTCTTCTCATCCTGGTTCAAAATACTTGATTTCTTTTTAATGGTGCTAATTTCTTCAGGGGCCACACCCCCTTTGGCCCCAATTTTCCACATAGTTCATTTCAGGTTAGGCCAAAATTTAAGTTTTCAAAACACGTTTTCTCCACTTTTTGATTCTGATTCTCCATATAATTCTGGCCAAAAACAGTCAGCAGTACCCATGCCACAGACTGAATATTAGGCAGCCTTGAAATTTCCTCCACCAGATCAATCAGTCCACTGCCCTTAAACTCAGCCTTCTTCGAAGTCTCAGGACACAGGTAAAATGTAGACTTTTTTCCCAGAAGGTAACAAGAAGGCCTCTAGTTCAATTGCCAGTAGAGTCCCCATTCCCAACCAAAATCTCATGACTGGCCTTTGCTGGCCACCTTCTGATCAGCATTTCGGTCTTCTGAACTCTGGCCAAAATTGCCAGTCAGGATCTACTTATATCACTCTAGGGCTTCTGTAGCTTGCTTCTCCAAACATTTGCAAACTTCTCCTATAAACACTTCCAAATGCTTGTAACCCACATGGCCATGCACAGTCACAGAACCAGTTCCACTTTCAGTAACAATTACCTATATTAATGAACTTTCCTGTTGCTAGGACAAATTGCTCAACACCCATAACTTGAAAGAGAAGAGGTTTATTCAGTTCATGGTTTGAGACAGTCAGTCCATGGTCAGCAGGTTCCAAGGCAGGAGCATCATGGTGGAAGGTTGTGGTGTGAAAAAGATGCTTAGTTCATGAGGCTGGAAAACAGAGCAGGGAAACAGCAGTAGCGTGGAAGGGTTAAGGGACCATACATAGACCCCAAGGCCAGGTCTCCACGATCCACCTAGAATTGTGGTGATTGACAACTAAGCTTAACCATCATGGGGGCAGACAGCACATAGATAATGAACCAGTTTTTTGTAATTTCAAGGACTGTGGATAGCACTAGAACAGCGGAAGGGGCTGGAAAGTACTTGGGAGGTTGCTCTTCTGTACAGAGTAGCTGAGGAGGAAGACCTTTGGAAATCTGGAGTAGAGGTGAAGGAACAAAGTCATGAAAGGCATCCTAAATTACAGGAAGGACTTTAATGGTAAATAAGATCTTAGAGAGTTTTGATCTAAAGAATGGTTCGATCTAACAAATGTTTTAGTGGTTCATTCTGGGTGATGGATGGAGAGTCGACTTCTGAGGTACAAGGGAGAAAGCTGGAAGACTATTATCACACCCAGGTCTCTTCCACTTCTGCACTACAGTGTGGAGTCAGAGAGCAGAGAGGCAAAGGGGACTCTGAAAAGGGTCTAGTTATGCACCAAAGGCTCAAAGATATGAGGGAAGCACTCATGCTACTGGCAGGGCTGAGGTGTGAATAAGGCCTCCTGATTGGGCCTAAGTCAAAAGGATGATAGCGAAACCTTAATCCCTTTTTATTTCACAAGGATGGTATACTATGATTCCTTCATCCTCTCAAATCTCTTGGACATGAAGGAATCTGCCCTCCAGAGGCCCCTCTCCCACACCACGTGGAGAGGAGCCCACAGTGCAGAAGTTTGGAAGATTTTACTACTAACCCTACCCCTTCATCAGCTGTCTTTTATCACACATGACTTCCTCCCTGCACCTCCATCCAAGCCAGGGCCTAGATGATAGGATCAGAGGGGGACTCCTGATCCCAGGAGATGAATCTGATGAGCAAAGAGAAACCTAAGATAATACAGCCTGGCACAAACAGGTGAATACAGCCAATAGGATTCCCTTCCTGAAACACCAATGGAAAACTTTCTCAGCAGTGGGATCTTAAACCAAAATAAATATAGACATAGAACTGGCTCAGGGGTTATGGAAAACTAGTTATGAAAGAACTGAACTACACAGAAAGCAAAGACCCCATGGCAGATACTGAAAATACTTGTGTCACACTAATGCCAGGCCACTCATGGGAAGAGTCACAAACTTTCTTGCTCAAATTCCCAGAGATATGAGACCCTAGGGCCTGGAAGCTCTGCTTTTGGGAAAATGTATATCTATATATTAGCATCTGCTCCTAAATATTCAATAGTACCCATCCCTACCTCACTGTTGTGGACTCCAGCCTGCTAAGAAGGTCACACTTAAGAAAACACCACATGTTCACTTTCCTAGGATATACACTCTGGTGCTCACTTGCCAACTTATGGATCCCTAAAGCCTTTTTCTAATGCTTCTGTTTGCGCACCAAGTTGGTGTACACTTGATGTGGGTCTACGAGTCTTGTTTTATTTCTAAAATATGTCTGTATCTTTAATTTTTTGTGCCTAATTCTTATTTATAACTCTATCTTTAAAAGAGCTGATGGCTGGGTGTGGTGGTGCACTCCTGTAATCCCAGTACGTGGGAGGCTGAGGCAGGAAGAATTGCTGTGAGATCAAGGCCAGCCTTGGCTACAGAGTGAGTTCAAGGCTGCCTGAACTGCATAATGAGACCCTGTGTCAAAAAGAAAAAGAAAGAGCTGATACGATGGCTGCAGGAACATCAGCAATTTGTTGACTCACTTCTAAGGTGTCTGGACTACTCCCACCAGACTAAGAGCTCGCTTGGCTCACAGAAATTAGGCATCAGGGGCTTCTGTACGCTTACTGCCTTATGCAAGGGTATTAGAAGGCCAGGACCACATTAGAAGGAGAAGAAAATCTTTCCTTGGATTAGTGAGCTGAGTTTTATCCTTTCCAGTGGCTTATGTAGTTGATCAGAAGCAGGGTTCCGGGTCTCAGAGACTTGGTCTCGTTGATAGGAGTGATGTTGATCTTTTAGATTGAGTCTTCATAAACTTTACCAGTGAGACACTGAAGGTCAGGTTTTGGGGATTAAGCTTGCTCAGTCGTTCCTTCCTTGGAATCCTCACAGAGGTACAGCTGTTAAACAAAGGAAAGGCTCTAAGCTCAAAGCCCAGCAGGAAACACAGGCTGTTGCCGACAGAGGCATTGCCTGAGTTTGGCTCTCAGGGAGCAGAGTCTGAGGTGGGTGTTCCTGAAAAAGTAGCTTAGGGAGGAAGTGGATGCAGGAGAAAGGAATCGAGTGAACAGAAGCGGGTAAGGAAGAAAGTTAAGCAAGGCTACAACTCAGGTGGCTTCAGTGTGGCCCCAAATGGAGCGCTGGGCTCCATATTTCACCAGTTTGTTGCTTCTTTTGTCAAGCCTCTTCTATGCACCTTGTCAGACACTAGCCTCTGGCAGGAAATGAGAGATGCAGGTTAACTCTCCATACTGAGGCAGCTTCCATCTAGCCAAAGACAATTCTCTGAACAACAGGACGCTGTTAGGGTTGGCAGCTAACACAGCACGAGACTATAGTGGGGCACTGCCTGGTGAAGGAAATCTGGGCCGGACATCAACAACAACCTTTAGAAGGAGCAGGAGAGATGGGACCTACATTCCCAGGGCATTCTCATTCCTCACTGGACTCTGCCATACCCAACAAAATATCTCAGGCATCTCAAAAATCCATAGTGATCACTGTCACTAAAGAGGAAAAATCTCTACTACTGGAACTGTATCAGATTCTGGATTTATGCTTTTGATTTTGGGTTTTCATTTGTAAACCTGGGCCCCTGTAGTGTCTCTCAAAAGATACGGACATGGATATATCCATATCTTAAACCCCAGAATCTATGACTGTAACCTTATTTGGAAAAAGAACGTTTGCAGATATGATTAAGGATATCAAGGTGTGATCATCCTAGATTATCTGATTGGGCCCAAACAGCAAGACAAGACACAGAAGAGAAGCCACAGACACAAAGAGCGCCCGTAAAAATGGAGACAAGATGCTTGGAACTACCAGGAGCAGGAAGAGGCGAGGAAGGAATCTCCCCTGGGGTATTTTGAGGAAATACAGATCTACCGATGGCTTGATTTTCATTTCTGTCCTCTCGAACTGTGAGACAATAACTTTCTGGGTTGTTTTTTCTTTAACCCAAATTACCCACTTTGTGATAACAATCCTAGAAAACTAATGTCGTCCCCTCTTCTTATCTGTCTCGTCTTAACCAGAACAATGATCTACTTGGAGTCTCAGTTTTCTCGTATGCAAAAATAATCTTGTAGGGCTGGGGATGTAGCTCAGTGGCACAGCACCTGCCTGGCTAGTGCAAGGTCCTCAGTTTGATTCCCAGTATCAAAAAGAAAACAACTTGTAATTTTGTTTGTAGATGTACAAGGATATTTCAAAAACTGATGCAGTTAAAACTGACACGTAATAATTTTTCAGTGCATATCACTTTCCTGTCTCTTCTAATCTTTTGGGTACACCAAAGCTTTCTAAAGTGGATTTTTACTGTAACGTGAAAATTTGCACCAACTTCAGCACTATAACCACAATTCTTTTCTTCTCCCAAAAGGAGAGTGTGGCTCTGCCAGCAAAGATTTCAGTAAGGCCAGATATAAAATTTTAAATAAAATATAACTTCAACAATAGCCCTTGTCTTTTTTATATTTCTTGTCTTAGGAAAACCATAATTTCTCTATACTTTTTAATGATGTATCAATATGTTCACATATATATATATAAATAATTAGGATAGAGCTTGATAAATTCCATAACTGAGTACAAGCCTGCAATCAACCCCTTGATGAAGAATAGAACATAATCAGCAAAAGAAATTTCCTTGGTACCCCTCCCCAATTACTAATCCCCAAAAGACTGACTTCTAGTCATGTAGAATAACTTTGTCTATATTGGAAATTTGAAATACAGTCATACAGTATATATTATTATGGTATCTTTTCTTTTTTGCCACATAAAGTTGATGAGATTTACCTATATTATTGTGTGTAGTAGAAGATTGCTCTTTACTATTTGTATGTAACATTCCATTTTGGAAGAAACTATAACTTACTTATCCATCTACTAATGATGGACATTTCAGTTCTTGTAAATTTTTGGCTATTGAAAATAGAGCTCTATAAACATTCTAGTTTACACACTATAAATTAATCACATAGATACATGTAGATTAATCTGGGGAATAATTGACATCTGTATAGTAGTAATCTCCCAAAGTGCGAACATGGTATATCCTCTATTTACTTACATGTTCTTAAAATTTGTCAATGTTTTTGCAGTTTCCTTTGCTAAAATCTGACACACTTTTTTTAGAATTTTCTCCTAGATATTTTATCTTTTTGATGCAATAATGGTATTGGGACTCTGTAGGATTTTAAGGAAATGGAAAATTTTAATAGTCTGAGCTTTATGCCTCTCTAGACAAGGATCATGAGACTTTTCTTTTATTAAAACTATAGGAAGAGCAAAAGTATTTAAATATTCCAAACTGTTAGAACTGACCAAAGGGAAAACAAATAAAACCAGAGGCTGCAATTAGCCAATTAGTGTGCCAAGTACACATTCCATTTCGCACTTCTAACAGTATCTATTATGCCATAAGAAATCCTTTCCCAGAACAGGATCCAAAAGAAACAACTTGAAATTCCATGGTTGGTATAAAAGAAATAAATCTCTTTTCATTGATCTTTGGCCAGAGAGTGTAGTACATTATCTGATTTCAAAAATTTGAAAAGGAATAGAGACAAAATCCATCATTCACAGGATCTTACTATGTGTCAAGCGTATTTACAAAATTATCTTTTTAATTTGCAAGACAAATCCATATGCTGTTAGCATTTACTCAATTTTACAGTTAAGGAATCTGAAGTGCAGAGATTAATGCCCCAAATTACACTCTAGCATGGACAGAAATGCAAACCTAGCCTGACTGATGCCAAAGGTAATTCTTCTTTTAAAAGTAACTTTAGTTAGTATCTAACTATTAAAATTAAAGATGATCATTATAGAGATTTTTAAAACTACATAAAAGTATGAAGAAATTATTTTTCTAGATACATATTTTCACTTCACAACTTCCTCATGACTTCACACACCCTTCTACAGCACTATTACAATGTTTGCATTGTATGTCTTCTGTTAAACCATTTGACCAAATATGGATCTATTTGGATCCTTGGATATCCAAGTTCATGTTGGATACTTAGTCCAATTCTACTTTTCACATAATAAATAACTGTGTAGTGAGCTATGCATCTCTATCATTGCACCTTTGCACGTACTTCTGATCAGTCCTTTATGATAAACTCCTTCAAGTGTTTTCACAGAGTTAAAATGCTTAATCCATTAGTCAAACCCTGTTCCCCTGTTCCTCTCCATGCCCCGGGTAAGTCATACTCTCTCCTCCTCCACTCAGCACGAGGGTGAACACTTGTTGTGTCTTTACCTGTGCTGACCCCCAGCCCAGAACACCAGGGGTGTCAGACTTTGTCAGAGCTCTGCTGGAATGTGCCTGCTCTCCAGGCTGTGCTCATCTCACCACTGTGCAGGCTGCCTCTGCCCACTGCGTACCTAGAAAGAGCACACAAGTCCAAAGAGCCGAGGACTAGATTCCAAGTCAAAATCAGCAAGGTTTGTCTGAATAAACTCAGTTGTGCCTTAAGACACATTATTTTAAAAACCACAGTGAGGCTTGCTGAGATGTGGCGATTCATACCTGGCCATGTGCGTGATCTTCAGAAAGCTCGGTGTGGCATAGTCAAGTCAGTGACTGAAGAGCCAGTAGGTACGAATACATGGCAGGAAGAAGAGGTTTTAAAAGCGAAGAGAAAGCTTTCTTTTGAAGAGTTAAGAGAATTCCGCAAATACTTTGAAACTAAGGACACAGCTAGAGAACCAAGCAAAACAATGTGTCATCCACTTACGGGTTTCAAAGAGTCCAGTGAAACGTTCAGCAGGGCGGTGGGCGGGGCGATGTTTGCTATCTCCCTTCCCTCTACTGACTTGGGCCTATCAGACAGAGACAAAGGGAGGGCTTTCCAGAGGGCGCATGTGCATGTCTACAGGCATTCAATTTCTGTTTCCAAAGCCTTTCAGGGAGTTTTAGGGACTTGAAAAGTACAGTGGTTTGAGAATCATCTTTGTTCTTAAGCCTTTGCAATTAAACAAGCAGAACATAATTGCACTAGCAACTTTAAAAGTTACAGTGAAAGGAATACCTAAGGTTATGATCCAAACAGGCAAATGCTAAAAGGACAGGTGGAAGATGACATACGATGGTCATGGGTAGGGTCCTTTTCACAAGGACAGGTAGGAATATCCTTTTGTAGATGAATTGCATCACCCCAAATTCATATGCTGGCACCTTAACCTCCAGTGTAACTGTACTTGGAATAGCATGTAGCAATAAGGTTCTCAGAAATGCAGAGACACTAGGACTGGTAGATAGAGAGAGAGGGAGAGAGAGAGAGACAGAAGGAGAGAGAGAGAGAGAGAAGGAGAGAGAGAGAGAGAGAGAAGGAGGGGGGGAGAGAAAAGGGGGGGTTCTTGGAAGGAATTGGCTCATATGGTTATAGAGGCTGGCAAGTCCCAAGACATGCAAGGTGGGTTGGCAAGAAGGAGACAGAAAAATTGGACTCTGAAGGCCTGAGAACCAGGATGAGCTGATGTCCGAATACAAAGGTCAATGGGCAGGAAGTATTTCTTCCTACTTCAGAGAGGGTCAATATTTTTGTTCTATTTCAGGCCTTCAACTGATTGGATGAGCACTACCCACATCAGTGGAAACAAGTTGCTTTATTCATTCTATGGATTTAAATGTTAAGTGAGTGTTCACCCAAAAACACTCTCAAAATTTACCTAGAATACTATTTGACCAGACATCTGGGCACTTTGTTGCTTAGTCATGTTGACATAAAATTAAATGTTATAAAAACTTGAAAAAAGTAATTAAGATTAAAAAAATTAAAGTCATAGTGTGGGTGCCTAATCCAACATGACTAGCATCTTTGTAAAAAGAGGAGACCAAGGCACACAGAGCAACACTGGGGAGACACGCACATGGGAACGCAGTGAGCAGGAGCCACCTGCAAACCAGAGAGCAAAGTCTGGGGAAACTAAGCTCACCGGCCCCTTGATCTTTGACTTCCGTCCTCCAGAACTGTGAGAAAAATTTCACTGTTTAAGCCACCAGCCTGTGGTATTCTGTCATGGCAGTATGAGCAGACCAATACAATTCTCTTCATAAGAAGCAAGAGAAAACAGCTTCGGCACCATTGATCACCATGAACTGAGAAACTTACACCTGCACTGTGCTTTGTGCTTGTCATTGGCTACCTGCTTGATCCTCATGACACTGTCTGGAGACAGGTGCATGTGGCTTTGTATCAGTTAGCTCTAGTCTCGTTTGCACATACAAGAAAACCCAAGCTACCATGTCCTGACTGAGTGAAGGGCTACTTTTCTCATGCAGGCAGTGCAAAGGAAAGCAGTCAGGACAGCAGAGCAGCTCAGCTAGGTGATACAACAACATCAGATCTAGATCCATCATGCTTCTGCTTGGCCATCCTTACACTTACGCTTATGCTGGCAGAAAATGGCTTCATCAGCATTCAAGGAGGAAGGAGAGAAGGACAGTGTGCAAAGGCACACGACACCCAATCGCTATGTTTTAAAGAGGTTTCCATTATATTCCTCTCTGTCATGCTGCCACCCTTTTATAGATGAGTATGGAATGCTACTATTTAAATCATGACACTTGGAAAAGGGCTGTCATTGATAATAATGCCAGAACATGAGGCATAAAGCAGAGCTTTCCTAAATAAAGTGGCCTAATAACTTACAGACGCAATTCACAAAGGAAAATGAGATTGTCCAAGATCACATAGTGAGTACTCAGACCCAGCTCACTCTACCTCCAACAACTGCATCCCTTCGCAGTTGCACTAGAATGCTACAACAATCTGATTATAGATGGAGGGTTATTTGCTTCAGAAACACTAAAGTCCTTACCAAAAATGTTGATTTCTTGACACCACCTCAGGGATATAGATTCACTAGGTCTTGAGTAGAGGTCTAAAAGTCAACTTCCTCGTAAACGTGCCAGGGCACATCTGACACAGGTGAGCTATATTTGAGGAAATACAACTTTAAGACAACCAGAGTGGTATAAATAAGCACAGATTTGCCTCTAGGTCAACTGGAAGAAGAATGACTTTTATTCAGTTTCTGTAGTTTCAAAAGACAGTTGAACTCCTCACGCATGTCCCAGACTGCCTCGTGAGCCATGTCTCCACCCCCCTTACCTGGGGAAGTCGGCAGCTTACTGGGAACAGCGAGGTGAGCAAAGCCAGGAGAGACTGCACAAGGGTCCCGGTGGCCCAGGCCCCAGGCACTCAGACTCTCCTCATTCTTGCCCTGGTACCTGCTGTGCTGGGTTCGTAAGCTACTGCCCTATTCTAACCACCAGAAGACGGGAGACACCGGTAGAAACCAGGAGAAATACCCAAACAAAAGGGAGCATAGTCAACTTTTTATTCATCCAACAAATGGTTTTTAAAGGCTCACTCAATCGCTGTGACCTACTACTGGGGTAGAGTGGAGCCTTCCACGACACAGCTTTCAGTGGTTGGAGGAGAGAAATAATAGTAATAGCTGCTGTTATTATGATTATTGAGACAGTATGTTGCCCAGGCTGGCTTTGAACTCATGGGCTCAAGCTGTCTTCCTGCCTCCACCTCCCAGGTAGCGGGACTACAGCACATATCACCATGCCTGGCTCGGAAGGAAATTCTTAATCAAAGACTAATGAGCACACGCAAACTCTTCTCCCACTGACCTTCAGGAAGTCTCCTGGGCGCTGGACCCTTTCAGAGTTCTAAAGCTGCCCCTCCACCTCCTTCAATGAGTTCTTTCCACTTCAATTCATCCTTTACTGCTCAAACTTCCTGATAGGGCGGGTACCCAAATATCTGCTGAATGCACATATGAATAAATGAGGACTCTAAGCACATGTTTTGTCAAATGTTTAAAATTTTATTTTAATAAAAAATAAATAAATAAAAATTAAACATAAAATTTTATTGTAAGATGTGCAAACAAATTGAGTACACTTTCTTTTTTGGTGGGGTGAAAAGGGAGATACAAAAGAAACAACACATTAGAGTTCTCAGGCCAAGGAAGGTCAGATGGATGTAGTACAAGTAATCCTTCCTGTGATATCTTCCCATTTCTTATTCCCTTGCTCTTATTGTAATGTGACTTCAGCTGTCCTCCCACCAAGAAGCAGGGATTCCTCCCGCTCCTCAAATCTGGGGGGAAGGCAGGAAGAGGGGGAGTCACTGCTCCAAATTGCACAGTACAGTAGAAAGAATGCTAAGACTGCCAAGTTTTTTCCACAAACTTGTCCTCCCTCTCTCCTCTACCTGTGCCTGTCCCTGTCCCTGTCCCTCTCCCTCTCCCTCTCTTCTCTTCCTCTCTGCCTCCTTCTCCCTGTCTCTCTCTCCTCCTTCATACACCTCAGCTACAATGTTGAGAGGAAGTGTAGGCCACCTGAAGAGCCCATGTGCACCATGTCTGTTCTAGCTGGTAGCACCAAGAAAGTCTCAAGTGGGTGAGCCTTTACATAATTTCAGCCACCAGCCTTCAAGTCATCCCACCTAACCCCAGGTAGAATAGACCATTTGTCCCTAAGGTGCCTCGCGTAATGAATAGACTTGTGAGTAAAGCATATGTTGTCATCATTTCAAGCCACTAAATTTTGGGGAAGGAGATCACTTTGTTACAAAGCCATACTAATTGGAGACAGCCTGGAAACAAATGCTTGCTTATTCTTTCTCAATAATAACCACAGGAAAATAATAGCAACTAAGTTTCATACCCTGCTTTGCAGTTTCCCAAGTATTTGCTTAATTACTCATTCATTTGACCAAGAAATAACTGCCTTCGCCTCCGCTTTGCAGGTTGGGAAACTGAGGCACTGAAAGGCAAAGCAAGTTGTCTGCAGTGACACCATCTTCAAGACAGTGAGGCAAGGGTTAGTGGAGTTATGCTGAGATTGTAAAGGGCTTCAGGCTTTGAATGCTGCCCTCCTCCCTTTAGCCGCCTGCCCTTGGACAATCCATCAGCCTCTTTTTGCCTCAGTCATCTCATTTGTGAAACGTAGATTAAAACAGCGTGGCTCTGCAGAATCTTTGCTAAATGCATCACTACACCTACGGCACTTGGAAAAAGTCAGGCACAGAGCTGGGCCTCAATAAATGCCAGCTTTTAGTCAGGTAGCCCAGCACCACGGGGCCTTTGACAGGAGCAGCCGTCTATGAACCTTTCCTGGATGAAGGAAAGAACAAATGCGTTGAACTCCCATCTATTCACTCTAAAACCCCTCCTCCTATTATGCCACACTGCCTCTGTGAGGGCCATAGCTAGGAGGGTTGACTTTGCTTGGCAAATGCTGAGCAGAAGTTGTGCAGGCGTGGCTCAGAACAGAAAAACTGGATTTATTTCCCTGTGCTTCTATGAATCTCCCATTAACAGAAGCACTCATAAGTTCAGAATGTAAACACTTAACCGCACACACAGAAACATTCACATGGGTGCCATCATGCAGTGATCATTATCCAGGGCTGGGACACGAACTCCTTGAGGACCGTTGCCTCAGAGGCCAGGTCTACGGCTCACAGAGGCCGACTCACCCTGATCCCAGCCCTGTGTGAACTGCTGCTTTCCCAGCTCAGCTGGAGCACACTCGCTGCTCTCCACCCAAACAAGGGGTAGAAATTACTTTTTCCTAGCCACGCCGAGGGTGGGGGAAGGCCAAACTCTTGTCAAACAATAATGTCTATAACCTGCATGAATACTGAGATGGACCCAATTCTCTGACAGGCGTGTTAAACGTGATTAAAGCTGCATAGCATTCCCTACATACCCGTCTGCACTGAGAAACCCACAGCTGTTCTGATTTCTGACATAGAGAGATTTTTTTTCAATTATTTCTAGTGATTCTCATCTTGCACGTAATCTGGTCCTCCTGCCCTGTCCCTGGTTGGGCCAGCCTTGACTGGCTTCTCTAAGTAGTCACTGATATACACAAGCCTCTGGCTTGGGTCTGCAAAGGCATGTGTGAGTTCTGGCTGGTGCCAAAATGTGTGATCACGGGAAGGCTTCGTGCTTTAGCAGCTGGAGTGAATCCCTTGGATCCTAAGCTGTCCTCACGCCACCACCTGCTGCTGCTACAGGTTTTTGCTATAGAGTGAGGGAAAGAACAGGGACAAATCATTTTTGATGCTACAGAGAGCTGTCCCAGAGATGCCCAAAGGGCTACCATGGAAATACATTGTATACGCCCCAGAAAGCCAGTGTAGGCACTGTTGGGGGTGCTGCGAAGAGGCAGAGGCCGAAATGAGGCTCCCCTGGGTAGATGGAATCTCCAAGGTCACTCACAACCGAAAGGCCAGAGCGCATAGGTAAGGTCTGACTTCACAACAGTGCCAGCCAGCACTGTAGCTACAGCATCTTCATGATAATTTTAAAAAGCAGAGCTTGTAGCCCTGAGCCAGGGTGCTGAGTCTGGCGAGCAGAATGTGGGCTAGATTTCAGCTTCACTCACGCCTCTGAGCAGGGACCCTTGCGGAATGAATACCTGCACAGGTACATGCGTCAACTCTGAGTACAGCAAGAGTTCTGCTAGTATAGAGAGGTCACCATCAAAAGCAGAGAGATAAAATAAATGGAAAACTCTGCCTTTAAGAGACTAAGAGAGAGCAAGCTTAACACATGGCCATGGAGAACATAAGGAGCATGTGAGAAGCGACAGAAGAGAAACATAGAAACAGAGCACTGAGTGGGTTCAGGGAAGAGAGTGCTTCTGGTTGGGGAGATCAAGATGAAGAGGAAGAAGGGACACAAAGATACAGCAAGCAGAGAAGCTTCAGCCCCAAATGGCAGCAGGACAATTAGGGGCATGAAACGAGACAGCTCGCGGTCCAGTTTGTAGTTATGAGAAATAGGCCATAGTGATCTGGGAACAAGTTCGGAGTATTTGGGTTGACAATTACGGAAGAACTGAAAGTCAAAGATATGGGCCTTGCATCTCATTCATGGCTTAAGAGGGCAATTGGTCATTTTTGATATGACCCATGATCAAAGTGACCTGATCAGAGATTGCCTTAAAAAATCATCCAGTGAAGGAGAAATAAGGCAGGACCAAGTCTGAGACAGACACTGTGTGGAAAGAGAAAGTAGAAGGAATTTTTAAGACAGGATGGAGGATAGAAAGAGTGTCACGCTGGAAAGCTGGGTCAAGTCCTTAAATTCTTCCACACTGAAGTCCTGCTGGACTCCTGAATGTAAGGCTCGGTGCTGCATTTCTGCACACGCAGCTTCAACACAACGGAGGGTGCTGGCTCCACACTGGAGGCAGCTGACCGACATGTGCCTGCACTGTGATGAGGAACTGACTATGTGCGCCCAACTCTGACACGGTATCGCCCTGGAGAAGGACACAACAGGAGTAGCAGAACAGAAGTCATCAGACTAGAATATTACAGAATCAGTCATTTTCACAGCAATGTGTAGTTCATGAAAGTCTCCCAGCTTTAAGTACAAGATTTTATCTGTTCAGAGAGAAATGGAGAAAGAGTGAAAAAAGAGAAGGGAAAAAAAGTAAGGATAATCACTTACCAGATTTCTTCAGAACACAATTCATTTAAGAAGAACATAAAATCTTAACCAGTGCAGGATCCGAAACATGTAAACATATTGATTCCCTCACAGCTCATCAAGGTACTGTAGTTTTCTGTTTTAATAGTGGAATACTGGAGATGGAGGACTCTGTGAAGAAAGGTATATTTACCTCACAGTTTTGGACTGTAGCAGTATGGCGCTGCCTGGCAAGACCCACCCCAGCTAGAGCACATCGTGGCAAATGGCACCGTGGGGCGATGTGTGCAAGGCCCAGGGAGCTCATAGGAGGACAGGAAGCCGGAGGCTGCAGAGGCCCAGGCTCATTCCGTTGTTATACAAGGCAGGAATTTATGGAACCACCGGGTCCTTCGGAAGGCCAGCAACCCTGATGGCCCAGGCGCCTTGTAGCCCCAGTGAAGCTCTCACGACCTCGCAGTGCTGCTGCGCGGAGGAACAAGCTCCTAACACGTGGAGCCCGGGCAGTCGAGTTCAAAACACACCCAAAGCATCTTCGAGGGTTGCTGTAACCGAGCACCAAAAAATGGTTTGCTTCAAACAACAAAAATGCATTGTTTCAGTTTTGGAGACTACAAATTCAAAAGCAAGATGTCAGCAGAAACATGCTGTCCCTGAACCCCGTAAGGGAGCGGCGCCTCAGCTCTCCCTGCTTCCCGCCATCTGGATTCCTAATGCCGATACCAGCCTCGGTGTCACAGGCGTTCTGTACGTCTCTCTAAACGCTCCTTATAACGACACAGTTGTACTGAATTAGGTACCTACTCTCCTTCAGTGTGACCTTTTCCTAGCTAATTACATCTAGAATGTCCTTCGTCCCAATAAGGTCACATGCTGTGGTACTAGAGGGTGTGACTTTGGTATGTCTTCTTCAGGGGGACAAATGAAATCTATGACACTTAAATATTTCCTGGTTTTCTCTCCCAAAATGGTGGGCTCCGCTCACCGAGAGAGGCCTTCCCTGCGCTTTCGCATCTCCTTACAGCTCAGTTTCTGCTCTAGGAGTGTTTCAGGAGATAGAAAGATTTTCATATCAACTTGGGGCACCCCAGTGACTGGCCCCCAGGTAAAATGTGACTGCACAATTGGTCAACTCAGAAGAGGAGGTTGGCTGACCTCAGTAGCCCAGGCACTCATCCTGGACACTCACCTATCCTTAAAGTACTGACAAGGAAGTAACAGCACCTTCTTCCTCTGTTCAGAGGGGATGGTAGAGTCTCCTAAGCCCTCTGGCTTAAATCCGGACCTACTCCTCACGGGGCAGAATCTCCACGTGAGACGGAAACGTTACCATTTGCTCACCTCCCCTCTATGACACTAAGAACACCCGGAGGTCATCAAGAACGCCCTTGCTGCCACAATTCTTTTGTCCTAGTAATTTGTTTCTCTGCAAATGGCCCCCCTAAAGGTATTTAAAGACGCTTAGGACGATCTCCGTTCCCAATCCCCAGTCCTTTTCACTGGGCCCGGTCTATTTTATACCACCCAGAAAGTGCACTAAGCAGTCAAGCGCTGTACAGGGAGGGCTCCTTGCGGCTCCCTGGTGCTTGCAGAACTAGGTCCTCACACGCATCCCTGACCAGCCTGTCTGCCCCCTGGGGAGGAACGCCAGCGCTTGTGCATTTTGTTCAGGGTGACCTCTGTGGTGCCACCGTTTCCCTCAGGTCAGCACTTTCGTCCTGCATCCTGGACTCTGCACTGTGCCCCTCCCTCCTGGAGCGCATGCCCGCAGCCCGCCACCCTAGTCCAGGTATAGCCTTTTGCGCCCCACAATCCCACACCAATAGGCTGCTTCCACGCCGGCCCAGTCTCCCCACAAGCCCTCTTTACTAGACTCAAAGAGGTCACGAGAATCAGCTGGTCAGAACCCGGCCACATTTCCCGTGCGACTGCTTATCACTGCAGCTGTTAACAAATCGGAATATCCCCACTCTCTGAAGAAACGCTTTTCAGGGACTGTGCAGTGTTTCAACCCCTGTGCTCCCCCGTGAAGTGAAGCATTTGACTTGCTCTACTCCTCTGCCTGGCCTGGGCAGAGCTGCTGCTGCGCCCTACGGAAACCTGGCATGCACTCACTCTGAAACCATTCAAAATCTTCCCTCAACACCCAGTTCTTCAGGCCTGCTGACTTGACACTTTCTTAAGATACATTCTGAAAACAATTTTGTAGTAAAAGAAAAGCTCAGATAGACTCCATTGAGTTCTATTCAAGATGTCAGAAATCATTTTTTGATTTCTTTTTTTTGAGACAGGGTCTCTCTATGCAGTTCAGGTGGGCCTTGAGTTCACTTTGTAGACGGCTGGCCTCAAACTCATAAGGATTCTCCTGCCTCAGCCTCCCAAGTGCTGGGATTACAGGCATGTACCACCCTGCCCAGTTTTAGATTTTCTTAAACAAAAAATGTTCTACTTTTTTAAAAGTTAGTGATTATAAAAGAGCTATGGTTTAATTCATTACACATCTTCTGGACAAATATTAGGTTTCAAGCAGAAAGACTACAAGGAAATAAGTCACCATTCCCGCCTCCTGAGGGCACATTGGTGGCAGGAGCATATGTGGCCCCTGGAGATCAGGGTACGATGCCAGAGAACACGTTCCTTTGATCCAGTGGTCGTCCTCTTCCCAAACATCTGGGTGCATTTTCAGCCTCCCTCTCAGATACCTGCAAAACTCCAGTTTACTAAGCATACAGCCAGGGATATAGCTCAGCGACACAAGCGCCTGCCAGGCAAGTGCAAGGTTCTGAGTCTGATTCCCAGTACCAAAAATAAATAAATAAATAAGCATACAAATTTTAGACAAGGTATAAATAAATAATATGATAATAAAATAAAAAAATAACCATTATTTTCTCAAAAGCCAACATCTATGGTTTGAATGTGAACCCCCTCCCCAAATTTCATGTGTTGAAAATTTAATCCCCAAATTTGTATGTTGATTTAATTTGGAGGTGGACTTTCAGGAGGTAATTAAGATTAGATGGGCTAGGAAGTGGGCCCCATGATGGCATCAGAGCCCTTATAAAAACAGAAAGAAGGACCCCAGCTAGCACCCCTACCCTCCACCACACGATGAGGGACAAGGTCCTCCCCAGAAGGTGAGCAGATGCTGAGATCATGCTCTTGTCTTCCCAGCACCTAGAGCCATAAATCAAACAAGTTTCTATTCTTTATAAATTATCTTGTCTCAGACATTCTGTTACAGCAACAGAAAATGGACTAAGACACTAGCTTAGCTCAATCAAGATCCACTGAGAAAGGAAACTGGCACAGAAATGTTACACCAAGGAAAGAACGTATTATACCTTTAATAATGAAGATGTTTTTTAAAGATAGTGATACCATTGGAGTGATCATCATATGCCAAGCATTTGTGTTTTATATCATTCTTTCATTTAATCTGTGTATTTGGATTATCATTTCTTCATTACCTCACTTTGAGAAGATATATATCTCAGACTGATCAGGCCTGTAACCTTCCAAATGAATGGATAGTGAAGACAAGTTGCATGATTTTTAGGGCTCCTGAAGGATCAAATCCCTCTCGCAGAGTTTGAGATTCTCTGGGGGCTGAGACAAAGAGCTTCTCTGGGCGGCCCGTATTTATCTGGTTTTCAAACAAAAGAGGGGGATCCTGAGGAAAGCATGGGGAACTCAGCAGGACCCTGCGAGTCAGTACCAAGATGCCCCAAGCAGTAAATTTCGCCAGTTAGAACTGTCTTATCTCCAGGTCGACAGTTTTGGCAGAAGTGAAATACCTGCAGCTGCAGTCTCCTTCCAGTTAACGGGTTGCAACCAGACATCCTCAGCTGTGGCTCTGTCTTGCCCTTTCAGGAATCACGGCGTCACAGGCCACTACAGGCCTTGACCAGGACCAGTGAGTGATTCATAGAGGTTCACTTACTATGAATCCACTGGCTATCTCCAAACAACGGGCCTAGGTGTGGGACACTCACAAGTAACGTAGAAAGCCAATTGATTAATTTCAAATCTTTCTCAGAGCATTGTAGTGATCTCCAACAGATATAGTCTTCTACATTTTATAAGTGAGAAAGCTGGAGGCTTAACTAATAACAGGCTCAAGTTGACACAGCCAAGAAATGATAAATAGCAAGGCAACAACTCATTCCTAAGCCCACTCTATTTCAAAAACCATCCTTATGACTAAAAGTCAGATTGTCTGAGTGCTGTTGTGGCCAAGGGAAATCTGGGGAGAAAGTTCCAGAATGAGCCTCAAAGTCCAGGCTGGCCGCCAAGAGACTCCAACTGCATGGCTACAGTTTTATGCAATAATTCTGATCACAAGGGAAACCGGACATGGAGACCAAAGAAGCCAAACCAAGGGACCGGGCATGGGAGGCCAAGATGCAGCCTGGTTCAGAGAGATTACATTGAAGGCCAAGAGGACAGGCATCAGAGGAGGGGCACATGTGCTGACGTGTGGTCTATGAACAAGATGAAGGTACCTGGGCCCATTCTGTGCAGCCACCAGCCAGGTGGGTGGATCAGCCTTCCTAAGGGCAAACCCAAACTCCACTATCTCATTTTGGAATGTCCCACTTCGTTGGTCATGTTTGCTATCATCATCAAATCCCACCATTGGCCTGATAGACAGCTGGTACCTCCCTGGTGCGTCTTCGTCTGCAGCAACACAGTCAATCATCCAAAAACAAGCAGTGGCAGTAATCATCCGGACAGCAGCCAGGAATCTTCAGAGTCCAACAGCGCTGGCTCCGATGTGTGACAGCTTCCAGACACAACACAGGTAGCTCCTGGGGTGCTTCCTCAAGGAGGCTGAGCATAGTCCGAACGACAGACAATAGACTTCAATGGCCCTCTCAACACAGCCTTTTTAGGTTGCAGATGGTCCTGTGTTTATACTCCCAGGGACAGAACATCCTTTGCTCCAACCTCTTTTCCCCACAGCTACCCACCATCTCCCGCACCCGAGCAGATGCCTGGCCTCTTCGCAATCTGTGCAGACATGGGGTGAGTCACTGTCAGTTCAAGTACACAACATTCCCGGACTTCACTCCTCATCTCCTCGCCTTGCACACCTCCCACTGCAAGCGCTGGTGGGGGCAAAGCTTCAAGGAAGCAGTGAGCCGCCGCCAACACCCTGGAGCAGTGAGCAAGCAGGCAAGGCAGCTACAAAACTAGGTGACAGTCTGGATGCTCAGTCTGGGACAAGTAGAGTTACAGAGACTCCACATTCCCACAACCTGAGCTTAAGTGATCATTATAGCCATTAAAATGATGAGGAATCTGAGGTTCAGAGAGATTCGTTTATACACAAAAGTAAAAGAGCTGAGATTCTAGACTAGATACGCTGCTGCTAACATCACATGTTCCATCTCCAGTCACTCTGTTTCAAGTCATCTTTAGTAGCAGTCATGACAGTAGCAGCAGCAACTTGTGAGCCAGGCACTACGCTAAGCTCTTTGCATATGCTAAGTCATTTAAGCCTTCGGAAGAGCACGGAAGAAAACACAATTATTGTCTTCACGTTAGAGACGAGAGGCTGAGGCAGAGGCTAGGGGGCGTGAGAGGGGTGAAGAGGTAAGCCCCCGCTGCCTTCCTCACTACCTTTGCCCTCTTCTCACCAGAGGCCACTCACTGGGCAGGACAGACACAAGCCCCTTTGACATCCAGTTCTTAAAAGCTCATCCACAGACACCCGCTGAGGCAGCAGGTTCTGAAAGGATAAGCAGCCCTGAAACATCAGAGAGACGGTTTGGGAGCCGGGGCATTTATAAAACAGCCCCATAAAACTGCCCCTCGAGGACAGTGGAGCAAAGAAATGGAGAGCTTGAGCAAATAGGCAAGGTGGCTAAATGAGAAAATTTGAGGTTTGTAAAGATTTCTTGGGGAAGAGGCAGCAGCAAGAAGGCCAGGCCCACGAAAAAGATAATAAGAATTAGTGATTCTATGTGGGCAGCCTTCGGTTTCAGACAAGGACCTTCACAGACATGAGTGGATGCTTCATTTAGAGACTCAAAGGCTTCACCTTGTAGTGGACTGACAATTGGTGGGCAGCTTATAACCCCCAGCTGAACTGAGTAAGCGCGGCACTGGGCATGGGAGGCCCACCTGGGGATGGTTGCCAGCAGCATGAGAGGCAGAGCTGGAGGAGGAGGCTGTTGGGAACGGAGAAAGGCTGGGAGAAAGGCCGTTGGAGCTGGTGGAAGCTGTAAGGAGCTGTTGGTTCTGTTGGAGGAGCTTGTCGTGCTGGCTTTCCTGATGAACTTGGCTGTTTTCATCCTCTGAGGAGCTCAGGACCTCGTTGGCACTGAGAATGGCTTTGGTTCACTTTGGGGGAGCTCTGGTCCTCACCTTGAGCATCGCTTCCTGGCTCCAGAGGTGATGATGATTCAGTGCTAGTCTCCTGGAGAAGCTTGCTGTGTTGGCTTTCCTGATGGAAACTCAGCCATCTTGATCACTGGAGGAGCTCGGGGCCTCACTGTTGCTGAGGATGGCTGTGGTACCTTTCGGGGATCTCTGGTTCTTCTGAGGATCTTCCTGGCTCCAGTGCAGATCCTCAGCCTGCTAGCATAGATCCTTCATCCCGCTGGCACAGACTTTCTAGATTCCACCACTGACCTTCGGGCCCTCCCAGTGCAGATCCATGAAACAGGCCTGCATGAGAAACTATGATGGGCTCTGGGCTTCCAGTTGGACTTGTGGGAGGCACTGTTATGAGCTCTAGGTCTTCAGCTGGACTCATGTAGGGCATTTCTGTGGGATCCAGGCCCTCAGCTGGATTCCTTGGTCTTAGTGCATGGACAGATTTCCTGCACCCTTGCATATCATTCTTTAGGTGACTATTATAAATAATCTTTTAAAATACATGTCCTGTGTTATATTGTTCTCCCTTGCAAAATATCCCCCAAACCAGCATACACCTGGAGGACAACACGGCACACGGAGAAGGAGCCTGGGAGCATGGGCGAAGGATGGAGCTCTTCAATGGAGGGATGCACTGAGCCCCGCAGGAGAGCTGGCCGTGCCCGGAGTGGGCCGCTGGCTCTGGGATGAGTTAAGCGACTCAGGAAGAAGTCAAAGCAGCATCAGTCATGTGCTGCCACATCCTGGTGTTCGCTGGCGCGTGACACTCTCTCGGGGCTCTGTGCATCACCTGGGAATGCCTCCGCGTCGGTTGGCCACTGGCTGCCTGAATCCACTCAGACGCTGGTTCCTGAAGACCTAGAATTATCCATAGGGAAGACGACCCTATCCCTATTCCTCACCCCCTAGTGGGACCCAGTTCACCTTAACTCACCTTCACTGAGCACCTGCTAGGTGCAATTCAAAATACAATGCTAATTTTGAAGACTAGGAAGCTTGCTCAGGGAGGACATACTCGATGTCACCAAAATCAGTAAGTGGCAGATCCAGGATGTAAGCATAAACCTTTTATTCCAAGTGTATTGGTCTTTTTATCATGTCATACTGCCTTCCAGAAAAATCAGTTCACTCTATGCATCTACTGAAAACAGTACTCAGTAACTATGATTATTTTGCATTCTGAAAAAATGTCCACCAGTTGAACCAGGATCTGCTATTTAAGATTATTTGCTTCTGGTAATTTTTGAGTTGGGAGGATAGAGTGTTCTAAAATATAGATAGATGATGAAAGAATTGATGAATAGATAGATAGATAGATAGATAGATAGATAGATAGTCAGATTTTAGTTGTATATAGAGTTAGCTCTTCCATCACACTTCGTGGCCTTGGAAAGAAGTCACCTCACTTCCTTTTCTGTAAAGCAGCCCAAATTCCACGGCAAGGCCCTAATTCCAGCATTGCTTTAAACCTTCAGAACGTCTGTTTTTGACATCAAGTTGGCCCAGAGGTTTGATGGCCTGGTGCTCACAGAGTCCCACCCAAGAACATTTTCTTCAAAACAGGTTCCAGTTACAGAAACAGCTCTGGTTTTAAATGTACACCCTCCTCTCATAAAAATGCCCCAGCCAGCTAAAGTCACTGTGTTTAAAATAATTAATACCTTCACAGAGGTCTGGTCCTTATTAAAGACTCTCAGGGACCAGTCTTAGGGGCAACGCTTTGTTCTAAACAACTCTATGTGTTACAGATCCAATAAGGAATTGGAATATGCTTTCTATTAAAAGCAGGGACACTCGCCTGCCCACTGTTGCAAATCCCTTTGTCATCATTGTGACCTATTAAGGCTTAATCCAAGTACAACACACAAACACAAACAGTGCAAATCCGCCCACTTAGGAAAAAGGGTCCCAGGAAAACCACAAGAAAAGGTCTAGTAATGAGTTGAGGGGATTAAAAACTGAATGAGTTCTTCCTTCACCTCTTCTCCCAGCTGAAAAATCCACACAACCAAGTTGCTTCCCGAGCAAACAAAGCGAAGCACAAAGCCACTCACTGTCCTCTGCTCCCAGGGTCTTCGGGAATCCTCAGGCCGGAGCAGGGAGAGGAGCCCCGGCTGAAAGCACGTAAGTGCACCTCCACCCCACCTCTCGGTCCAGCGGGTGGAAGACTGGCACACACCTCTGTCTTGTGTTGTGTAATGTTTGGTTATTAAGCTAGTGTACTTTGAAAACTTTGGAAAATATGAAAAACAAAATAATCATAACATTACCTGCTAGAAGTGACTTTGGTACATTTCTCTACTTCTCTGTGTGGTTTCACAAAACTACCGTTATCAGCAATCTATCCTTTTATTTCCTGTTTCTCTTCCCTTACTAGGGTTCCCGGAGTATTTCCTCTTGTGTCGATTTTTCTTTGTGGAGTAGTTTTAAGCTCATAGCGGAACTGAAAGGCACAGAAATTTTCCATGCACTCCCTACACCACCCCAGGCGCAGCCTCTCTCTCTGTCAACTTCCCAGAGCAGTATATTTATTACAGTTGGTGAACCTGCACTGACTCATCATAATCATGCAAAGTCCACAGTTTATAAAGGGTTCACCACTGATGTTGTACCTACTATGGGCTGAGACAAATGTACAATGACAGGCATCCGGCATTTTAACATCGTACTGATAAACATACAAGTAGTTTTACTGAGATAAAAACCCTCTGTTTTGCCTCTTTACCTCCCACTTCCCCACCCCTACAGACTCCTGCAGATCACTGATCTTTTTACTGGCTCTACTGTTTTGCCTTCCCCAGAATGTCACAGAATTGGAATTATTTCAGATTGGCTTCTTTCACTTAGTGATTTTCATTTCAGATTCTTCAGTGTCTTTTCATGGCTTGATAGCTCATTTCTTTCTAACACTGGGTAATATCCCTTTGTCTAGATATGCCACAGGTCATCCATTCATCTACTGAAAGTTGTCTTCATTGTTTGCAAGTTTGGCGATTATAAGTAAAGCAGCTATTCACATCTCTGCACAGGTTTTGGTGTAGATATATTTTTTCAGCTCCTTTGGCTAAATACCAAGGGGCTCAACTGGTGAACTGTACTGTAAGGGTATTTTTAGTTTTGGAAGGGGCTGCCAATCTCTCTTCCAAAGTGGGTATGCTACTCTGTTCTCACAAAAGTGAATGGGAGTGCTGTCTTTTCTGTCCTCGGTAGCAGTTGGCACTGTCGGTGCTCTGGACTTGGGCCATTCTCGTAGTGTGTGGCGCTATCTCATTGTTTTAATCTGTGTTTTCCTAATGGCAAAAGATCGGAAGCATCTTTCCATGTGGTTATTTACCATCTCTATATCCTATTTGGGGTGCGGGAGGTGTCTGTTAAGATCTTTGGCCCTTTGCTTTAATTAAGTTGCCATAGTGTTGAGTTTTAAGACTATTTTTGGATATTTGGATAACAATCTTTTATCATGTGTGACTTTTGCAAATATTTTCTTCTAGTCTGTGGCTTGTCTCCTCATTCTGTTGACTTTGTCTTTCACAGAACAGAAGTTTGTCATTTTAATGAGGTCTGGTGAAGAAATTATCTCTCTCATGGATTGTGTCTGGTGGTGTTGTCATTTATTTTTAATTGCCAAGGAGGATATCATTTTAGGACTGGACCAACATTAATGCAATCATTTCCCATATGGTAGACACTGAAGGATTTTTAAAATGTTTCACTATTGTAAATAGTTCAATGACAGCATCTTGATACATCAGTCTTTATTCACTCTTTTATATTATTTCTTTTGGATGGGTTCCAAAGGGGGAATGATTGAATCCAAGGCCATGATTTTTTTATAGTATTTGATATACTTTGATAAACATTCCCCCAAAAAAGTTGTATCATTTTATTCCCTTACCTGCATGTGAGGATACACATTTTTTCCATGATGCATAGATGAAAAGATAGATTTTTAAAGCAAACACCTATCTCGAAGCTTCTTACCCTTTTACGTATCTTGGGAGCACAGTTATCATCTTTCCTCTTGCTCTGTCATTTACATATGAAGAAAAGGGAGTGGGCCTCAGAGGTCCCCTAAAAAGGGAATACCCCTCTTCCCCCCAAGTGAATTAGGAGGAAACACTGAAGGTCTTTTGTAAAATCTAGCATGGCTGAAAAGCAAGGATTTAAACTTTGGCCCCTGTACAGCGGCCAAGATCTTGTAGACTTTTGTTTATTTTTCTCTACTTTTCCCTTTGATAATCAACAAATGTAATGCGTTCATTTAAAGCCCCATAAGTCCATTCCCTTTCCCAGGAGCAGAATGAAATAATCTAGTTCCCACTTCCCAACAGCACGGTTTGGGGGCCGTAAACGATGCTAACACCAGCCCGTGGAGCCAGGGGTAGCCTGAGGAACTGGAGGTCTGCTCAAACCATCAGGCAAAGGCATTGGCACCAGAGCCTTGGAGACCTCCCAGCACTTTGCTACGCAAGTGTTCCCTCCTACTGGAGTTAAATCCTCTCTTTATCCGATAGTAGCCATGTCTTGAAATGTAGCTGAGCTTTGCCATAGGAAGAGTCGGTCCATCTTCTCCTTGCTGGGGACATAGGCAGGCTTTTCTGTAACAGGAATAGCCCAGCAGCATCTCACAGCACCCCTACCCTTGTCATCCTACCTGAAGCTGAAGTGGGGACAGGAAGAAAGCTCTTAGGGGCTCTGGGTGCCTTACGCTTTGGGTGTTGGGATGGGGCACGACCTAGGAAGAACCTTCATAGCAGCTTTCCGGCCCCTAACAGACATATAAGGTGTACTCAAGTTCACAGAAAATCCCAGCTACATCTCATGACACGGCTATAAAACAGTTTCAAGTATGAATTTGTTAGTCTCGGGTTTAGGCTGAGCGACTCTGAAGTCTCTGATTAAAGAGGCTAGCTCCAGTTTCCACCCTGCAAGCCTGGCTTGGATTTACTGCCCCTCCTGAGCCTGGGATTGCCTCAAGCTGGATCTCTGCATCTAAGTGGCGGGCAGGTTAACTCTTTCACTCCTGGATGCCAGCTCTCTTCTTCACTGCTCACCACCTCCTTATCCCACCCTAGGCCCCGGGAGTAGCGCTCTCTGCAGAGGGTTTGGAAATCACAGAGGAGCACTGTGTGGCTGAGCTATATCCCCACCCCACCATGCTCTTTTTTGAAGGGGCAAAAAAACTATGCAGAAAAAGTCCATTGTCGTAAACATATTTTTGTGGTTTGTTTTTTTTTTAAAAGATAAAAGGAGGGAAACATTAACAGACATACATTTTACAACATATCACAAGCACAGTACAGACAATACGGAGTTACAAACAAAGTGGTAGGGAATTAACAATGGTTGTTGTATTACATATTGATATCTTCAAAGTGGCTTCTCATGAAAACAGATATAGACATGCAATACTGGTCAACCAAAGACTCACTGACAGTTTCTTTCAGCATAGAAATAGAAGACAGAAGAACAACCATGTTAACTGTCATGTATATACACACATACAAAATTTCTCCTTCTTTCCCTTCTCTTTTCCCACATCCCAGTTGCCCTTTACTCTTCAGCGGTTTCCTATCGTTTCACAGTGTCTATCCTACCTCCGAGTTTGAATTAACTCTTTCAAGATTTACACTAGTGAAACAATGCGGTGCTTGCACATGTATGTTTGATTTATTTCACTTATGAGTATGGTCTCTAGTTGTGACCATTTAAATTTAAAGGCCTCAAGTTTATCTTTCTTTATAGCTGAGTAATATTCCATTATATAAAAGTACCACAATTTTCTTATCCAGTCCTCGGTGGATGGACATTTGGGTTGCTTCCACATTTTAGCAATTACAAATTGTGCTGCTATGAACATAGGTGCACATATTTCACTGTGATATGATGTTTTTAGATCTTCTGGGAAAATACCCAGCAGGGGGATAGCTGGGTTGAATGGTTCACAGATCTGAATATTAAACCAGAAACACTAAATCTATTGGAAGAGAAAGTAGGTAAAAACCTCGAAGACATAGGGGTAGGCAGAGAGTTCATGAAGAAAAACCAAATTGCACATGAAACACTTGAAAGAATCAACAAGTGGGATCTCATCCTACTGAAAATTTTCTGCACGTCTAAAGAAATCACCAGCAAAGTCAAAAGAAAATCCACAAACTTGGAAAAAATTTTAGCTGATTGTCCCTCAGACAAAGGGCTTCTATCTAGAACATATAAAGAATTTAAAAATTTCAGCCCCTCCAAATTCAAAGACCCAATCCAAAAATGGGCAGCGGAGATGAATACACACTTCTCAGACAAGGAGATACAAATGGCAAATAAATATATGAGAAAATGTTCAACATCATTAGTCATTCGAGAAATGCAAATTAAAACAACACTAAGATTCCACCTTACCCCAGTAAGAATGGCTAGCATTAAGAAATCAACCAATAACAAATGCTGGCGAGGCTGTGGAGAAATAGGAACCCTTCTCCACTGCTGGTGGGAATGCAGACTGGTGAAACCACTGTGGAAATCAGTTTGGAGATTCCTCCGAAAACTAGGTTTATTTTTGTGGTTTTTGTTTTGGTTTGGTTTGGTTTAGCTTTTAGTGGTACTGGGGACTGAACCCGGGGCTTTGTACATGTTAGGTAATTCTGCCACTGAGCTATAATCCCAGCCTCCAAAACAAAACTTTGGGTTTTTTTTTTTTTCATTTTTTTAAAATACAAAGATACAAAGATGAATTTTCTTTTAAATGATTTTCAAAGAGAAATAATCCTCCCTGGTATTGTGAATAAAACATGTATAAATTTGGAAAGTTTAAATCATTTAGGAAGATACAAAATTAAAAGTTTGAAAATAACATAAAGCCTATTTTATCTATCAGAATAAATATAGAGACCACTGCTTATGTATTCTTATAGACAAATTGCTGTAATTTCATTAAGTACATTTTAAGAGATGCTAAATCTTCAGGAATACAATGCATATCAAATGACACAGCCTTATATTATTATCATTTTTCTGACATACAGAGCAAGAAACTGGGAAAGAGAAAGTGATGTATCCAGCATCTCTGCAGTGCTAAGCAGCAGGCGAGCTTGTGGTCCCGGGTGTGGTCAGCCCCAGAAGTCATTGGCCACACACGCCGAGCCATCCCGGCAACTGACCAATGCCAGTGACCTCTGCAGCCAATGCCAGCGAACCCCAAGACCACTGACCCATAATGTAACTTGCGATCGTGCCGAGCCCAATAAATAGTCAAATAAATCTTCACTTCATACACTGTGGTGCAGATTTGATATGGAAAACACCGTTTAACACAGTTATTTAGAAATGCACATTTTAAAGAAAACTGACTCTACTTAAGGAAAGTGACACCGCTGTAATAGTTACAAAAGAATCTTCGTAGATGACAAGATATCTCTGCTAAAGGCTGTGCGTTAACCCCAACTCACATCTTAACAAGCTTTAGGTAAAGTGGTAGTAACAACCATTGTCACTTTCTGCCGTAAACCCTGGATATAAGAGGAAAGAAGATTGATCTAAATGTGAGCAGACGAAAATCAAATGTATCAAATATTTGTATCTATCGTACTGCAGGGACTGTGTTGTTCTACGTGCGTCAGCCTCTGTAAGCCCCAAAGGGAGACGTCAGCACCGTGCCCTGACGCACAGATGGACCCCGAAGGTCTGAGGTGTCACGCAAGCTCTCCGAGGCCCCTCAGCGGTAAGTGGCTGCATCAGTTTGCTAGGGCTGCCGCAAGAAGTGGCTCAGAAATAGCCCTGGTGCCTGGAGCAGAGATCAAAGCACCGTCAGCGCTGGCCGCTCCGAGGCTCTCTCCTCAGCTTGCTGATGGCCATTTCTCCCTATGTCTTTGCACGGTTTTCTTCCGTGTGCCTGTGTCCTACTCGCTTTTTTTTTTTAAATAAGGACATGTTTTTATAATGTCATATTGGAGTAGAGACTAGCCAACTGACGTCATTTCAAGTTAATTATCTCTTTAATGACCCTACCTGGAAACAGGGAGGTAAAGCTGTGGAGATGGAGGGGAGCTGGGAGAGGGAGATGGTAGGAATGGAAAAGGAAAAGGATCTGGACATGACGTGGGAGTGCGCCAGTTCTCCAAGCACAGTGCATTTGTCATGTCTTGTAAACGTATACTTATAAAAAAATAAAGACCCTGTGTCCAAATATTCACATTCTGAAGTAGTGGAGATTAGGGTTTAAAGAAATGAATTAGGGGGAGATGTGTACAATTCAGCCCACAACATCACAGAAGCTGGGTTGTTTCTGTTATCCTGTGGTGCCTTCACGTAAGAAAGCCTTTAATCCCAGTGCGAGTGGGGGATAACCAGAAAACTGACAATATCTATTTATAGCCCTCTATCCATAGTGAACCAAAACTCTGAGGCCCACAGCGCGGCGCCTGCTTTGTTTCCACTGTAGGGAAATGTCAGCTAATGAGCCCAATACCGCCATAGTGTTTGTTTTTTCCCTGAAGTCTCCACAGATACAGAAAAGCCCAAAGGCTTCTGCTAAGCAGGGCTGGGCTTCCGCTGCAGGACTGAGAGTCATCGCCTGCCCTAACCTCTGGCCCAGCTCCCATGCCAGAACAACCCTGGGCACGACGCGGCCAGACGGCAGTGCCCAGTACCGTTGTCTCCGTCCATGAATAACACCCAACCCGTGCCCATTTATTCCCTAAAACGTTACTTTCTGAGACGGAATCATTTGCTCATCACCTTTACAGTTTACCATGTCTGCATTTAACCCGTAATTTTACTTACTAATTTCTAAACCCATCTAACATGTTTCATTTAAAGTTATTATAAAAGGGAAGCCTTATTTAATTATCTTAAATGAAAAACTTGTATCATTTGTCAAAGATATAAGGGAGGCACAAAAATGTGCAAGAAAATAAAATATTACTCAATTCTAGCTAAATACAGTTACTTGATGCCTCTTCTTGCTTTAAAACAGGCGTAGGAAATGTAAGCGAAGTGTTTAACATATACTAGTGAGACTTTTTTCTGAGCTAATTAGCGAGGTGAAACAAGCCTGAAGAGCAAATAATTTCCTCATTCTATGCTTGGTATTGTGTAACTCAGGTTCTTCGTCCTATGAAAGCCAATTCCACTTGCGCTTGGGAAATCTGCTTCCTAGTTTGTAAAGCACTGTAACAACATCCTGTCCTATCAGCAAGGCAGACAGTTTACATTTTAACGTGGAGACAATTCCAGCAAATAGTGGGCATTTGTAGGAGTCCTAAAGCCCAGGTAGGCCTCTTACGTGGAGTTTAGAGTTGGACAACTGCCTCGGGGTCTGGGAACGGAACCCAACCCAGGGCACAAGGGAGGGCAGGAAACACTTACTGCTAAAAAGAAAAAAAGACTTTCTGTAGCTGGCTCAGCCTCTTGGTTGGTCTTGAGCCAAGCGCTACACAACTGGAAACCAAATCTTGGTGCAGAGACGTGCTAGACCCAGGCTTCTGGACTCAGTCTCTGACCAGGTTGTACAGGGTGCTGGGATAGCTTCTGTTTTTCTCAGGGAAGGAGGGCCTGTCTCTCTCTTTGCTCAGATGTGACAACTGATTTGACCACAAGATTGACCGGGTCCCTTCTATGCCGCCTTTGTTTTGCAAACTGCAGACCCATTTCTCAAATTAGAGGAACCTCTGTGCCCTGGGAGCTTGGAAGACATCTCACCCCATGTACAGAATCTCCAGGTTAAACTCTTCAGGTGATTCCCACACTCATTAAACGCAAAACCAGTACTTGTAGAGATTGTGGTCAGGAGGTGACGCTGGACTTCAAGCCATGGATCCTTCAGCAGTGCGATCTCCATGCCCAGGGCTAGGAGCTGCCACTCCAAATGCTGCGGCTACCTGGAATGCCAGTTCTGACCCAGGGTCCCCTACGTATCAGTTAGAGGATCTTTGAGTAAGTGACTCAGCCCTTCTGGGCCTCTGTGGGAGCACCTATAAGAAGGCAGAGCGAAACGTACTTCTCAGAGTTGTCCAGGGTGGTCTGTAAGAATGCCTGGGGCATACAGCAAGTACTCGTCCCGTGTTCACCTGCAAGTATGCACTGGGACCTACAGTGTCAGGCTCTAGGCCCTTGCACTGAGCAGGACAGACAGGGTCAGCAGAGAATGGAGAAGGAAGAGCATCCGTAGTGCCTCTGAAGAGGATGGAGTTCACCAGAGTGTGACAAGAATGGGAGTCCCCGCAGCAGAGGTGGTGAGGTGTGCAGTTCCTGAGGAAACCACATTCGAGGCAAGGCTCGAGTTGAAAAGGGGCAGCCATATGGAGACCCGCAGACCCTGCATTCTGGGTAGAGGGCACACCAGGCAGAGCGCCAGAGCTCCGATCCGGAGCAAGGCCAGGGCTGGTGCAAAAGAGGAAGGGAAAGAAAGGACAGGCTGGCTGCAGTGTGCTCTTCAGTGTGGCTGGGGAAAATGTAAATGGCTGCAGACTTTCCATCACTACATTTCCTGTGTCTCTGCTCTGGCTGTGCAGTCATCTACATCTGCCCACAGGCCCTGGGCAGAAAGCTATTCATATTCTCCTGCACAGACGGCAGAGGCTGGGAGACCAAGGGTAGCCTCTGTCCCTATTTTCAGCCTCACAAAGACGGACCTACCCACACCGCTACCTGGGCGGGACGCTCTTCGGCCCCACCCATCACCGAGTGCCTAGGAGAAGGAACTGAGACCGTCCTCTGCCGAAAGTTCATGTGTTCTGGCTCAAAGGAGCTGATGTTTACCAGCTGGAAAGAATTTTCTGCTGATTTCACAAATAAGCCAACCGTGCCAAATCCTACGGGAAGCATGCCCAAAGCAGCCAGCAAAATCAGATTTGAGATTTTTACCAAAAGTGTAGGTGTTAGCTATGAGCCTGACCTGGTAGTTCTAAGTGTGTCAGCCAGAATTTAAAGACTTTTTGAGCAAAAGGAAGACTAGTAGTTTGAGGGGCTTAAACCTTATCAGGGCATCATACCATGCTACGGATCCCCCCCCAAAATATCAGCTTACAAAGAACTGATACCTGCTCCTCACTCGAGCCTAGTAACCATGGGAGGTAGGATAGGCCTTACAGAGCTTTCGCAAGTGAGAACTACAGTGTCCTACGAGGCTATAGCCTCATGTGGTGAAAGAGGGCTTGGAGGCTGCTCTGGCCCGTGACCGGGGTCTTTCCAGTGCCCCGGGCATCACTGTCAGCAGCGGACCTGTTTCCTCTCTTGCTTCCTTTGAGAAAGCCCCCTTTCTGTCCCTTCCCCACTGCTGCTGCTGACTTTGCTTCTCCTTTGTAGATACATTCATTTTGTCCAAAAGCACCTCCATAATTGAAAGTCAGACTATTAGCACTTTAATTCTATCTGCAACCTTAACTCCACTTTGCCACAGGGCCTAACATGGTCTCGCTTTCTGGCACCCGAGACAGGGACGTCTTTGGGGAGCCATTAGTCCGTCTACCACACACAGTCTCTCCCCAAGCAGCTATTTCTTGGCAACAACTTTACGCCGTGGGAGATTTACTGCCATAGTTGTTAAAGCGCCACTATCATCACCACCTCCACAATCTCCAAACAGTCGGCCAGGTGTTCCTAGTTTGCAGTGATTTAATCCTCATGAATTTTTATTTAATTTTATAAATTGTACTTGCTCAATTAAAAAAAAAAAAAACCTCCTCATTGGAGAAGAACTCCACAACCCTGTCCCTGCAGCCCCTCCACAACGCTGACTTAGAGAAAGCAGAATGCTACTTGGGGGGAGCCCACACCTCAAGACTTCAGCTCCTCGCACCGGAAAGAGGAGCCGCTGCTTCCTCGGAGCCTGCCTGCCCTTGACGGCGGACGAGACCCTGCTCACCCCTGCGCAGCCTCTGGACGGCGGGCAGCGGCTCACCCGCTCCGGAGCGGTCCGCTCATGGCTCACTTAACCCACGTTCCAGGGCCGCCAGGGCTGCTGAATCTGCGCTAAAAGTGTCAGCGTGGAGACTTGCAGTGCACCAGACAGGTACTGTAAAGACTTCAATCCTTGGGAAAAAGGCTGTAAGGAGTCTGGCCCTGGTTCCGCTGGTCTGCAGTAATGTAAACACAAGGCAGGGCTCTGCGTATCTGATCCTTCCTGCTGTAAACCCTGCAGGGGCCTGAGGGCATGAAGCACGTTTTCTACACTGAGCGGCTCCCTTCAGAGAATTCTGCACACATACCTCAGCTGTGCGGATGCCAAGGGAAAAAGGCTCTCAGCTGCCCTTTTCATTCCATAAATCTTTGCAGGACATCAGCCTCTGTCAGGGTAGAGCTCCAGGAGATGATCGGAAAAAAAGACTGAGACAGACACAGGGTGGCCGGTACATGGGGGAATCCTAGGCAGCTTGTTGTTTGGTGTCACTTTAAACGAGTCTACTTGAGCTGTGTGTCTGATATTTACTGCCCCAGGGGGCGGGGAGAAGATGCTTTAATAGTCACCGCTTTGTCAATTCACCTACTTTACCTCTATTGGCTAACATAAAATATGCCAAAAATGTTTGCTTTTCTCTAGAGCTCTTGTTCTCTCCCTAGTTTTAAACTGTGGTTTGTTTTTAAGTCAGACTACTTCTTGTTCAGAGGAACATATTAAAGAGTTTTGAGCTTAGGCAATAAAATATTTCACTCGTCATCCAAAACGGCACCCTACTGGTATTACGTGGATTCAGAATTGAGACTGACTGCCTGTCACCTTCAGGCCACTGTATGGAGTAGTCTCAAGGGTTTACTATTAATATCACTCGTGCTTGAAAAAGCTCTTAGCAATGTTTAGTGGACCTTAGAAAGAGGTTTTTGTGTTTTCATTCCAGGATACCTTCTACTTTAGGAAGAAACTCCTGCTTTGCCATTTATGTAAGGAATAATATCATGCATTTGAGCTAATCGACACTAGACATATTTTTATTTCATTCATTTAAAAAATATTTATTATGTGACCAGTATGCACCAAGCTTGTCCAGCTACCATTCCAGAAGTGTCCAGAGACTATTCCAAAGAACAAATCAGATAATGTCCATGTTCATATGGTGTTCATGGCTGGGAACACAGCTCAGTGACACAAGCACCTGCCTGGCAAGCACAAGGTCCTGAGTTTGATTCCTGGTAGCAAAAAAAAACTCCTATGGAGTTCACATTTTAGTAGAGTGTGGGGGAGAATAAAGAACAAATAAATCTATAGATTAATTTCAGATAGTGAGAGTTTCAATGAAGGAAATAAGAGATGTGATCAAGAATAATAGCGTGGGGTATTCAAAAGCTCAGTACATGCCCTGTCTTGTGACTGTGTAGATTTTTATTCATAACTGAGCTGAGACTTGCTTGGTTGGAAGAAGCTACATAGGCGGACTTAGGGGGAAAGTTGTCCGAGCAAAGCCAACAGCACACAGAGAGGTTCACATGAGCTTGTGTACTGAGAACCAAACAGATGCATAGTGAGGCTGCAGTCAGCAGGGGCAGGTGGCAGAGGCATGAAAAAGAGAGGGAAAAGACACATATTTGACAGGCTATTACGAGGAGATTAGATTTTCTTCTAGTTGCGATGAGAAACAATTAAAGGGCTTAATAAAGTAACGAACATGATCTAATTTACCGCTTTAAGAGACCATGCCAATTACCGGGTGGAAAATGGATTATTATGGGAAAAGTAGGAGCTAGAGGAACACTTGAGACTTATTACAGGAATCTGTGCGAAAGTTAGGGAGGTCTGGACTGTGACCGCAGCTGTGCCGTGGAGGGGCAAGAAGCAGCTCCGAGGGAGATACGTCAGAGCGGTACAAAGCCTGGAGGACTTGCCTCGCCAAGATGCAGGTGTGGGCAAGACAAGAATCCAGGACAGCTTCCGTATCACTGGTTGAGGTGAGGACAGTAGAGGATAAAGGCGGCAACAAATGTGTGGGCCCAGGAAACCAGAGCCCCTGTTTTAGACGTGGGCGAGCAGTGTGGGCTGAGCCTGCGCACGTCAAGTGGACAGTTGGACACACTTGCTCGGTGGACAGCTCAAGGCAAGCTCTTCTTTGTAACCACTCACTTGTAGCAGTATTTAAAAGCCATGGGCCACCCGGGTGTTGTGGTTCGGGAAGTGTAAACCCCGCTATATAAGAGGCTGAGTTCTTAGCCGGTCGGGCAACCTAGCGAGGCCCTGACTCAGACTAAACAGTAAGGTAGCCATGGGCCCAGGGTGAGAGTGTTGACAGAGGTCAAGCTCACAGATGCGTTAGTGTCCCTTATTAGGTCACTCGGTCATGTGCACATGTGCACACACGCGCACACACACACACACTCTGAAAAGACTTACAAGATATTTAAGAGAAAGCGAATAGCTATGTTTTTCACATTTCAAACTAGGAAGTGTTCAGGGTGTCTAAAAACACAGGAAATATTTAAATTTTAAAAATTGGTTACAATGAAAGACACATTGCCACTCGTCTTTCTCAGAATGTTCCTCCTCGCTCTGAACACACTTGCCCTGTCCCTCTCGCCGCTTTCGGGAGCCATTTTGGATGTCCTCTTTTGTGTCTGTACTTGCGCTGTCGTACCTGCCTCTGTGTCCTGAACGGACTGCAAATGTTTTCATGGTCATCTGGATTTTGGGAAGGATCCAGAAGCTGCACCGAGCCAGGTCTGGTAAGCCAGCTGGATGAGGACAAGCTGAACGTTTTGGTGCGCGTGCTTTCCCGTGGGGTGACACGAGGCGGCAGCATTCGTCTTGTTTTTGATCACATCTCATGAACACACGTATGGGAGAGGAGTCCTGAACTGCTTCGAAAGCATCAAGAACAGTGGGGTAAATGTGTCTGAAGCAAGAGGGATTCTTTTGGGGGGATAATGGCACGGGATCTTTCTTACTGTCTTACCGTGTATTTGCTCACCCTCGTAAAACCTTTTAATGAAGTCCTATTAGAAAGAGTAGAAACAGCCTCTCACTTATATCGCAACTTGGATTATAGATGCAACCTCAGGGCAGGGCAAATCGCACACAAGATGTACAGCACACAAGGCCTTTACACCTAATATTCCATTTCTGAGCACTTATTCTATAGAAATATTGGCACAAGTGCACAAATGCATAAGTAGAAAGGTATCTTTTGGCATTATTTGTATTAGGAAAGCATTAGAAATAACCTAAGTGACTTAAAGGACTGATTTAATAGATGTCATTTCTTTACAGTGTTTCAAAAGAAGTCATTCAGGGAGGATAGATAGTGGTTATTATATATATTGACAGTGGTTACTAGAGAACATCAGGACAACATGAAGAGTACTCTACTATTTCTGGGGAATAAATCCACGTATTTATGATTGCATATATAGGACACCAGTGACAGTGGTTGCCTTCAGGAGGGGAGTAGGACAGCTGGTCTACAGAAGGGGAAGGAGACTTACTTGTCACACGCAGCCTTCAGGACTCTGAGCTTTGAACCACCTGCAAGCACTTCTGCAGAAAGATGAAGACATTTTATCTTGTGGCTTGAGATTAGGGTGTATGGGGGCGTAGGGAGGTAACAGATGAAACTGAATAATGAAATTGATCTTGTGAAATTATGTATGTTAGAATGTTCTTAACACTTAGCAAGTGTCTGGTCCATTTTAGGCATCTAATAAATGTTAGCTATTATTATCCACATAACAGGATTACATAACAGAATCACACATCATTTAGTGAAGCAGGAGTTTGATTTTACAGGTTTAACTAGGGTTAGCATGAAGTCTCCAGATACTCTTTTTGAGTTTCACATCCAGATGGTGGTGTCTGGTGAAGGCCAGCTGTGAGTCCCTGGGTCCCTGCCTGTAAGGGGAGAACTGGGGCTTGGCCTGGTGCCCTGTTTTGTACCCAGGCCTTGGCCCCACAGACATGCAACTCTAGAACACACCTTTCTGCTTGAGCAATGGATTTTGTAATAAACACCTGTGCAGCCCTTCAGCGTTTGAAAATTCCTCTCATCCGAAAGGCTAAGGTCTTCTCACTGCGAACACAGCTGACTGAGTAAGATGTGAATACACCTGACCCACGCTGAGCCAACCAGATCTTCCTTGGAAGGTTAAAACTTGAACCAATGGAGACTTGAGTCAGTTCCCACATGGCTGAAAATACAATACACAAATGTGTGAGCTGTGGCTAAGAGAAGTAAAAATAAATCTAATGCTCCATTTGAAGATAAGGAAGAGTAGCTCACAGAGAGCTTCCAGGGTGTGGTTTCAGTGGCTTCCAGGGGCACAGCCGTATTGGTGCCTGTATATTCTGTGAGATTCTCTGGGTTCTTGGAATTCTCTTTGTTTCTTCTCCACATGCCAGGTTGCCTTGGTTTCTAGTTTGCTTTTGCTTTTTGCAACACAAAAGCATTCAAACCAATACAGACACCAAAATCAGGGCAAACTGCAGCCTGCTAGGGGCAGTAGAGAAGAACATGGCTGGAGATCAGCACAGACATCTCTCCCAAAGGGAAGCCCTGGGAAGGGGAAGGGTGTCTCGCTGGGTGAGGAGAGTGATTCTGGAGAAAAGAGGAAAGGGAGGGAGGTATTGAGGCTCCTCTCCCAAATCTTCCATGGTCGTTCATTTACTTTTCATAACTAAGTTGCCATAATAAAGCACCACACACTGGTGGCATAAAGTAGCACAAAATGTACTACGTCACAGTCGGAGGCTGAGAGTCTGAAATCGGTGAAATCAGAGCCGTGCTCTTCTGAGACCTGTAAGGAGGCTTCCTAGTTTCCGGTCACGGTCGTCGCTTCCTGACCGTCTGTGGCTTACAGTTACATCATTCCAGTTCTTGCCTTTTTGTTCACGCAGTGAGCTTGCTGGGTACCTCTGCCTTCACATGGCATTCTCCTGTGTGTGCCTCTGTCAGATTGCCCTCTTTTTATAAGGACAGCAGTCATTGGATTAGGGCCCACCTTAATGATCTTGTCTTCATTTGGAAAGACCCAATTTCCAAAAAGGTGACATTCATAGGCTCCAGGGATTGGGACTCAAATATATCTTTTGGAGGACATAATTCAACCAACAACCACTGTTGGACACAGGGAATTACTACCACTTACCGTATGTGCTAAGTAGCTCATCCAGGAAAACAGGATCTACTCCAAGAATTTAAAACAGAGGAGATTCAGCATAAAAACCTGGTCAGAAAGGGGACAGAAGCTGAGAAGCCAAACGGAAGACAGTGGACAGCCCAGACACTGGCCTGAGCAGAACATCGCTGCTCTGCCTAACCTGAAGGGACAACCGAAGGGGTGTGAGTCACTTACTAAGTGGAAGTGAGGACCATGGCAAATTTGTCACGAGCCAGGATTCCTCCTCCCTCGCACCCTTTAGGCTCCTGCCATAGCCTCTGTTCCTAGGGAGCCAGTGGACACTGGACCCTAGAAAGAGGGCCCTGCCATAGAGAGAGCAGGGAAGGCCCGGGAGCTGAGGGCCAGCAGACCCAGGACTGGCCCACCCACTGTGCACCAGAGTTCTAATTTAAGCCCCACAGCAACTTCTGAGGTGGGCATTACTGTCCTAAACTTATAAGCAGGGCTGCTGAGACTCAGAGGGCTTAAGTAGCTCCCTAGCTCCCAGCTCTGTTCTGTCTTAGGTTTGCACCTGGGGCTGCTCTCAAGGTTGTAGCTGCTCTCCCTCAATGAACCCTTTCTAGCTTCCAAGTTGATTCTCTCTGTCTCCTGTATCTGTACAGCCCCCTAGAAGAGAGTCGCCTTTGCAAACAAACTATGCGCAGGAAAAGCCTTATTAAGGGACCCAGCAGGCAGGACAAATCCAACAGCCATGGGGTCACTACTGGTATTTTCTTTCTCTCCTCCTACTTTGCGGGCTTTTCCTCTGGTATTAGATCACGCCTGCTTACTCTGTTGCTCTCTTGTTCTGTCTCTCCCTGTTGTGCTTCGCCCCCAGCCCCCGCCCCCCGGCAGCCTATGCGGGAGCACTCATCCCAGCTATCACTTTTCCAAGGAGCTCTTCCTAGGACGCTCAGGCCAGCCCATCACAACCCCTTTAGCTGCAGATAACTCCTTTTTCATACTCCTCACACAGCTTGTCGTTTCTAGCCTCATGGGGTAGCCTATTCAACTACTAATTTGTGGTCTTCTATCTTTTAATTTGCTCATTTCTACAGGTACTAGGCTTTATATTCCCTTGCCGTGAGCATTCTCCCAAGAGGAAGTAGCACCCTAATGAAGACGAAGCTCCTTTACGTGCAGGGCAAAGGGAGAGCACCCTGCTGGCGATGCCAGGAAGAGAAACCGAGGTTCCCTCCCAAAACCAGAAGGTGGCTGACCGTTGGCAACTGCTGAGCTTAACAAAGACCAGAGACAGACATGGAACCCGAGGGTCAGTGAAATCATTCCCCTGAGCTCATTTTCCAAAATTCCATAGCCTTTACAATAAATTTTAGTCATACGATGACATCGCTAAGAATATGACCGACATTGAAAGAAAGAGTGTCAAATACGTCAGAGGTCGGGCAATGGTAGCCCCATCCCTGCCATGTGCAGGTGGCGGGGCCCTGTCCTCCTCAGTGTCCCTTACTCTTGCTGGGTGGAAACTGTCTGTGGCTCAGACAGAAGTACACTCAGGGTAATGTCCAGGGGACTGTGAACAGACATCAGAGGACAGTCAAGCGTACACATCGAAAAGCCAGCACCTTGTCATGGAGCTCCCGGGTCAGGCGAAGATCTTATGCATAGGGTGGGTGGAAGCAGAGGAATCCCTCTGAGCTGCTTGCCTCCTGGGCCCCTTGCCTTAGGCAAAATAGGTGTGCCAACAGCAGCTATGAAGGTACAGGAACCAGGTGCCCTTCCCGTGTCTCAAACATTCTCATGGGCTTCTGGTACAAACATAGGAGTTGTCATTTCCTGCAGCCCAGTCAGGATGGGAGATTAGACTCAGCTTTGATTTAAAGAAAACAAACAAAAGTGTATATTTTTGTACATGAGTTGCAGACTGAGGTTCGTGTTCATTTGATTTGTTTAATGTCTGACCTCCAAGTCTCTGGCAGCCAACGCTGTCTCCTTGAACCCATGGCCTGAAGCACGTAAGTGCACAGTCAATATTTGCTGAGCTGAGTGAACGGCCAGTTTGGGAAGTCAAGTGGTGAAAGGGCGTTACTCCTCTCTCCTGCAACCATGCCCTGCATGTAAGACCCAGAAGCCATGGGTTCTGACTGTCTCCTAAACCCCAGTGACGCTGATCACACACTGCAAAGCCACACTGGCAGGTTCGGACCAGGCAGGCATTCCCTGCATGGTGAGGAACACCTCCGAAGTACCTCGCGTCTCAGGGATGGTTGCCCATCTTTTCAATTCTCAAGTGCCCCAAGCTATTGTGAGTGAGTTCTACGCTTACATTCCAAGCAACTTGATTCTCTGTCTTGCAAAAATGCAAGTTGGAAAGTTAATTCATTCCTTTATGTCAAGGTAATTGCAATTTCACCCTAATCCTTTCTTGTCAAAGACATTTCTACAATGCAGGGAGTTATCTTTTACAAGAGACACTTCAAGGTGATTTAATAACAACATTCGTATGAGTCACATTTCCCCGTAGTCATCTACTCCTCAGCTTGGGAGAAAAGGGTTTCAAGTGCAGAAGAGAGAAAGTATTTGGCTAGACTCAGAACCCACTTACACACTCTCAGGCAAACATACACCTTGAAGGAAAAAAAGAGAACTCTAAGGACCACTTGTGGTAACTAAGGTGCTAAATAGTGTCTTTCAAAGCAATGCTATTTTTGTTTCCTTTAGGACAAGCTACATTTGTCCGTTGCACTGAAACAGCTTAGAACACTTACAAATTTAACAACTGTAAATAGAGGAAATTTCATATGGAGAACAATTATTAACTCAACAATTTACGGAACCCTAACTATGAGCTAAGCATTGTGTTGGGGGCTTGGACTGAACAGCACATAGTTGTCAGCTAGCTGCCCCCACCAGGAGAGTGCTTTAGTGGGCCAAAGGCCAAAGGCCAAAGTCCTGCCTCTCTCCCTCCCCCCCATTCTCTCTCTCTCTCTCTCTCTCATTCCCCTCTCTCTTACCCTCTAGCTTTCTGTGTGTCTCCATTTCTTTTAAGTGTAAAACTACAAGTTTGTCATCTCTTCCTTTTCCTCCCTGTGCCTAGGAAAAAGAATGGGGATGGATATTTTTAACCTAACCAAATTCCCATCTCACTCCACTTTAGGAAGAAGCTTGCACATTCTTCACTGTTGCTAATTCTCACTTCACATGAGAGTGCAACAAAATGCAAGAAAGTTGACTGGACTCTGGGCAAATTCAGGAGACCTTGGTGTGAAAGGCCAGCAAGCAGCTCCATAGTGGACACTCTTCAGATCCACCCACCATGTCTCTGTCAGCCTCAGCCCAAGAGGAAACAGAGCGGAAAGAGAAAGGGCTTAGTGGAAACTGCCTTTGAAAAGCTCACCATTGTGTCTCCCTAGAAAAGTACATTAAACAAAACACATTTTCACGTCAAGAGTAACTGCTTAGGACAAGGGACATCTTTGCCAAGTGCCACTTACTCCACCTCCAGTGAGAATTTTCTGGGCACGCCAGCACTGGTGTTACTTGCTGTAGGCAGATTCTTTACCTGTACTTATAAAAACCCACACTGGCTACTCCTAGTGGAGCTCTTGTATGTTTCTTTCATCTGGATTTCTAACACTAGGAACTCTGTGATCGACAAGTATCAACAGGTTAACAGGATTGTCTCAACAGATACTGGCACATCTTCGGTGCAGACTTGCCCTAGCCAAGGTGTTCTGTGCAGAGGACCCATGCGTGAGCGGCTCACCAAGAGATGCCAGAACTGTGACTACACCACAGGAGGCGAGTTTGCATTTTGACTGGAAAAAACCGCTACTCTTACCCATGTGTGATGCTATGTTCTGAATACGACCATGTAAGATATAAAATTACTTGGAGTTTACTTGAACCCTGTGTGAGATGAAATGAGATAGAGATTAATAAAATGGTAGGAGGCTGTAACTATTTTTCCAATACTTTAGAAAGTTAGAAAAACAAAGAGCAACAGCAGCTGCCTTCCTGGTACAGATCATTTTTTCCACCAGCAGTTGGTTGCCTTCGGTAGAAGGCAGTCCTTCGCCCTCACAGAGGATGTAAGCTACCCACAGAGGATTTTATTCTCAAGATAGATTTCTGTCTATGAGAAATGACATGGAGGGACAGTGGTCTTTAGTACATTTAACATGAGTGTATATTTACTGGGTATCACTTATACAGATTAGAAAGTATAGAGATTTCGAAAAACCTGGATAGTGAAGCAGTATATCGATAAAAAAAACCAAGATGTAAACTAATCTGGAAAATTCTGGGTGGTAACTGTATCTAAGTATCACAAAAGGTATTTTGCATAATCCACTTCAGGCTTTCATGCCAGTTAAAATTAATTGTCAACTTGATTGGTTTGGGAGATATCTAGTGGGCTAGTAACACACACTCTGGATGTGTCTGGAAGGTCCTTGGAAGTATACCCTCAGGCTCCATATCTGATCCTTGGACTCTTTCTGGTTTTGTTCCCTTCTCTCCTTCCTGGCCAGCACACAGTGAGCAGCTGTCCTCTGCCAAGCCGCTCCACCATGATGTTTCTACCTTGGAGACAGTGGACCAGGGACTGATGCCCCTGAAAGCATGAAGAACAAAACTAAACCTCTCTCTCTTTAAGTTTAGGTGTCAGACATTGTGTCCCAGCCATGCAAAGCTGACGAAGAGAGAAAACTGGTACCAAACAAGTGGGGTTGTTGCTGTGACTCTACCTCACTGTGTGGTTTAGAAGCCTTCGGACCTGGTTTGAAGGACGAGTTCGGAAAGGTTTGAGACATGGGTTATAAAAGCCTTAGAACCCTGTAAGCAGAGCCTGAGGGATGATTCCAGTTGGAGATCAGAAGATCAGAATGATGATAAAAATGTGAACAGTAAAGGCCAGGCTGAGGTTTAAATTAGGAACAAGGAGTTCATTGACATTTGGACTACAGACCACATATGTCATACGTGGGGGAAAAAACAAATCTGCCCTTTGTCCATGTCCTGAGACTCTAAAGAGGACTGTTTAAGGGCAGTAGACAAGGGGCTGGGGGTTTAGCTCAGTGGCAGAGCACCTGCCTGGCAAGTGGGAGGTCATGAGTTCGATTCCTGGTACCAAAAAAAAAGGGGGGGGCAGTAAACTAATCTGGGGGAGAAAATTTCTTTTTTTTTTTTTTGGTCTCTTTGAGACATGGTGTCATTATGTGGTTCAGGATAGCCTTGAGCTCATTTTGTAGCCCAGGCTGGCCTCCAACTCACAGTCATCCTCCTGCCTCAGCCACCTGAGTGCTGGGATTACAGGCATGAGCCACCACACCTGGCTTGGGGGAGAAAATTTGAAGGCAGCCCAACTTTAAGGTTGTGGATTGGTACTGCTGACTGCTTTTAACCAAATTTATAGTGAGAATTGGTAGCAAATAGCAGAGTAGATCAATTTGAAAAACTTAAATTTTGCCCCAAAAGAAACCACATGTGAAGTTGGAGCCAAAGGATATGTGATTATTAAAGAGATTAGTGCCCTTAAAATGAAACTAAGCACTTTCTACAAGGATAAGAAGAAAGATATCTTAAGTCATCTCAGAAATCAGCAAGGTCCCATCCATCCTAAGCTGAAGGGTATAAAAGTACAACTTCTCATTTGAGAGAAGAGCCTCTGGGCTTGAAGAAGGGCTGCCTAGGAAGTTGGTTCCCTGGGATTCATTGCAGCATGCCATCGAGGCACTGAGAGACTGCTAAAACTATGGTCCAGTGGGGCCCAACTATTGCTACAGCTGGCAGCAGAACCTGTAGCATTCACATGCTGGTGTTTTAGGAATGCATAATACAAGAGTTGTGGAGTCAGAGAGCCTTCCACTCAGATTTAAAGAAAAGTCTTAGAGACCAGGCAAGGATTCCCTGAGAGGTTGGTCTAGGAGCTGTTGGAGCTGTAGGAATGAAGCCAAAAGTGCAGTAGAGAGTCCAGGAAGTCGGAGATGCCAGGATGTGGAATATCTACCAAAGAAAGCTGCAGGCTATAAATGGAATTAGCCCAAGAGAGACGGTGGGCTGCAAACAGCAAGGCCATGGGGGTGGGTCTGCTTAAGCCCTGCAGAACTCACATCTCAGCACCATGTGCCCCAGATACCAAACATGAAGCTACAAGATCTAATGTTTGCTCTGCTGCGTTTTGTCTGCTTTGGTCTGATTGTTCTCTAATCCTCTATTCTTCCCTTTAGGAATGGTAATGTTTATCTTGTGCCATTATACACTGAGAAATGTAACTAAATTTTTCATTGTTACAGAGCCTTAGAAGAGACTTTTACTTAGATTTTTAAAAATTCTAGAACTGTTGAGAGTTTGTCAAAGGGTTTTTGTTGTAAAAAAGATCATTGTAGCACATTAGGTAAAATTATTAACTTATTATGTCTAAAGTATGGTAAAATTATATTTGGGTGTCAAGTTGACAAGGGATGGAATGTGATGGTTAAGATTAATTATCAACTTGATTGGCTTGGAGCCAGCAAGAGCATTGGTCAGCACACTTCCGGCCTCTGGGTGGATTATGGAAGTGTGACCTTGAGTACTGTGTATGGTCCCTGTCCTTTCCTCTCTGGTGCTGTTCCCCCGCTCTGCTTGCTGGCCGACATGAACAACATCATTGTTCCATCACACCGTACCCTACCACGGTGTCTCTGCACTGAAGTCAGCAGACTCTAGCCTGATTTCCTGACACTACGAGCCAGGACAAACCTCTCTTGCTTTAAGCTGTGGGTGTCAGGTGTGTGTTCCAGCAACAGGAAAGCCGATTAATACAGCTTACAGCCTTTGTTCTGGGCTATGTCACTCACTCCCGACCTTTATTTTTTCTGGTGATAGTGCTGCTATGTGTTAGAGATTTACCTGTATTAGGTTTTCACATCCATGAAACTTGCTGCTTATCTCCAACTTGGTAAATATCTATCTCACTAGGGCTTCCTATCCAAATTGACCCCACTCACCTCAAATGACTTTCAGAAAAAAAAAAAAAAGACAAAAAAACCCATACTTTTGGATTTTGAAAACAGAAATGAGGAAATGGCCTAGAAATGGTCTACTATACTACAGTTGTATGATTATGCCCAAGTTCTTTAACACTGCACTGGACTTTTTTCCCACAACAACTTGTTTGCTGTAACTCAAACATATTTCTAGCAAAAAGAAGGTTAAAGACATTTGAGGACCTTAGACTAACAAATTTAAAGAAAACAAGTCCTATTTTTTTTACACACTGGGTAACATTTACAACTTGATAAATCATGTTGGATCTGAGTTCCTGGTCACACATGTCTGAGTTTAGCAGTCCCTAGGAGCCTAGTCCTAATTACATGTTAGAATCACTGAAGAAGATTTAAAATGTGCTGGTGTCTGAAACCCCACCACAGGAGATTCTAATTAATGTTCTGGAGTGGGGCATGTTGTTTTATTTCTATTTTTAAATCTTTGCTAGACTTCTTAACATTACTACTAGTCTTTTCAGTGGGCTGGGAATTATAAGCAAGTCCTGAGCTTGATTAACCAGAACCTCTATATTTCCTCTATGATATTCTTTGACAATTACACATTCCTTTTGATTACTGAACATTTCTAGTTCCCTAGATGGAAATCTCGAGATTGGGAGACCTTCTTTGCCAAGTAGAAGCCTGATGTTTTTAATGAAACTAAAACATACTATCTCTTTTTTGTGCAATTAGTCAGAAAGGTTTGTAAGAATTTCCTACAAACATTAAAGGGAGTGGCTTAGAGTTTAATTTACCCCAAGAAGATAGGGTGTCTTTGACTGTGGGATATAGCTGCCCTTGCTATCCTCTAAATGTTATCCACTATCTTTATATCCAATGACCTTAGAAATATCAACTCATAGAAACAACTTCTATTGTCAAACAACCTTTAATCCAAAGCTCTTGGTCATTAAAATGCCTCCCAAACTCCTACCTCCCCCAAAGACAATCCAGGGGGCACTGAAGGGCAGAATAGCTGAATTATTCAAAAGGATAACGGATGAAGTTAGAAGTCAGATCGAAGAGATACTTAGTGGGATCTCAGAAAATATAACTAAACAGATAGTGAAAGTAATAACTAAAATGATCCAGGAGCTTTCAGGAGACACTAATAAAAAGCTAGATGAGAAAAACAAAATGGTGCAAAACACAGTGATCAGTTTAGCAAAGAATTAGAGTCCATGAAAAAGGTTTAAATCAGAAATTCAGGAAACTAAAAATTATCCTGAAAGTATAGGCCACAGAAGCAACCAAGGTGAGAACAGAATTTCAGAGCCAGAAGACACTGATGCTGTCAAAGACCAACTACTCGAAGACACCTTAAAAGCAACAAGAAAATGGATCCAAGAGTTGCTAGGTGATGCAAAGAAAGATGAACATAAGAGTAATTGGAATAAGTGAAAAATTAGAAGATGACATTAAAAAAAAACTACTCACAAAAATAATGACGGAAAACTTCCAATATATAGGGAAAGAAATAAACATAGACATAAACAAGGCATATAGAACTCCAAATAGCCACAACCAAAAGAAAACCACTCTGTGCCACATTACTCAATGTACCACAAGTCCGTCACGGGGAAGAAATCTTAAAAGCTGTTAGAGAAAGGCTACAGATCACATACAAAGGTAAACCCATTAGAATCACAGCAGGCTTCTCTACACAAACCTTAAAGTCCAGGAGGGCTTGGAGTGAAGTGTTTCAAGTCCTAAAAGAGAATAATTTCTAACCCCAACTTACATATCCTGCAAAACTTTCCTTCAAATTTGATGGAGAAAAAAGGTACTTCCATGACAAGGAGCACTTTGAGAAATCCATGACCACAAATGAGCATTACAAAAAATTCTCAAGGATAACCTACAAAGAGACAATGAAGGCAACATTACCAATAAGTCAAGAAGAATGAATACACTTGGTGGGATGAGCAGCTAAGCAAAATAAATAAAGTAGATCAGCAACAGGAAAAGAATGCAATGATGAATAAGTCACTACTCTCAGTAATAACTCTCAGTGTGAATGGTCTCAATTCCCCAATCAAATGACTCATATTGACAGAATGGGTCAAGAAACAATACCCAACAAAGAAACACATTTAATTCACAAAAAACTCACAAATTAAAAATCAAAGGATGGAAATCCTACTCCATGTGACAGGAACCCTGAGAAAAGCAGAGGTAGCTATTCTATTTCCAGACAAAACGGCTTTCAAGCCAAGACAGATCAAAAGAAACAAAAAAGGTAACTACATATTGTTTAAGGGAACAATTGGTTAAGGGAACAGGAATAGATAACAATTACAAACACACACACACACACACACACACACACACACACACACCCCAAATATCAGCACACCCAACTTCATAAAACAAACACTGACAGACATGAAAAATCAGATAAACACCAGTACAAGTGTAATGGGGACCTCAATATCCCACTGTCATGAATGAACAGATCAACCAAACCAAAACATCCACAAAGAAATATCCAGAGTTGAACCAGACATTCAAACAATGGACTTCATAGATATCTATACAATGTTTCATCCAACAACAGAACACATATTCTTCTCAACATTACATGAGACTTTCTCCAAAACAGACCACATACTAGCCAATAAAGTGCGTAAGGACAGTGGTATCTCGGTTCACAAACTTAATTCATTCCATGATTATGGAAAAGACGGTCACATTCATGTTCATTTGGGAAAGATGGCTACAGTTATGTTTGTCACCCAATGTAGAGTTAACGGGTTTATTGAAAGGAACAGTTAATGTTTCATTGTTTGCTCAATCTTGCATACCTATATCTGGTAATCTGAGCAACGACTTTGAAGATAATGATATGTAATATAACAACCATTGTTAATTTCCTATCACCTTGTTTTGAAATTTTGAATTGTTTTTATGGTTTTTTTATTGTTTTGTTTTTTGTCTTTGTTTTGTTTTGGGGGAGTTGTTTGTCTTCCTTTTTAAAAAATTTGCCAAACTCTGTTTGTGAACCAAATTTTTTGCAAACAAAAGTGTTCATGAACAGAGGGACCCCTGTAAATGCAAAAGAATGAAGATTATCTTTTATACATATTATCAGATCATAGTGCAGTAAAACTAGAAATCAATCACAAGAGAATCCACAGAAACTATGCAAACACATGGAATGCCCTCTTGAATAATCAGTGGGTTACAGATGAAGTTAAAGAGGACATTAGTTTCTACAATAAAACAATAATGCCAATACAACATACTGGAACCTATGGGATACAGTGAAAGCAGTCCTAAGAAGCAGGTTAATAGCAGTGAATTCTCATGTCAGAAAGAAGAGTGAGCTCAAAAAAAAAAAAAAAAAAAAAAAACACCAAAAAAACCAACCAGTTATCCACCCCAACATCCTAGAAAAACAAGAACAATCCAAACCCAAAGCTAGTACAAGGGAGAAAATTATAAAAATCAGAGCAGAAATTCATGAAATTGAGACTAAAAATGTGATACAAAAAAATCAGTGAAGAGTTGTTTCTTTGAAAAAATAAACAAAATGGGCAAACCTATAGTGAATCATACCAAAATAAGTAATGAAAAGATCCAAATCCATGCAATTAGAAATTAAAAGGCAAAGATAAAATGGATTCTATGAAAATCCAGAAAATCATTGGTAACTACTACTTGGAGAACCTGTCTTCTAATAACATAGAAAATTCTGAAGAAATGGATAGATTCCAATATACATATGAATTACCAAAGCTGAACCAAGAAGATATAAAAATCCTGAATAATCCAATATCAATACATGAAATTTTTAAAAAAACCCTACCAACTAAGAAAAGCCCAGGTCTCAACCAATTCACTGCTGAATTCTACATGAACGTTAGAGACAATCTAATGTTCAACCTCCCCAAACTCTTTCATGAAATTAAAAGGGAAGCAGTCTCCCAAAGTCATTCCTGGAAGCAAGCATTACTCTGATTCCCAAACCAAAGTGGACCCAAACAAACAAACAACAAAAAACCCCAAAAACAAAACTACATGCTTATCTCTTTAATGAATATAGATGCAAAAATTCTCAACAAGAATCCAGCAAATCATTGAAAAGATCATAAATATGACCAAGCAGAATTTATTCCAGGGATTCAGGGACAGTTCAACAAACACAAATCATTACACTACATAAAAAGAAGTAAGGACAAAAATCACACGATCATCTCAATAGATAGAGAAAACTATTTGACAAAATCCAACATCCATTCATGATAAAAACCCTGAAGAAAATAGGAACAGAAGGCTTTTATTTCAACCTGATAAGAGCCATCTATGACAAACCAGTGACCAATATCATACTAAATATAGAGAAGCTGAAAGCTTTCCCCTAAAATCAAGAACAAGACAAAGATGTCCACTACCATCACTCTTGTTCAATATAGTTCTTCAAACATTAGCCAGAACAATTAGATAAGAGAAAGAATAAAAGGGACATTGTTAGGAAAGAGAGAAGTTAAATTACCATTTGTAGATGACATGATTCTATGCACAGAAGATCTCAAAAACTCCACCAAAACCCCCTAGAATTAATAATCAAATTCATTAGCACAGCAGGATATAAAGTCTACACTCAAAATTCAATAGCATTCCTTTACACCAAGAATAAACTGATAAAGAGAAAAGTGGGAAGACAATACCTTTCATAATAGCACCAAGCAAAATGAAATACTTAGGAATTAACCTAACCAAGGAAGTAAAAGACCTCTACAATGAAAACTACAGTATGCTGAAAAGGAAGACTGAAGAGGACATCAGAAAATGGAAAAGCATCCTCTGTTCCTGAAGAGACAGAATCAGTATAGTCAAAAGGCTGTACTTCCATAACTCTCAGACAGATTTACTGCAATCCCAACCAAAATACCGATAGCATTTCTCACAGAACTAGAGAAAGCAATCCAGAAATTCATCTGGAGCCAGAAGAGACCTAGAATAGCAAAAGCAATTTTGGGCAACAAGGGCAAGGCAGGAGACATCACAATCCCAGACTCTAATTTATACTATAAAGCTACAGTGATTTTAAAAAATGATATTGGTAAAAAACAAAACAAAAACAGATTTGTGGATCAATGGAACAGAATATAGGATGCAGAAACCACTCGAGGCACACTTAATCGCCTTTGTCATAGGGGCCAAATCCTTTTGCTGATGAAGTGACAGCCTATTTAACAAATTGTGCTGGGAAAACTGGCTCTCCACATGCCGGAGATTACACCTAGACCCATATCCCTCACCGTGCACTAAACTAAAATCAAAATGGATCAAACATCTAAGTATTAAAACAGAAACAATCTTCTGGAAGGCAAGCTGGGTAAAACTCTTGAAGCATAGGCATGACTTTCTGAACAGAAACCCACTTGCACAAGAAATAATACCAAGAATCAAGAGATGGGGTCGTATCAAATTAAAAAGTTTCTACAAGCAAACAAAGCCACCAACAGCGAAGAAACAATCTACAAGATGAGAAAAAAATTTCACAAGCTACCACTCAAACAAAGGACTAATATCTGGAACAGTGATAGTGAACCTTTTAGAGGCAAAGTGCTCAAACTGCAATCCAAAACTCACTTATTTATCATAAAGTGCAAACACTAGAATCAAACCGGAATACTGAGGTTTTAGTTTAGAGAAAACAACTGTTGTCTGATGGTTGGCTGCTGGGGTGACTTGGCTCACAGACCGACAGGGAGAGCTCTGTGTGCCCACTGTGACATGCGCACCATAGGTTCACCACCACTGATCTAGAATATACAAACAACTCAAAAACTAGACTCCTCAAATTTAAAGACCCAATTAAAAGCACTCTGAAATGAATAAACATGACGCAGATGAAGAAGTACAAATGACTAATAAATACATGGAAAAATGTTCAACATCACTGGCCATTTGAGAAAGGCAAATTAAAACACCTACATTCCATTTCACTCCTGAAAGAATGGCCATCAAGAAATCAAATGGCAACAAATGCTGGTGAGGTTGCAGGGGAAAAGGAACCCTTCTCCACCGTTGGTGGGCTTGTAAATCGCAAAAACCACTATGGAAATCAATATGGACATTCCTCAAAAAACTAAAATTAGAAATTCCTTTGGACCCAGCTATTCCCATTCTAGATATCTTCCCAAAAGAGTTCAAGATGTCATATTAGAGGGATACCTGCATATCCATGTTTATAGCAGCACAATTCATAATAGCAAAATCTTGGCAGCAGCCTATATATCCATGAATGGATGAATGGCTAAAGAAAATGTGGTATTTATACACAATGGAGTACTACTCCGCCATAAAGAATGATAAGCTGAAGTCATTTGTAGGAAAATGGATTCACCTTGAGACCATAATTTTAAGTGAAGTAAATCAGACACACAGGCTTGAATATCAAATAGTTTCTTTCATATGAGAAACCCAATATATAATTAAAGTGTAAAATATAAGACAGACCACAGGAAAAAAAAGAGATCAAAAAATGTAATTGCAACCCAGCATGGACCATGTATCTAAAAGTGTGACTTGATTTAATTCAGTATAATTGTTGTATGTGTTTTGGCCCATTAGGCTATTAATATTATGTATGATAACTAACTTTATAAGCACTTATGAAATAAATTAATCTGATGCTAGCAATTGTTTTTAATTTTTAAAAAGAGGGTGGAGAGGAAGGGGAAAAAGTATCGAGATGTTATGTACCTCTTCCCCACAGTGAACACAGTATTATGAGCTGCAGAGGTACTAACACAAATAAAGGAGAAACACAAGGTTTCCTCTGGCTCACGGGTTTGGATGGCCCAGTCCACAGCCGGTTGGCTCCACTGCTTCTGAGCCCCGCGTGAGACAGTGCCTCATGGGAGAAGCATGCCGCGGAAGTGCTCATTTTATGGCCACAGTGCAAAAGAAAGGGAGACAGGAACCCTACAGTTCCCTTCCAAGGCGATTCCCCAGTGACCTACAGTCCTCCGCTAGGCGCCACCTCTTAAGGCGTCCACAGCCTTCCAGTAGAGCCACGCCTACGGCAAAGCCTCTTTTCTCCTGAGCCTTTCGGGGTATCCTAGATGCGAACTCTAACAAGGTCTTCTTCTGAAATCCACCCCAGGCTCAGGCGTTCCTCCTATGTTCTCACCACTATTTGTCTCCGTCTTGATCACTTTTCTCTCATTGCTGGGACAAAATACCTGATGCCCAAAATTAAGGAAGGAAAGCTTTATTTAGCTCACAGTCTATGGAAGTTTCAATCCACACCGGGCTGGCTCCAAGGCAGGGTGGCACATGGCAGAGGGCAAACATTCATGGTCGCGGAACACAGCAAAAACAAGAGCAAAAGGGAGGAATGGCGGCAAGCAGCCTCTTCCTCTCCCTTACATATGCAAACTACCCACCCCAGGGCGGGTGTAGCCCTCACACCCATCATCCCAGCATTGGATCATGGATCAATGACAAATCCTACAAGCCTGCCCCATGACTGCACGAGGATTTGGGGGGACATGCAGACACACACCATAACAGTCTCCATCTCCAAAATGTCATTATCTTATTTTTATTAGTTTCCTGTCTTCCTCCCATGAACTCATGCAGGGCTGTGGCTGAGTCTTGTCTTCTAAATGTATCCAGTCTGATGTACAATAGGCACTCAAGTGTGTGATGGTAAATGATCGTGCAGATGAATGAAGAATCAATCCCCCATCCTAGCTGCAAGCCGAGTAGCCTCAGCAGAGGAGGGGAGGGAATGGTCAAAGCCGTGAATAAGTATCAAGAGCAGGAGCTGGACTGCAGAGATTTATTGCTAAGGCTTTTGCTTTTCCTTCATTTGTTCACTGTTGTTTTGTCAGTCAATATGGGCAGTTGTTGAATAACATTCATTTATACATTATTTAGTAGGTGCAATCAGTCAAAGTCCCTGTGATCTTGGCCCTGCTTTTTAAACTTGCCTCTTATCTGTAAACACATTTCCGGAGCTGTTCCATCGTTTCATCTTGTCTAGATGATCTATAGCAATATCCCAGAACCTGCCTATTTTTGTTTTAATCCCCTGATGGATTATAAATAGCCTCTCTAAAGCTTCTCAAAGCTTTGAAGGCGAACACTAGCTTTCTAAATGACTACCAACCTCCTGGGCCACACTCGGCCCCTCCCGTAGGCTGTGCCTCTTCCTCCTTGCTGTCCTTTCTGACTTTCCCAGAACCTCCCACAAACCCTCCTCAGCAAGCTCTAATTTGCTGTTTATGGCTTTTGCATTTCAGTTCAGCGCAGATGCTACATTAGCACAGTGGCTCCGCGCCTCCTTCTGCCCTCCCTGCATCTTCCGCTAAAGCCCTCCTCACCGCTCTGCCCTCGCCCCAAGGGACAGGGCGGCGAAGAGCAGCCTCTGGAACCACTGCTGCCGACACACACCGCTCGCTGCGCCGCACCCTTCATGGAGGCGACCAAGGGAGAGGACTCCAGCATAAAGGAATGGCGGGGAAGATCGCAAGTGAGACAGAACCACAGTCGGCAGGGAAAAAAGGAGCAGGAGGAGACCTGAGGGGAACCTAGGCCAGAGATACGGACGAGAACGCGCGAAGGAGCCTGCCGGGCGCACTTCCTCTGCTGTGAGACACTGCACAGCTGCTGGAACGGCCGTGCCTACCAACCCGTCTTTGAAGCTTCGCTGTGAGAAGAGGTGAGCTGGTCTGGAAGGAACTCCAGGTTTCAGATGCCCAGCGATCCCCTGTCGTCTGCGGACACAAGAGTGAAAATGAGCTCCACTGAATTCCTTGATTTCCAAGCAACTTTCAGTTTCCTGCTGTCTCCTGGGACCCGTGGTTCTCACAGCTTGGCTTTAGTGAACTCTCTTCTCCCCCACTTGCAGTTTCCCTCAAAGCACTTCCAAGATGCTTTGCTTCTGCTTTAAAGCTCACTGACCTTTGCAACCGGGAAGCCTGTGCCGCTGGGCCCATATGGCTGCCTTGCAGGCCAGAGGCCAGCAGCCAGGTTGCCCTTCCTGTAGTCTGATTCTTTCTGTGTGTCCATTTTCAATTTCCAGTCACAGCCCGATCCATTAAAAGCTCTTATTCTCAGCAAACCTCTTGAACAAGCTCTAATGTGCTGTTTCTTAGTACAACGTCGCTCTTGCATTTCAGGTCAGTGTTGGGACTAACTTAGGCACAGTGACTTAGCATCCCCTCATTCCTGCCCTTTCTACCTTCCCTGCATCAGTCTTGGGTTGCTTTTCTCACACTTCCATGCCACCAAGTCTTTTGCAAGTAGCCATGGAAGTTTAGCAGACGGGGTAGCACTTAACAACCCAATCTACACAAAAACATTAGCAAAAATGCCCGTAGGAGCAGCTCAGCTTTCTATAGGTATGCTCGGAGCTTCTCCAAGGACATCCTTAGACACAGCTACCATGCTGAGCCGGGAAAACGAACAGCCAGGTCTTCTGCAGCATTTGTGCTCCTGCGTATCTTCATAAGGAGGAAATCTCCGCTGACATGGAGTGATCATCTTTTGGGGGGGAAAAACAGTTCTTAGGATCCAAGGTCCTGCCTCTGGAAGGTACAAAATTTTGCAGATAGGTCCAGGGATTTGGAATGCATTGTGATCACAGGCCTCTCTCTCCTGGAGCTAACATCTATTGTATTTTTACCATGTTCTGTGCACTGTGCTGGTTTTCATTCATTACTTCATATAACCCATCGCCAAACTCCAGATCTGATGACACTTCTCTGCCAGAACTCGCCAATGACTCCTCCTCTCACTTAGTGGAACAGCCAAGTTCTTTGTCTAAGCTGTGCTGGGCTGCCTGAGCTCTCCACCCATGTTTTCTAGATAGCTGTCTTTCAGTTTCACCACACTCGCTCGATGGTCTTCTTGCTGTTCCTCCGACCTGTTAACCAACCTCTGTGCCTCTCTGAGGGTCCTATCGCTAGTCCACTCTCTCTAGCCCCACTCACGTCAGCATCCCAGGAGGACACAACTCCCAACCCCGCCCCTGACTCTGCTAACACTTCTTCCTTCCACCCTGATCCCAACCTGTTCCATATTTACTGCTTCCCCCAACTAGAGTGTGGCTGCACACGGGAGGGCCTTATTCTGTCCACCCGTCTAGAAGAACAGTATTCTCAATAAGACACTTCTAATAAGTGAATTAAGGCACTCTTATTACCTCTGTCATACAGTTAAGAATGAGGTTTGCAGATTTAAAGTCACAGAGCCAATACATGGCACAGTCACACCAGTGTTACTGTGGGTTTGCCAACCCCTGTCCTCAAGCTCCAAAGGTCTATGTGGGAAATATTTATCCCAGAAGAAAGATGAAGAACAAGAAATCAGTAGGGAAGCCAGGTCTGGAATCTGCTGTGCATACTCGTACTGCTGCACAACACGTCACGTAGATCCTCTTCTCGGTCTTGACATGGACCAAATCCAATCCTTTCTTAACTACACACTGTACCATTAAAGTGCAGTAAAGATGAGACCACATAAATATTTCAACGTTTTGAAGAACAATTTGTTGCTGCTGCTATTATTAATGCTTATATTGTGAAACTATTTACCAGATGGGTCTTTTGTGCAAAGGGAAAGATTATATAAAGTTAGACAAACCAAATTCAAAAAATATAGCCTATTACCAAGAAATCAACCAATAACAAATGCTGGAAGGGCTGTGGGAATAAAGTACACTTGCCCACTCTTTGTGGAGTGTAGACTGGTGTAACCACTGTGGAATTCAGATTCCTTAAAAAACTAGGGCGAGAGCTCTCATTTGACCCATCTATTCCCCGGCTTCAAATCTTCCCAAAAGAATTAAAAGCATCATGTTACAGTGATATATGCATACCCATATTTATAGCAGCACAGTTTGTAATAGCTGATCAGGGAAGCAACACAAGTGCCCATCAGTGGATGAATGGGTAAAGAAGATCTGGTTTTTTATACAACGGAGTACTACTCTGCTATAAAGAAAGATAAACGCGAGACATTTCTAGCTAAATGGATGCACCTTGAGACCATACTCTTAAGTGAAACAAATTGTGCACACATGTTTAAGTATCACATTTTCTCTCTGGTGTGAGAAACTGAAAGCGTAAATAAGGACCAAAATGTGCAACAGATATTGGGAAATAGGAAGAAAATGTTCAAATGGGAAGAGGAACCAGGGAGTGGGAAGAGAAAAGGAAGGAAAGGAAAAGAAAAAACTGGAAACGCAGCTTTTGTAAATAAGGTGGGGAAGAGGAGCTGAAGGGAGGGAGGGGACGGGGAGAAAAGAATCAAGACAGACGGCGTGCAGGCGCAAACTCTCTATGACGAGTGTGATCATCACATGTACCTAAAATGTGCCGGCGTGGTGGATTACCGACACGTCACCTTGTAACCCCCAGCTGAACTGAATCAGCGTGGTGCTGGGTGCCGAGGGCCCACCTGAGGAGTGTTGCCAACAGCATAAGAGCAGACCTGGAGGGGAAGACGGTGTGCACTGACTCTCCTGGAGGAGCTCGTCACGCTGGCTTTCCTGATACGAACTCAGCCGTTCACGTCACTGGAGGAGCTCAGGACCTCGCGGCTGTTGGCCACGGCTGCAGTTCTCTTGAGGCCAGCTCTGCTCCTTACCTGGAGCATCAGTTCCTGGCTGCAGCGCAGATCCCTCAGCCTGCTGGCACAGACTTTCTGGCTTCCACCACTGAACTTGGGGCCTTCGCAGTGCAGACCCTTCAGGCAGACTTGCATGAGACATTGTTGCGAGCTCCAGGCCTCCAGGCCTTCCATGGACTCACGGAACACATTGCCATCGGCTCTAGGTCTTCAGCTGGACTCGTGGACACTGGCATAGGATCCAGGATTCAGTTGAACTCTCTGCATCTCTAGTGTGTGCACAGATCTCCTGCACTCTTGCATTTGACTCTTTGGGTGAATATTATAATTCTATAAGTTGTGTGTCCTGTATTAAGTCTCTTCCCCTATAAACCCTGACTACCACCAAAAAAATTAACACTAAAAAATTTAAACGGCATTAGACATACAACTTCAAATATCACATAGTTTCTCCTTATGGAAAACCCAAATTATAAATAAAGACCATAATAAAAGATAGATAATAGAATGCAGGGAGACAGATCTTTCTCAAACGAGAAGGAGATCAAGAGCTGGAGGAGAGGGGAAGGAGGGAAGGAAACGAGAAAAGGATTAAGACGTGCTATGCATATGTACCAACTCCACAAAGAATGTGGACATTATGTACTACATACATGTTCTAATAAAAAATTGAAACAAAATTTTTAGAAATACCAGCCTGTAAGTTCCTGAAAGGCAAATACTGTGCTTTATTTTTTCTGACTAGGGCCAAGACTGCCCCATAGTAAGCATTCTATAAATGTGTATTGTATGAATGAATGTCTTTGAAGAGGAAATTTCAGTTTTGTCTGTAAGAGCAAATTTGGATAGTGGTCACTGTTTTCTGGGCCAGCCCATCTCATACATATGTTGTTTACAATTACTAAATTTTGGGTTAGTTTGTCACAGAGTAGCAGATAACTAAAATGGGGTAATGAAAATACAGTGAGATATAAGTAACAAAGGTTCATACTAAAAGTGTTGTAGGAAGATAGAAGCTTAAGGTCGTAGAAAACTCAGTAGTGAGTGCTCTGGCGGAAGCAGACCCTACTTCTTTGCACGAAGTTGCCCATGCTTCTCCTACCCACCATAGCTGCCTATTTATCTACTGAGTAAACCCCAGCATCCTTAGGTGACAGGAACCGCCATCATCCGGCCCCATGCGTTTTCAGCTTTATCTTCTGCTTTCCTCCACTTGCACCCTATATTTGAACCACACCAAACTACGTATGTTTGCCCCAAATTCTCTAGCCTTTCCACACACCGTTCCATTTATCTAAAATGTCCTCCTGAACAGGACTCTGATGCTCAATAGCACTGCATGCAACCACTCCACCTACCTGACTTTCTCATACAGCATGTCTCCCGATCCTGGTAAGCTTTGATTTTCTTACCTGACACCTTCTCCAGCCTTAAGCCTTATACTGAACCTCTTGTTCAACTTGGTAACTTCAAAGACTTCAATCAGCAACCGATGAAGGACTGACCCGGGATGACCTGCCAGGAAGGTGATCACTTACTGGCTTTTATAATTTATATACTATTGAAATAAAAGGGAGCTTCCAATAAAAGACCTACATTCAAGAAAGTTAACGGCATACAAAATTAAAAGCCACATAGCTGGATGGAAAAGCAAATGCTCCAAATAGCAGGCATATTTATCAGAATGGAAGGTTATATTTCACTCTAAGTTTGCTATCAAAGAAAATTTCAAAAAATTATAAATTTGCCTACACCTTGTACTTGGGTTCATGTTGAGAATTTCTCCATTAAGAGAATACTTTTCATAAGATTTGTCACATTAATTCTAGTTTCCATCTTATATATCAGTTTTTTCATTAATAATTAAATCAATTCAAAACAAAAGCGGATTTCAAAAATCAGTATCTAAGGCTGGGGATTTAGCTCAGTGACACAGCGTCTGCCTGGCAAGTGCAAGGTTGAGAGTTCGATTCCTGGTACAGGGGGGGAAAAAAATCAGTATCTAATTTTTATGCTGTTTGGGAAATCCATCTTCCTCCCCATTTGTCACCAATTAAAATTTAAACAATGGCTCAAAGTTAGGTCAATTTCAGGAGCACTCAAGGAGTGAAGCCAACTATCTTCCTCATAAAGCACTGCTCACTTTATCGGAGAAAATACCTGTCTTGGAATGTGCAGTTATCAGGTAGGGCTATTTGATGACCCTTTTAAATACCTTTAAAATAGAGGCATCTTGGCATGGATGCTTCCTGTTTTGAAGAGGTTGTATTTGATAATTTAGATAGCTCACCAAAAATTAATTTCTACACAATAGACATATTATTGTGAGGAATTTTAAAGCAAGATCAATAATGCTTTGAATTATATGAAAATAGGAGACTCGTTACAATAAAACGTTCCAGTCCTGCTCAGTCTTACTGAGATTCAGGACTGTCTTTGGCCTCCAGAAGGGACAGTGTTCACAACATAAGCTAAAACCTCTTTCTTTACGGCATTAATCAACTTTAAAATTAAGACAACGGAGGGGAGCGGCAGGGCTCCTGGGTCCGAGTGTGGGCTGGAC
>NW_004955434.1:22584491-22608468 GCF_000276665.1 Chinchilla lanigera
CTGTATTGTCTGTATTGTGCTTGTGATATGTTGTAAAATGTTGTATGTCTGTTAATGTTTCCCTCCTTTTATCTTTAAAATAAAAAAAATTTAAAAAAAAAAAGACAACGGAGGGTCCTTGAGGGCAGACAGCTACATGTTTCATGGCTTGGTTATGTGTGGTCAATGGACTGATGACTGAACTATGTAAATACGCTTCACAATTACCCATAGAGAGGACTTGGATGACTACAAAATGCTTGAACCTGAAAATCTAAACACGATTTGTATTGAAATTAACAAAGCTATCATAAGCTACCAAAGAAGAAAGCTAATCAACTGCAGGGTAACAATTTTTTAACTGTAGTTATTGCTTAAAGTACACGAGGAAATAATACAATCACGGCAAGGCAAAACTGAAACAACAAGAATACACAGTTTTCTTCTTTCATTTGCATTGCTCACAGATTTGATTATATTAAAAAACACTTTAAAAAATTTACTTGGTGTGGTTTAGTAGAATCAGGGCAAACCAACTAAATTTTTAAGGGCCAGCATGTTGTTTTCATCAGGGAAAACATGAGTGATGAATTTCTCAGTACATTGGGTTTGTTTTTATCCAGGTGGATTTGTATTTAATTGCCTTTTTCCTGTGCTTCACGCTTTACATTACCCCGCCCTCTTTGTTATCGATAACCTATCGATGATCTAACAGGAAACTACAGCTTACTTTTAAGACCCAGCAAGTCTCAGGAGAACCACTCAGGAACCAACACACTCCATGCCACCAGGCCAATGCCTGTCCTTTGTACAACACCAGCTGAGCCGAGGAACAGTGGACACAAAGCAGATAACCCACACCCCAGGACTGAGAAGGGACCCACAAACTCGATTGCTCACGCCAAGTAAATGCACAGCTTCGAGGTCTTTGCCTCTGACCCTCAGGTGAACACTGTCGTGTAGGTCCAGGATAAGAATTATCCAGAATACATGCTACCAGATTCATGGCAGGGCCATACGTGCATGATTGTCCCACGCTGCCTGATGAGGTAGTTATGTGTGTAGTTGTGCGTGTACCCCCAGTGGTTCACACTGGCAGGAATGTTTAAACCTGAGATTTTCTGCATTGCTCCCAGAGTCTGGAGTGGAAGGCCTGGGAAGGAGATGGGTCTTAAGAACCCATATTTGTGACAAGGGAAACAATCTTGGTAGCCAGAAGTGCCAGATTTTTGCTAGGACAGTAGCCTCCAAACATGGCAGTATATCGACTCATCTCAACAATGAAGAATCAGGTCCCCTGCCCTAGGCTCACCAAGTAAAACCCTCCGGCAGCAAGAGTAGCACTGTACCATTCACATTCCCAACCTGCGCATTAGAACAGGAGACAACATTAGAACAACCTGGAGGGCACCTGAAAACACCAGCACCCAAGGCCCTGTGCAGAACTGTTGAGCTGAGCTCCCAGAAGAGGTAAGCTTTGTAGAAGCTTCCAGGTGATCCTGCTGAACGCAGAACACAGCTCAGGGTAAGGGGGCCACTGAGTTAGACAGCTAAAGATGAAGCCGAGGGCAGCAGGTTTTATCTTTATGCAACAAACCAGACCAGCAAGGAGCAACTACACACTAACTTCACAGCAGACCCTGCTGGGCTGCGCCTTTGTTCAGGTCATGCCCCAGAATGCTCCCTGTGCACTGCTTTAAGCCAAACTATTTATTCAGATGTGTACTTTAAAAAGCCCGCGAAAATCAGATCAGTTTAAGAAGTTTCCCACCAGCAATGAGGAGGAGGCTGGGAGTATGGGAAGGCTGTTCAGTCTGTTAAGTTTTTCCACATAGCTTCAAACAAATGCTAACCACACCATGACACGGCTGCTCAGAAGGGAAGAGCCCCTCAGCAAAATGGAAATACTCCGGGCACAGCGGCCACTTTTCCACAAGCTCCGAAGGCTGGTGGTTGGCACACAGCAAGCATTCAAGGAGTCTCTGTTGAACCCCTGAATTCTAACCCCATGGCTAAAACCTTAAATAATTTTTGAAGATGTCTTACTGTGGATTTTTCTTCAATTTCTGAAGAAGTCACCACTGCAGCCACCATCAGAAGTATGACACTATGAACCACCGGAACTAGTAGCAAATTATTTTTACTTCCAGGGTGGACCAAGTAAGTTCTGCCTTGATAGTTAAGTAAACTAGGAGTCCAGAAAGATGAGAATTCTAGTACTCACATCTGCCCACCTGTGGGGCAAAGTAATGGCCTTCTAAAGATGACCAAGTATCTTTAGATACTTGAATCTCCAGAATCTGTGAATATAACACCTTATGTGATTAAAGGGCCAGAGGTAATTAAGGATCTTGAGATGGTGACATGTTTCTCAGTTATCTGGTTGATCCCAATGTAATTCCAGTTCTGTGAAGAGATGGAAAAAGGCATGTCAAAGCAGTGTTTAAAGAAGCTATGTTGCTGGTGTTGAAGATGGAGTGACTGGCCAAGAAATGCAGGCGGCCTCCAGAAGCTGGACAGGTAAGGAAATGGCTCTCCTCTGGAGAAACAGCCCTGATGCCACGGTGATCCTAGCTCAGCGAACCACAGACTTCCAGCCTCCAGGACTTTAAAATGATAAATTTATGTTGGTTTAAACCACCAAGCTTATGGTGATTTGTTATAATAACAAGAGGAAACTACTATATCACGTAATATTTAAGATAGTAAGGAACACCTTCCGTGAATGTTTAAAAAAATTACAAGAGACACATCGCCATTAACCCCCCTCAAAATACCTCCCTTCTCTTGGAACACACTTTTCTCACTGCTCTTGCCACTTTCTCAGGCAGTTCTGGAAGTCTTCTTTTGTGTCTTTAGTTGCGTTATTCATGAAACCGCTTTAATGTCCTGGGCTGATGGAAAACGTTTACTTTGTGGATCATTTTGACTATAAGGAAGAACCAGAAGTCCCACAGTGCCAGATATACTGAATAAGATGGGTGAGGAAGCATGATTTTTTGTAAGAATTGCCATACAAGAAGTACTGTGTGACGTGGAACACTGTCAAGATGGAAAATGATACCACTTGTGCATTTCTCGGGACATTTCCTATACACATTGTTTCTTGAATGTTCCAATGCACCCTTATAATATGCAGAGCTCCCTGGAGTGTCTCCGGGTATAAACTCAGCTTACACAATTCTATCAAGGTCAAAACCACAACATCACTTTGCTGTTGGATCTTGACTGACATACTTGCTCATGGGAAAACTGGGTGATTTCCACTTAGAACTCTGAACCTTGGTTTCAGAATCATAACCACAGACCCGTGTTTTCTCTCCTGTGATGACAGATGACACTTCTTAAAAAGCTGAAATCTGAGGCAGCATGACTGCTCAACTCCAGTGAAATTGACAAATGCCACCACTTCTGACAGTCAAAACATGTGGAACGAACTTCACACCATTTGCCTCACACACAAACTGGTTGTTGAAATGCTGTGAATGGAACCAATGGAGATGCTCAGAAATTTTCTAGTAGTCACTTGTTTGATCAAGTTGTTTCACTTACTCTTTCCAACATTCTCTTGGGTTTTTGATGTTGAAAAACATCTTGAACGCTCATCTTCAGTGGATTCCCAAGCATTACAAAAGCATTTAAAACACTTGCAAACCGTCTTCATGTGTAGGACCATCATAAACTAATTTTAACATTTCATATGTTCTTTAGCACTTTTTTGCTGTTTGAAACAAAATTTCCTGATAATGTATTGTTCCTGATCCGTGATTTACGGCACACTTTAAATACTTTCTCTCAACTGTAGCTCACAGCTAGCTGCACTGGACAAGATGAAATACATCACACACAGTTACTGAGGCTTTGCAAAAAGCTTCTGGCACTGAAGAGCCTCACCTTTCGGTTGGGTAGCACTTTGCAGCTGCACTCACTGTATTACCTGATCACACTGCAGTGCTGTAAGTAGCATTTCTTTGCATTTCACCATCATGAAAAGCCACAGTAGTGCCCTCTACAAAGTCATGTGGCTAACAGCATCTCCTGAAAACTCCAGTGCGACCTTTAAGAGTACAATGCTGAGATTAGTTAACTGAGCTTCTTTCTATAAATAAAGTCACAGACGATAAGATGACAATGGCCATTTCTGTATGGTGTACGTGTCTACCTTAAGAAAATGTGATACCATTCTAAGGTCTTATATATGATAAATATGTAGAATGCCTGGTTAACAAGCTGGGCTTCCTTTAGGGAAATAGCCAACATTAGAGAGAGAATGGTTTCCCACCCAAATACTACTGCCCAAAGCGGGAAGCCACAGTTGTGGAATGATGCCTGTGATGCTCAATACTGCAGAACCCTCCCATTCTGTAAGATGCTGTCAAGTTATGTTTGAAGAACATGCTCTCACTCTGTCCTTTTTGTGGCCCAGGACACTCATTTATGACATAGTTATGTAGGACTGGAGAATTTTTAGCCATGAAGGGGTCAAATCAATGGGTTTATCAAGCATTGGAACCTAAACCTCAGTTTTTCCAACATTATCCCTAGCAACCAAATTCATCCAGTGCAAATGTGTTCTACTTAGTTTTATGTGACCTAATTCAGAGACGTAAAAACCGCTATTTTGATTCTAGCTCCTTTTCTTTTTTTTTTTTTTTTTTTGGTTTTTGTCCGGTATCGGGAACCGAACTCACGACCTTGCGCTTGCCAGGTAGGCGCTTTTGCCGCTGTCTAGCTCCTTTTCTTTACCTTTCACTAAAAAGTTTTGGAAGAGCAGCAATTACACAGCTGGCAAGTGCCCACAATACTGTGCATTCGAGGAAGGACAAAGGCGTGGCTGTTAGCAGGGTGAGTATCCACACAAAGATGACACGGCTGAATGGCAAACAGCACCAGGGCAGCCCTACACATTGGGGAAGTTCTCCACAAGAGTACAGAAGGCTTCCATCAGACTCTATTGGCATAATATACATTTAAAAAATATTTTTCCTGAGCACTTTACTACGGACACTTATTCTTTACAACCACCTTAAAACAGGTTCATTACCAATCTCATCTCACAAGAAAATGAAGGCACAGGGAAGTTTGTTTAAAGTTACATGGCTTGGTGTGGCAGACCTGGGATTCAAAACCAAGATTTTCTGATTCCAGCGCCTGTGATTTTTGTCACTGTATTCTACTGCCTTTAATATAATAGGAAAATAAGCAGCGTAATTTGGGGGAAAGGAGGAGCAGCAAATGTCATCAATGTAGCAACTTACTGGTAAGCCAAGGAAGGATCTATTCACTGACATTCATTCACTGCTTCAATGTATTTTGAGCATTTGTCCTACACTAAAATTGTGCCCATGCAACTAGGAACCACTAAAATCTTGAAAGGTATCGGGGACGGAATGGAGAGCAGCAGAATCCCAGAACATGCTCTAACAGTGACAGAACCTGCACCCAAGTAACTCCAGTGACGTTTAGGGGAGACACCATGTTATGGTTGAAACATTGTGTCAACTTGGGGAGTCTAGAGGTTTGGCTAAGTGACTCAGCAGGAAGCCAGGGTGCTTACTTTGTATACATCCTGAGCCTGTGGAAGAGGAGGGCATGGAGATTATGTGAGAGCTACAGCCCCTTAGGTGGGGGTAGCCTGTTTACGATGTAAGGCAAGAAAGAAGCTGCTTGCCGCCATTCCCCCGTTTGCTCTGGCTGTTTGCTGTTCAGCTGCCATTCCCCCCTTTGCTCTTGTTGCTTTGCTATCTTCTGCCTCGGAGCCAGCCAAGTATGGACTGAAACCTCCACAGACTGTGAGCTAAATAAACCTTTCCTTCCTTCATTTTGGGAGTTGGGTATTTTGTCTCAGCAACGAGAGAAAAGTAACCAAGACACACCAACTCCCAGGAAACAGCAGCAGCAGCAGTGACTTTTAACAGGTGACAGTGAAGTGGTAACAGCTCAAGCAGAGGTGCCAGGTGAGAGGGAGACCTTTACAGACCCAACACGTACCAGGCTCTGGGAGTCAAAATAGAGAATGGGCCCTGCTTGCTCATGGAAGGCTGCACTGTCTACATAACAGGCCCACAGGGTGGAGAAATACGGGATTGCCAGAGACCCCATCAAATGGCCCTTAAACCTGAGCTCTGAGGGGTGCCTCTACTGTTGGGGGACATTTTTTACTAAAAAGGGGAGGTACTGGGGCTCCGAATGACACCCCCAACCATGACTGTGGCATACCAAGTGTTCCAAACCGAAGGAAACTGAGATACGGCAGTAGCGAAAAGGTCACTTTGACCTTCCCCTTGCTATTTTCCCTGCAGCAGATCATAATCAATTCTCTGACCTGTCTTGCTCGAAGTAAATCCCAATGCCCTCCTTTCGGAGGGTCCTGCCATATGCCTGGAGGACAAGAGGAATCTGGGCCAAAGGACCTGGCTGAGTTCCCCTCAGTTCACTGTCATTGGGTCAAACCCTCATTTCTGTCCAATCCCACTTCTACATAACTGTCCATTCTCCATAAGTGTAGGCATAAAAATATTTTTTCCCTGGGTCTGTGGGTCATTTCTGAAGGATGCCATGTCACACAAAACTGATTACGTAAATCTGCCATGCTTTTCTTTTGTTAGTCTTTGTTACAGGGATTTCAGCCACGGATTTTACAATGAGAGTTATTATTGTCTTCCCTACAAAGCCCAATTAAACCTTTTATCATATGCATGCCAAAGTGATAGAAAGAAGTCTAATGGTGTATTTTTTTTTCCCAAGCATGTTGAAAGGGTTTTCCTTGAAACTGGGGTGACCATGTCCTTGTTTGCCAAAGTCAACTGTGGCCTACTCATGTTGTCTTGGGACAATTAGTATTAGTGGCCTACTTTATTCTCAAAAATATTCCAGTGCCAGGGTGTGGTGATGCATGCCTCTGATTTCCAGCTTCTTGGGAGGCTGAGGCAGGAGTATCACAAATTCAAGGCTGGTCTGGGGAACTTAGTGAGACTCTGTTGCAAAATTTAAAAATGGCTGGAGGTGGGGTATTCCTGGGCTTGAGCCCCAGTACCCCCTCCACACACACAAATCCAGCTTGGACAGTAGGTTAAACAGTCACCTAACCCAGAAAATCTCTTCTGAGGACAGCAATAGCTGCATTGTCCTTCTCTCAACCTTGACCATTCCAAGCTGTGTTGTAAACCTTAAAGAATAAAATATAAAACTAGTTTGATCAAGGAATTTTTTCTTAAAAGCAAAACATGTATTGTCAACCTATGCAAATTTGTCATGGACAATTGTGGAAACACTGCATTCCAGTTAACAAGTTCAGCAACTGTCAGAATGCAGGGCTTCCCGGGACCTAAAGATCAGCACATCGAGCTTCCCTGAGAGGCACAGACTGAGCAGTTTTCCCAAACTTCCTTAAACACAAAGCTTTTTTTTTCATGAACTGTAAGACTTGGTGTTCCCCAACACCCCTCACACTTTCATGTGATAAACAGCAAGAACTCAGTGTGCCTGGGATGCTCTCGGCCTGAGCACCAGCCATGAACAACGATGTCCCAGCCCTCAAGCTGCTTTGGTTCTAGTGGGGGACGCAGAGCAAAACCCTAGGAGTTCAGAAGGACATTCGTGAAGCAACTTGTCTCTGTCTGTGAGCGGGTATAATTCATATCTGTCAAAAGCTGTCAGCGGGAATCTTGTTTTCCAGACGACAATTCCCCTAACAGTTCTCCCGCTTTAACAGAATGACCATGTGGCATCGTCATCAGTATAAATGGGATTTGGGGTTGGCAGGTAGGGAGGAGTCCACTTCCTTTGGCTTCTGTATGTGGACTATAATCAGAATATGTATCTATGCAAAATTTCATACTATTCCCTCTCCTATCTGGATTGGGTGTTATTTAAAAGTTATGCTTTCAACAGATGTCTATAGTTGCCTAGGACCCAAAGAATACATAAGAACAAATGGAGGGCGTTTACATTTTATGCCACATCCCACCTCTAAGACTGGGACGAGGGGCAAGGAGGTGCTTACACACACACACACACACACACACACGCACACACACGCACTCTCCTGCCCTTTGATGGATTCTGCGCAGAATAGAGCCTCGCACTTAAAAGAATACGCAAGATGAAACTTTCCTTTCTGGAACAAAGCAGAAGGAAAGCCTCTTTATGTTGCAGGGATTGCAGATGCAGCAGGCGGGGCCTGTCCCCAGCCTCCCTCCAGTGCTTAGAAACTAAGCCATCTTGCTGCGTTTAGCACTTCTCCCAGACCACCCACCCGACACGGATACACAAACCACATGTGCGAGGAATGCTGCTCGGCTAGGAAACCAGCATCAGTATTTCAACCTTATTACTTGCACAGACGGCCCTTTTAGAGCGACTCATTTGTTTTATCTTTGCAATAGCTTTATTTTTTTTTAATGGCCTGGATTTATCCTTTCCTACCCTTCTGAAACTTCAGAACCCTGGTGGGGGCGGGACGGAAGACACATGGCCGCAGGGGAGAACCAGCAGCGGCGCTGTCCACACTGCCCTTCTGTCTCCAGCTGCTCACGACCACCTCTCCTGCGCAGATTGCCCAGGGCCCCACTAATCACCCCGTGGTTATAAAAGTGGACGCAAGGAGCCTTCCCATTCAGGGGTGGGTTGTGTCTGCCGTCACTTAGTAGTCACAGGGCCCAGTTACAACTACCGGCGTGACTTCTGTCTGCGCCTTGTATTTACCTAGCCAGCTCTTGGGAACCGCACTGGTCACCATTCTTTCATTAAGGAGAAATTAAGACCGAGAGGCAAAGCCAAAAGCCAAGGGCACTTTAACAACCTTTGGAAAAGACTGGAAATGCCTTTAAAGAAGGAGACCACATAAACAGGAAGGTGTGGATACTATTACCTAGCAGAGAAAACATAAACATTGAAATGTGCTTGGTATTTTCTATTTGGGTGGTATTCTGGCCAAGAAAACCAGTAAAATACCCATAGCTGCTCCACTAATCAGACAGAAACAAGAGCACTAGTTTGGGACGAATTCCCAACTGCAAAGGTCTGGATATTGGGCCTTGATCTGCCACGCCTCTCTGGGTTTCCTTGCATATCCCAGTGAGGACACCGCTCTGTGACAGTGGAACGCATGCACTGAGAAAAGCTGCCGGGGAGCGCGCCAGGGATGGCAGCCCAGGGTATCGCCTGCAGGTCCACAGCGCCTGTTTGGACTCCTCTCCACAGGGGAGATGATGCAACGCCGTAATTCAAATAAACCAGTGAATGTTACTGTGGAACCAAGGGAAAAGGTCAGTGCAATTCAAGTGTGGTCACTGCAAAGACTGACTGCGAACCAGCCCATCTGGCACTGATGCGCCCACACCTCAGGGCCACTTCTAGTTGCTAAGAGATAAGGCAGCCCACCATCATCCCCTCGGTGTCTCGTTCCAAGGGCCACAGAGTTCCTGAGACTCCATGCAAGCCTCCTGATGACAGCACAACCTTCAATCCCTGGCTGGCTGCCAGACCCCAGCACGGTACTCTCTGTTGTAGCAGTCCTTCTCCTCCCTCTAATCAAAGTAGCATCCGTGGTGCTGGAGCGAACGCCGGCCTTTGGTAAGACCAGCCGCAGCAGCATTTCATTTACGAGCAAAACCTCCCAAAGAAATAGGTGAAAAAGTATCACACACAAATAATCCCGCTCTTTCCAAGAATGTGTCTCACCATTTCCTGCACAACCTGTTCAGAGCTTTCCAAAAATACTGGCTTTAGATACAGAAAATGGTGCTAACACAGGGGCCCCAAAGATGAAGGCAGCAGGGACTCTGCCTCCAGCTGGTCTGACGTGCACGTCAGTCTCCAGATGCCTTGGATTCCTCTCTTCCTTCTTCTTTAGGAACAGTGTCACTTCACGAGGAAGAGTTAAGAGCTCATTCTTCCTGTACGCAAAATGAAACCAGGCCAGTCAGCAAGTCAGTAAGATGACACCTTGGTTTTTAAAAAAGTGGAGCCATAATAGATTAGGTATGGATTTAAGTACAAAGCCTATTTCTGTCAATCTGTACTTTCATTTCAACACGGTTTTTAGAGGTGGGAAACACATCTTATGTGTGCCTTGTAGGTCACATGAAAGAATATACACACACACATACACATTGTATCTTTCAACGTAACTACACATACACACTCCATTAAAAAGATACTGACAGAGTTATAAAACGTACTGGCCTTGCGCTGTTACTCTCGAGAATACATTTTTACTTCATTTATTTTTGCACTGCATGGCAGCGCTGGCCGCCGTTAGGTTCCGTCAGCATTTCCATCATCCTGTGTTTTCAGATGCTGGAGTACAAGTGCCAAAATACATATTTACAGTTTACAGACAGTGGTGGCTTTGTCTTCCTTTTAAGTTGACTGCTTCAATGCATCTTTACAAGGAATATTCAGGGATGGCAGTGCCTACATAACAAAAAGCATCATATAAAACAGAAGAGGTCCAAAGATGGGGACTTCCAGCCCAAGACTAACCTAAACCACAGGAATCGATACCTCAACATTCACTGCAGCTGTAGTGGTCTCTACATCATAGTGAAAGTTTAAGAGCAACAGTCCAAAGCAAGAGTACTTTGATAATATAAGTGTAGATATATATGTGTGTATATATATATATATAAATATAGGAGCAGTACATAGCATTAGTACACAAAACGCTAAAGATGGAAGGTAATAAGCATACAGCAGATTACTCCGGTTGACCATTTCCACAGTGAGCAAAATGAACACAAGCCACCAACACAGACATTGACCACTTCCAACACTGAACATCCAGCTCCATTAAACACAGGTAGAGTTAAAACACGTAGGCGTAAAGTCTCTCTTAAACAGGAATATTAACAACATTTGTGGGCTTGAAATGGTAACTGGGATGTTACACAGGCTTCATTTATTAAACCGTTAGGTGGGTTTGTAAAAGATACCGGCAAAAACTTTTTTGTGGAAAACACTTTAATGGAAGAAAACCAACTGTACTGGCCTCTTCCACACAAAGGTGAGTCATTATTCAGAGATTTGCTTAGCAATTTTAAAATGTTTAGGACATTCTCTTGTGAGGCTTACTTCCTAAAGTTCTTGTCTCCTGATCTATAGTTTTTATGTTCTTTCCTACTCTGACATAACATGCAAGCAGTGATGGGAAGACCTGTTTGTCTACATAAAGAGGGGCAGGTCACCGTGAAGATACGAAATAGCTGCAAACATTTTTGTTGCTAATGACTGGTATATCCTAAAACAGGACTCCCTTCAAATACGTCCCGCTGCAAAACTGAAGCAAAAGCTAATTATAAGGCAAGGGGAGTTCTATACATACATTTTTTCCCCTCAAATCACAGGGGAGAAATTTAAAGACAGTTTATCATACTCTGGCTGGTTAAAACCATATTCACATTCACCCAATTAATTTTATTTGAAACACACACACACACACACACACACACACATATATATACACACACACCCCAAAGAAATTAAACCCTGCCATTTCCCCTTTGTGCTTAAAAAAAACCAAAGCCACTATTAGTGTAGACATGTGTCAAAAAAATTCTGCACAGTTCAAAGCTGGGTGTATTTAAATGTGGCAGAACTGAGTACGGTACTTTTAAGAGATGTGTTATAACTCCTTGAGATTAATTAAAGGTGGACTTATTACTTCTGCATTAAAGATTACATGGCAAGAGCAAGAGTGCCACTACTTCAAAAGTATCACCACAACTCTTCTGCTATCAGAATTTTATAGGAAACTAATTTTACTATCTGGGTAAGAAATAGATTAAGAAGTTTTTCTGAATTTTGTTATCAATCTAAAAATCACATTTTATGGTGTTCTGAAGACCTCTACATTATTATCTAATTTTCATGTCTAAAGTTTATCATTGTAATAGCTGCCTTTCTCATTTTTTCTTTTGGTGGTGGTGGGGGAGGTGTCATTTCTTATCTGACTTAGTTTCTTGGTTAGTAATTTAAGGAACAAAAAAAAAATTCGTATTTCCAAATCATAGGTTTGCTATCAATTTAGTTACAAAAATAAAAATAGTCCAAACTATATACACATGATTCTAGTTAAACTACAGAGATATATTAAACCACATAAATTTCTGGATTAATGAGACTATGTGGATTAGCAATTAGAAAATTTAAATGAGGTTTGAATAATTTAGCAAATATTTTCATACAAACACTGCCTTCCCCTTTTACCTGTAAAGTTGAAAATCAAAACACAACTAAAACCACACAATTCATTAATCACCTGATGTCCAAAATGACTTGGAAAGTATCTCTGTAATTGCACATTAAGAAACTGACTGTACAACAAATGCTTCAAGTACGGTTCATGCCAATCATGATAAAGAATCATAACATTCTTGAAAAAGTACACTTGCCCTCTGGGAGGACACTTCTGAGAAGTAATTTACAAGGAGCATGGCTGTATTATAATCTTTTAAAGGAAAAAAAGTTTCTTTGGATAGAAAGAAACAGTGTAAAAAATCCCCTTTTTAAAATGCAGAGATCACTTCATTAGCAATCTGCATTTACATTACTACCCAAAAGAATGGGTCTGGAAAGACCATTTTCTGTACAGACACTAGTTAATCTCTGAATGAAAGGCCAGCACCCGGCATGGGAACACAGGAGGGAGACGCTGGTCAATTAGCAGAGAGAGACTTTCTTAAGGCCGACCCAGTGATGAACATTTGGATCCAGAAGTATTTCTTCATTTCTTTTCTTTCCAGGTGAGTTCCTAGAAAAACTTGGAAGATGAGCTGTCTCACTTTTCATTTCTCCTTGTGTGGAGAGGGTAGAATAATGACACCAAAAGTACTTTGGTGATCTTTTTCTTTTAAAAATAATTTGCTTTGTTTTGCATGCCACAGGACAGATTTCTAGTGTGAAAACAAGGGTACAATAAGAACAAAAACGTTTCCCCTCCCCAGTCATCTTTACTTTCACCAATACGGGAAATCCTTAAGGAAACATTAGCAAGTGACTAACAGGTACCAAACCACTGAATCTAAAAGTTAATGCATAATCTGTGATGGCAGAATTATCCTCAAAGAAAGGTTTTAATTTTTTGAATACAGAAGAGTTTAAGAGAATCATTTTTGAACAAACAAAAACCTCTGATTCCCGGTTTTAAGGTAAAGATGAGTACTACACTGGCAGCTGCAGAGATCTGAAACTCTCTAAAATTTCTTTAGAAAATAGGATTGGAATTCCTTTTTTTAAAATGCTGATCCCGTGGAGTGCTTTTACTTCTATTTTACCTAACATTACAACAGTAAAACATTGACAAGAATGTTGATGACAGCTTAACAATGCTGGATTCAGGACATTTACAGGTACACTTTTGTTAAAAGTCCTACAGGTTTATTGACTAAGGCTAGACAGCAATTCATATGATCCTATTTGGTGCATTTTCTACCATGGTCCAAGATCATTACATGGAGACAGCCAAAGACTGAGCCCCAACTTTCAGGAAAAAAAGACCCCAAAGAAGAAGAAAATCGAGGTGGCTACTTGGTCCTCCCTCCCCTAGTTGGTAATTTGTATCTGACCGGGGAAAACAAAAGGTGGAAAATACAGACCGCAACACATTGAAGGACTTGGAACAAGTTGGCGGAGAGCGACACCGTACAGAGTAAGGTCACCGGGCGTGGGATGGCAAGGGCGCTGCACTGACAGGGCATCCGCGCGACCAAGGGCTGGAGCGTCTGGTGGTGTCACTCCCTCAGACTCTAGGGTGTCTGTATGCGGTAATAAATAGATCAGTTATGTAATAAGGCGGTGTGTTGGATATGCACTCGTCCTGTGGGTGAGCCACCACAGAGACACGATGCCACACACATTCTTGAAGTGTTCCTGTGTTTTGTTTGCTCTGTTTGTTTTCAAGGCTATCCAGGCTAACTCTTCCCAGGATGTCCTTGGAGAGAAGAGTGGTCCGCTGAGGCTGGTTTGCTTAACCTCTCCTTTATCAAGAGATGATGACTGGCTTTAAAGAAAAATAAAGCTGAAAGTTGTCTGATTTTTATTTTTTCCCTTTTGGTTGCATCATTCTGAGTGTTTTCATATAAACAACAAAAAAAAATCACAACCAAAAAAAAAAAACCCAAAACAATAGTTTATGATGCATCCAGTTGTTGTCTCCTCAGGACGTTCCAGATGTTTCCAGGTAACTCTGTAGTTTACGGACTGTAGTTTTGTCCAGTGAGCAAAGATCAAAATCAAATGTTGTGTTTGTGATGTGAAAGTGTCCAGTTTCTTCTATAAGGTTCACAATCTGAAGGAGTAAAGGAGAAAGTTTGGGCGATAAGCAACAGGCAACAAAAGGCAAAGGCAGACGTAAGAGGTCAGATACAGAACCGAGAGATAAACATTACTTAGAGCAGGAAAGCCCTATAACAGTACCAAACTGTCTCTCAGCTAACTTGCCAAGTCAAAGGAAAGTCGCTGAAAAATTCCCAAAGAGAACAGCTGATCAGTTCCCCCTCTGCAGACCCTATAAACTGACTCATGGTTTATTTTTACAATACTTTTGACTTTTCAATTAGTGCGAGTTTGTAGTACACAATGACTACTCTCATCACAGGGACTTGTTCCATGTATACAATACACTTAATTATTTTTTGTACCTTTTTCCTTCCCTCTTGTTCTCCTCCCTCATCTCTCAGTCCCCTTCTCTTTTGCAAAATTCCTGCTTTCAAGTCATCAACAGAATATTTTGCTTAGCTGGTTAGGGGAGATAATATTTCAAGACCCCTTCCAAAAAATTAGTTACTGACTCGACAGACAGTGACTGTACTTAAGAGATGTAAGGAAACATCAGCTTAGAAATAACAAAACTCTTTGTAAAAAATAATATAAGCTTATATAAAAAAAGATCATCTTTCTGATGATAAAACTATTGAAAATTTAGAATGCAGGGAACCACATACACACACAGAAGCCATCTATACTCCTCCTGAGGACATGGACGTGAGTGCTGGGGCTTGAGGTAGCCTCTGGGACATGGACTGTTCTGTCGGAGCAGGGTGCTGCTTACATAAGCTGCATACCCTCTGGGAAGATTCACCTAGCTATGCACCTTGTTAGACTTCTACAAAGATGAATATGAACATCTTCATTTACTACTTAGTGTTGTGTCTACTCAAATGGCACTAGGTTATTTAATGCCACATTGTTTCTCTTGGGTATTCTGGGGAGATACATTTTATCTAGAAAAGGAAAAAGTATCTGTTTCCTCACTTGGAACAGTTAAACCTCACTTCTTCTTGCCCTGGCTTCCACCTTCAGAAAAGTGATGGGCTAAACGGCAACAGTGACAGGCGCTGCGCTCTTTCCTGGGCTTTCGGGAGAACACACCTGAGATGTCAGTGTGAACAAGGGTCCTGGTCACTGGCTGGACAGGTTTTCTCACTGAATAACGTGTCTTTCCATTCTTCTGTTTCTAATACTCTATCATAGGCGGATGCTGCACCTGCAGTGGCATGTTAAGCAGGTGTGCTGTGGGTACAGCAGAGAGCTGGCGCCTGACCGCAGCAAGCTTTGTGAGAGAGGGAGGACAGCGGGGACCGGGACGGGAGGAAGAATGTAGAGGGGACACTGGGCGAACTCCCACTTCTTACTTTCCATTATTCCCTTCTACCCCTTGGTTCTCAACCTCTTTAGCTTACAGAATCCTAAAAATAATTTTAATTATTATGATTAATTCAGTGACGTTTTAGATTATTTAATGCCATGTTGAAAAACAGAAGAACTGAAATTTTTACTTTTTTTCTTGTGATGATTAGTTTTCCAAACTACTGCCTATGGGGCAGTGGCTCTGAAGAAAAAATATGCTCTCTATTCCTGAGGTTCATAAAAGACATATAAAGTCTTAATCCAATTAACTGTGCAACTCCAGATTGAGCTGTTACTGCCTTATCCAATTTCTGGCATTACTGCTGAGATATATCTATGGCTTTAATAACAACACAAGTCACTCTAGTGGCAGAAGCACGACAGACACTGCAAACTGATGACCTAATACCCACTTCTCCTTCCTTCTGGCCAGCAGGAGCTGACTTCTGAGTGGCAACATGCTCAGCTAAGAAGCTTGCTTCCCCGGCCCCCTTGTCAGCAGACACAGTAATTTATAACTTACTTGCCAGAAGTTACTGGCTTTCAGGAAAACTGCTGGGAAGGTGACGGACAGTGAGCACCGTCTTTCGGCTCTGCCCTTCCGCCTGTGCTGAATGTGCAGTCCTGGAAGTCTAGCAGCCATCGGTCTTGTCAAGTGCAGTGCAGGACGGGGAGATGGCAGAGCTGAGAGACAGTGACCATGCCCTTGGCACCATCTCTGGAGCCACCAAACTGACCGCACGTCACGCACCCCATGCCTACCGTTGTGTGTCGAAGAGGAACAGAGAAGGAGGCTTACTGGCCTGAATGACTGCACCCAGCATTTTAAGCATGCTTCAAAGGGCTGCTGGAAGGGCTCCACCCAGTTATGGGTAAGGTGGCAAGCAACACCGTACTGAAAGGGGCACTCACTTGTTTTTATTAGTTTATAGCTTTAAAATTTTGGATAATCTGGAACACAATTCTGAGGCACAAACACACACCTATGTCCACATATACAAACCTCTGATGGCAATCACATATATAATATATTATATTATTTACCACTAATTGAATACAGACTGCTTTCCTCAGTAAATTATGTTTTGCTACATTATGTACAAATGCTATGGACCTACTTAGAAAAAAAAAAAAAGAAACCTGTAAATTCCAAAATAGAAACAAATATCCTCTTCAGAGCTGTTTCTGTATCGTTTTTATTGGGGGTTTTTTGATCTCTTAAAAAAAAAAGCAAAACAGAGCTTGACTCTTCTCCTCAACTAGCTCACAGGAGGCAAGTCTCAAGGCACTCAGAATAGAGTCCTGAACTTGGCGTATCAAATTTTGACTCTGCTTACCATCTGGACAGCACTGGACTATAACCTCTGAGCCTCAGTTCCTTTCTCGGTTAAATGGGGATAAAATCTATGCGATCTACTTATCAGATAAGGCAGTATAGCGCATCAACTAAGATATGGTAAATAAAGCTTCTTTATAAACTATAAATTACTACATAGATCAGGGCACCATTATCACAATTACCATATGCTGTAAATATAAGTTTATCCTTAACTACGAGGGAGGTAACTGAACAGCACACGGGTTGGCAGACCTGGTGGCGCTCCTTCCTGCTTATAATGTTAGCTGTTTCATTAGCATTAAAGCAAATGAAGCAAGAAAAATACAGAAAGTCCAAAAAGACCTACCTGAATTTTTTTTTTAGTAATTATAATAGAAGTTTTCAGAGCGAAGGGAAGAAGCCAGAGAACAGAAGAAGGTGAGCACGTGAAACAACAGGCTGACCCTGAAATTTGGGGGTAACAGAAACAGAGCCCTGCATTTTCCTTGTTCGAATGACCGGGAACTTAGCCTTTAAAGAAAATACCTTCCTATGACGCACTATAGCTGCTCACAAATTACTTAACAATAAATAGAAACTGGGCAATAAAAGTTCTTTCCAGAATAAAACCATTTAATTTTAAACAAACAGTTCTCCAACCCAGTCATGTCAGCAGCACAGTCACGTCTTGTAGATTTCCAGGGCTCCCACCCCCGCCTCCTGCTTGCTCCACCACCAGCAGGCCAACCCTGGTGCCACCACAGGTGCACGGAGATAAAAATGGCTGAGAAATGTAACGAAATGAGCCTGTACTTTTATGAGAATCTGTAAGAACACACCAGGGTAGATGGAGAGAGTCCTGAAGCAGCAGCAGTGTCACAAGCTGAGGACTTGGGATTACCTGCCAAAGGGAGCAGCACTGATTTGGGTTATTAGAGCACGTGCCCATGTCCTGAAATAAGTGAAAGTTCCATAAGGAAAAAATAAATGGACATCTCTTTCCAGGAATCCTGACAGCTAGAACATCAGAAACACAACATTAACACACTTTATCGCAATGATACAGGCCACAAGCCTGAAAACATCCACTTATCCTAAAGGACTCACTTTGCCTTTATACAGGAAAAGTCTCTCTGCTGATGTAGTGTGAAATTACCATGGTGTCATTATGCCACATCATCATGCAATCACAGTGTTCACCAAGACAATGCAAGAGTAACTGCAGATGAAGCTTGTAAGGTGAAGATGAACTTCCCTCTGTTTTAACCTTTGTATCCTAGGATGCTTATAGAAAGTAACCAGAAGTAACCTGGTGGTAAGCAATCAGTTATTTTTCTACTATTCTGCCTCCCTGTCCTTCATCTTATTACGAAAGGAACTTGAAGTCACCAATCCTTTGTTCTGTTTCTGGTTTAGTTTACTCAGCCCTTCTCTGAGTAGGAAACACAGCTCTTCTGTGCAGCCTATCAGAGTATTCTGATTTATGGAATGAAAAGCTGCAGGATTTTGGAATTACAGAATAGAGCCAAGTGGGATCTTTAAGCTAAACTGCCCTTTGATGCAGCCAACTGTATGATAATATATATTAACAAACTCAGAATTTTGTTTAAAAAAACAAAAAAGCACGTAAGGGTACAGTGTTCCTATGGTAGCAGAAAAGGAAGAATGCGTACACTGTTTAACTTATTCTTCCGACGACGACGGCTGTTGTGGAAACATTCGTGATGGACTATTTCCTGTCACACCAGCCTCTTAAGGGGTACTGCACAGGCTGCTGGGTGTTTTATTTTAATCAGGAGAAGAATTTGTTAATCTGTGGCTCTTTCCCTCAACCCTGGTTTTTAATTATAAAAAAGCAGAAATGTTAGTTTTAGTCTGACTACATTTTAGAACACCAGAGATTCTTCCATCCAAAGTTACCTCTTCATTGAATCAGAGGTCTTGAACAAGTTTCACTTTAACTGCTTCTACACAGAGTAGTCAGTCTGGTAGAAGAGTCTTGTCTGTGGCTAGGAATCTTAGCCACCGTGTGAGAACGGGTGCCTCCCCTGCTGAGAAGGCCAGCCATAGGCTCCTGGCGTATGCTGGGACATGACAAGTAATTTCAGGTAGAGGAAACCATTTACAGCAGAACACTTCTTGGGGAGAGCTCTTGGCGGTATTTAGGAGGAATACTCCAGTATGTTACTCATTCCTCAATCCCTCAATTCCTTTCAGATAGCTCTGAAAGAATAATAGCTGATATCTAAATTAATAAACTGTTCTCTAAAGAAACCCTAATTTTTCTCAGCTTTTTTTTTATTTTAAAGAGAGCAGTAAATGAGAAACAAAGAAATAGAACAGTAGCAACATACCAGTATCACAAACATAAACAAATCAAAGCAAGAACATTCAAAGTGATACAGAGTCTCAAGACAAAATAATATGAATCAACAGTGGCTGTTACATTGTCAGCATTCTTTTTCTTCCGGACTAGGAGGCAGAGCCAGGCTCCCTGCTGGGGAGGTTAGAAACACTCAACTTCACTTTGCAAATAAATGTGGAACATGTGGAATCAAATTATTGATCAGTTCTAGGTACTCCTCTTGCTTTTCCTGTGTCCACTGTACTGTGTTTATACACTATGAAAAAGTGACTTTGAACTCAGGCTCTCTTGAGCCATTGCTTTCTGTCCATTCAATTAGAAAATGAGTGCCAGGAAAGCATGCCCCAGAGTAAAACAATGCTACTAACTACTTCTTATGAGTCACATAAAATTTTCAGATAGATTTCTGGATAGGGATGCATTTAATAGAGAAGGATCAAAGCTGTCATCCTGGGCCCACCAGACATTTTGCTTCCGGTGTTCAAGTCTGCATGGTGGAGACTATGTAGACTTTGCAGAATGCATTCCAAGAGACAAGCAGTCCTCAAGGTAGAGAATAACATTAGTACTCAATAGTGCTATGTTTTACAATAGGAATTAATTAAGCAGTAAACCGTGACAGGACATGCATCATGGCATCATAATCACAAGCCTCAGCTGCATTACAAGGCAAAAGGCCAAAGACTGAGAGCTTTCTATCGGCCTGGGAATGCAATTAGGGTGAAATGCTGTGTGCCCTGGAGTGCCTTTATACCAGGTTAAAAATTCATAGATATTACTCTCTCCCTCTAGAATACTAAAATAATCCACTTGGATTGAACTCTCAAGTAAGCCACCTTCCCTCACAGTTCTTCCAAAGGTCAAAATAAAGGACAACATTAAATTGCTAATGATAATGAATGCTAACGATATCCCAAGGTGCAACCCTGCTCAGCGTTTGGCTCTCCTTGACTCACTGGCTCTGCTTTCACCGTGAAGGTGTCCCAGCTGCCCAAACACCTGTCTCACCTTCCTGCGAGCTCACAATTTAGGCTCGGCCTGGGGATATACGACTTCACTGGGCAACTGTCCCCCCGTGGTTCAGAGCTGGTGTTTGGGAAGGGGTAGGAAGATCAGATCTACCATCTAATCTTCTATTAGCCCTGAGTAACCGGTAAATGGGAGGCAGAACAATTTTTGGTTCTGTAAAAGAAAGCTGAAAGAGAAATGTGGTTGTTCCTTCATATCTACAGGTTCTGCATCCTCAGATTAACCAATCACAGTAAAGGGACACACTAAACAACTATCGAACAATGGTCTACAAAGATTTACAGTGCATTAGGTATTACAAGTAACCTAAAGATTTAAAGAATGGGAGGTTGACCATAGCTTACATGCAAACACTATGCCATCTTCTAAGGAGGCCGAACATCATGGAATTTGGTATCTGTAAGGGGCCTAGCACCACGCTCCGTGGATGCAAAGAGATGCCTGAACCTGCAAAATACGAGCTCTGACTGAGGTGAAGTTCCTCAACTCCTGACCCTGTGCCTGTGCCTATACTCACTCAAAAGGCGATGTGAGCCGTGCAACTTACCCACAATTACAAATCGCAAGTCTACAGTCAAAGTCTATTGTTCAAAACTAACATTCTAGAAGGGTTAAAAACTTATCAGCCCAATTGGAAACCCGGCAAGTCTGAGAGTGTGTATTTACATATTTAGGCAGAAATGTACATAGAATATAAATGTGACCACCAGCCATTAGACATTAAAAACTGATTCACACAGCCAGGGTAGATGACATACTAATTTCAAGTCATTTGAAAGTAACAAAAAAACTCAAGAAGTAAAACTTTCTCCAAAGCTGCTCTGGAATTTGGGACATACAGCCATCTTGGGTGTTAGTGAAAAACTGTTTTACCAACAGCCACTGTTAATGCAATAAAGGTACGTACTGTAACTGTACAAAAACTAAAAACCAGCCTTATCTTCTCAAAACATGGCTTCATACTAGTAGAAGTTTCCTCACTCTACAGCATTCCACAGTTGAGTTCATAATAATAGAATGTACATTGTACAAGATAAGGGAAATGAAGAAAATATTTATTTTCCTTAGAATAGCATTGGCAAAAGGTTACTTAACTGAATGACCAATGTTTACAGCACTTGACTCAAGTTCTTATCACTGTTTTCTCATGAAACCAGGAGTTTGATCCCGAAGGTTTCTGCTTCCCCACTGTCCCCTCCCCCAGCCTGCACTGCAACATCAGCGGGATGAGGGATTACCAGCTCTCGTGTCACCTCCCAGAGTGCTCCGTTTTCATCACCTGTTGTTATGGTTTGTGTCTGGGTGTCCCCCCCAAAGCCTCATGTGGCCATGGGGCAGGCTTTTAGAGTTTGATGATTATGGGTGTGAGAGCTACACCCGCCCTGGGGTGGATAGTTTGCATATGTAAGGGAGAGGAAGAGGGTGCTTCTGGCCATTTCCTCCCTTGTGTGTGTTTGTTGCTTTGCTGTGTTCTGCCGCCATGAGCTGTAGCCCTCTGCCATGTGCCACTCTGCCTTGTAATCTGCCAAGTATGGACTGAAACCTCCACAAACTGTAAACAAAATAAACCTTTCCTTCCTTCATTTTGGGCGTAAAGTATTTTGTCCCAGCAGCGAGAGAAAAGTCACCAAGACACCTGTACACTGGCAGAGGTAGATAACCACCACAGAGCTCCAAAGCGTTATTTCTGGGTGGCCTTGGAAATGAAAATCCTCTCCAAGTATTTCTGCAGGTGGCATGAGCTCTGTTCTGCTTATGTGAGGCTGCATGTCCTCCAGGTGCTACTGTGATACCCAAAGCCAGACCAGATCTAGAGGATTCTGGGACAGGTTTGCTAAAGGACGCTCACCTGCTGCAGAATGTGTCTCTCCCTTAGCGTCATTAACCTTCTGTGCAGCTCTACCAACTCGTCCAGGTATGCCTGAAAGACAAGAGAGCCCATGAAAAAACAAGAACTTTAAGGATCAGTTGAAAGTAAGTAAGAACACATAAGCAGTAGTTGGAGATGAGGGTGAGACTGAGGGTGAGGGTCAGGATCATTCTACTTCTAGAACTTGGTTGCACGCACTCGGTGCTGAAATGCCTCCACCATTTCTCTCTCGGCTGGCTCTTTTCCTTTAGCGTGCTAGCTTTAAGAGGGGGATGGGAAGGGAATTTCTGTACCTGCTGGCTCTCAACAAACTCTGAGTAAATGACTCATCTTCCCACAACAAGGCCTCTACAAGGTGTAGGGGGGAATTTCAGCACTAAAATGTGAGTTTCATTTTTTAATTCTTTGATCTCAGTAAGTTTTTAAGAAAGAAGACTAAGTTTAAACATGGACGTATCACTGCATCTCAGCAATTATGTGATGGCTAATTTTTAAGGGGGCACACTTCCCAGCCATAGCAAGCACTGCTAGTAAACAATGCCAGCAAGTGACCAAAGACTAGAATAGTACCATGTGAAAAACAAAACTCAATATCCAAATTAGCACCTGGCCTGTGGAGAGCTCCCTGAAAGGGTAGAGGGGCACCTCTCCTTCAGTATGCTCAGACTCGTGAGTCTCTGTTAGCATAACTGCTAACAACCATGTTCACTTAAGGCAAGGGGAAGATTTGTGAAGCATTAGAGAGGTCTGCCCTAGCTCTGGAAAGCACGCTAGGGCCCTGTTCACACTGAAAGATTTCAACCCCGCCAGGTCTTCCGGTCAGATTTCAGGTACATCACACACACCTTGGCAGAGCATGCCACCCCAGGCTCAGACATCTCATGCACTTACACCAGTCATTCCTTAACTGGCTACCTCTACCATAATCTTACCGCCCAACTCAATGTCCCCCTAAATCCCCTGGCAATGTAGGCATGATGACAAAGGGCAGCATAAGGCCAACCATAATACTGAAGCAAGACAAGGAAGATAAACTGTAAGTCACAGGGATGAAGTATTGGTCGCTTAGGAATCTTGGACATTTCTGATAAAGAAAATGGAAGGAAAGCCAGCAAGGGTGATCAAGGGAAACACACCGGAATGAAGAAGCCCTGTCTCTGCTGCAGCACAAACGGGAACGGCCTGGAAACTTACCTTGTCGCATTCACCATTCTTTATTTGCTTATCTGATTTGCTCTGCTTTATTGGACTTTTCACTTCAAGAATCTAGTGATCAAAGAGAACACTGTGTTAAATTTTACTGCAAGCACCTGGTAGTTACCACCCACATAAACAAAGGTATTCACTGAATGACATGTTGGACAAAAACACCGTTTTTCAAGTAGCATTTCTCCTCTATGCATTTTTCTTCTTTTCTAATCTTACTTTCTCTTGGAAAATAAATTACTTGTATCCGAAATGCTGAGTCAAAGTAAATCACTCTAAAAACTACTTGATAATAAGGAAATCGGTCTAAGCTCCCAAGGCTGCTTCTCCCTGTGACAACTCTCACAGATATATACAGCAGCTGAGTTTTTCTGCGATTACAGTCCCTTCTGGCAAGATTTTTTTCCTATTCATTCTGCCGGTTCAGCATGACTTCAGTGCTAAGTAGGCTAGGGGAGATAAAAACAAGCCCTCAAATGCCCTTCGTAAGGGGCTGGGGATTTAGCTCAGCGGCAAAAGCGCCTGCCTGGCAAGCGCAAGGTCGTGAGTTCGGTTCCCGGTACCGGAGAAAAACCAAAAA
>NW_004955434.1:22608568-22638747 GCF_000276665.1 Chinchilla lanigera
AAAAAAAAAAAAAAAAATGCCCTTCGTAGTACCTGACTTCAAGACTTCACAGTCACTCATACCCACTAAACTAATGCAGCTCTGTGAATGAAAGTGGAAATCAGTTACACTGAGGGAGAGTCCTGCTCACTTCTCTTCAGCCTGGGCTCCTCCAGCTCCAGGAATACAAGGCAGGACTATAGGCTGTATTTTGGGAAATGATGAGATTATGCATGGTAAGATGCCATTTTATCTGGCCCAGACGCAATTTAAGTTATGAACAGTAGTTCTGTATAGTATAGAAGCTTTGGCAGGCAGCTATGATTCTAATTAATAAAAAGAGAAAAATGTTTAATAAATGCAGTTGACTTATTAGACAGGATCTTCAAAATTGAGGATTCTGAGGGAAATACTTTTAAATGGCTCTCACTTTAAAAGGCTTTTGAATACAAAATTATTAATGATGAGTGTTTACAAGTCTGTACAAACACAAAAGGCAAGGTACTCTGTGTTTTCCATTAAAACCTTACTGCTGCATTGTAAACAGCAACGAATATTAAAGAGGAAGACGTCACACACAGGACTCACTGTAAGGGGTCATGCTCCTCCTCACCATCACCTGCTCTGTCCCAGTAGTAGTTCTGTTCACAGTATTCACCCCATAACGTTAAGATTTTAAGAATGAATCTATTTCCAATTTGCAATGGCAAGAGCATAACATTGAGACTGGAGTTTAAGTTCTGGCCCCTCCCCTATGTAATGTTTTGAGGTCTTAAAAGATGAAATGAGAGAGAGAAACTCAGATTCTCGATTCAGCTTTCAATTTTTATATGACTAATAAGCATTTTATTTATTGAGAATAGGAGCGTGACATACTGGAAAAAAGGAAGTATTTGTAAGTTGAGAATAATGCATGAACAAGAAGTGTGCTGCCAATATTCTTTCCTGAGATTCTATTTCTTCATTTTTAACGTTAAGATAACCAAATAACTGATCTGACCGGGCAATCTTAAACTACAGTACTTTTAGTAACACAAATAAATCACGGAGGAGCAGACACAAGGCAATCATTTTTAATGATGTGAAGGAAACCAAACATTCCACTACGTTCAGAATTTCCTCCTCTCTACTGGAAAGGAGGTGTCCGGGGAAAATCCGAGTTCAGAGAGACCTAGGAGTAAGGAGGTCAGTAGATGGCGCTCCTCGCCAGCTTGGATAATGCAGAGGCAATCCAAAGGCTTCTGGCAAGAGGGCAAACAGCGCCTGCTTGCATGCCCTGCGCACTGGAGGAATGAATGTCGTTCCCCCTGCATCCCACCTCTTCCGGGGTTCCCAGCCCCTACCTCTCGCACTCTGGGTAAAGGAGTGACTTGGGTCACTGCATTTGCAATGAAACTTTGCTAAATGCATTTGGAATCCACCTCTTCAGAGCAGAAAACAGAACATTCGGGCGCTTAAGTCCTGCCCCACACATTCCCTAAGTGCTACAGCACAGAAGGCCAAAATACACTGAAATCCTAGTTTCTTTCTTCTGAATCTGCAATGGCAAGAACAAAAGCTCCGGGTGTCAGTGACCCGCCTCAAGTTACTGAGTGGCTGCCCAGAGAGGGCTCAGTTAATCCTCCTTCTTTGATCTCTCCCTGCTCCAAAATAAACAGCTTTGTCAAAACCTCATTCAGAGAGAGCTGAGCCATGCTAAAGACAATTGTTTTATTTATGATCATTTCTTATCTTTAGGGAAACGACTCCAGAATATAAAAGTACAACACCTTGTCCTCCACAGGTTTATTTCAAACCAGTTTAACTGGATAGACTCTTTAATTTCATTCAACATGACCGGCAGGCTGACGGGTGATTTACGATCTTCTGAATATTAACTCAGGCGCAATGGGTCACTTCCTTCCTTCAAGCTCCCTCACTTCTTCCCCCTCGCTCATAGATACTCTTGGCTTAAAATAACCCAGTACTTTGTTTTTATTTAAAATTCACAAAAGGAGGCTTGGAGTGAAAAAAAGCCATCTCTGGTTAAAACAGTACAATACTCTTTACTATTTCCTATTAAGCTATACTGAGGGGGACAGAGCCACTCAGACTGCTGAGATCAACTGCTGACAAGATCATCTATGAAACAGAATAATTATAATTAGTAGTGCTTCTTTCCTTAATCTGAGGATATAGTTTGAGAATCACAATTTCAAGATTATATTTTTCTGTGTCCTTTTGTGAGGAATGACAACTCAATTATTCAGCAGATGGATTCTCCACTGGTAGACTTTTCATGTTAATGACCATCAGGAGCTTTTAATAATACCCAGGTTAATTACCTGCTTTGCGGACATGTAGCTCTCTGGTCACTTTTTTTCAGTAGTTGGGACACATGTGGCTCAATTACCACTCTCCCTTTTCCTTAGTCCTTGGAAGATTTGAGAAAGGCAACAGATAATTCAGCTATGCCTGGTACTCTACAGAAACTCGGAGATCATCACCAACTGCAGGACAAGCACAGCCAAACGGCAGGGGAATGCAACTCCGAGGCTTCCCGTTTTGGAATGATACCTTCTCTGTACGATGACATCTGTTTTGTTTGATGTGAAACTGCAGACACCCCCCCACACACACTATCCATGCCAGTGCTTGGAGGCTCTCTCGCTCACACACATCCAAATACAAGACAAAGATGCATTCCAGAGCGCAATTTAAGTGATCTTTAGGTTTCTAAGACATTTTTACCATCTTGCTCATTCAGCATGGAAAACTAAAGAGAAAAAAAAAAAAATACTAGTAATATTTTCAAAGTCTTTGAATAGCACCATACCTAACTGAATGAAAGTGATTTGAGGGTTTAATAAATCAGTATTGAACAAAGTTTTCAAAACCATTTCTTGTTTGTTTGGCTCCACAACATAAAGCCAAGAAAGTAAACATTCCTATGCTATAGAAACTCCCTAACCCGAACTAGCAGAGAGTGAGAAAGCATATGACTTTATTATTATATTTCTAGATGCAGGGAGGAAGTGACATATAACTGAGTTATACTGGCAGACTGATGATTTACATGTGTGCAACTATGTCAAATAAACATGCCAAGGAACAAGAGGCATGCTACTTAATCTAATACAGTCATTTTTATCCTCTCCAGGTACATAATATTGTTTTGGGTCTTGTTGACACAGAATCTAAACTTTTTCCTAAAGCCAGGGACAGCTCAAGACTGCCTGTGCAGAAAGGGCTTATGGCGTCAAGACGAGTTGTTGGGGTGGCATTTCCTCCGCAAGCCTGTCTTCAGGCCCTGGAGAGATGCTGAAGTAATGAGGGCACAGGAGCCAAAGCCCTTATTCCTGGCGCTGCTGCTGCAAGTTTCCTAATTTTGATATATCACCACCTGGAGGGGGCTGGGGATTTAGCTCAGTGGCACAGCACCTGCCTGGCAAGCGCAAGGTCGTGAGTTAGATTCCCGGTACGGGGGGGGGAACCACCTGGAGGCAGAAATCAGGACTAAATGAGTCTTAAATGAATGCAAAATATAGTCAAAGTCCACATTCTGCTGTATGGCCAGGTCTTACTGAAAAACAAGTTAACAAGAGGAACCCAACCTATCTAGTCAGTCACCCTGGTGTTCTCGTCTGATTGGCCATAATGTTCATGCCCTCCACTGTTTACTTTGCTTGATTTTACTTTGAAATGTGTAAGACTGTGGTGAAGGGCAGCCACTGCAGGGATCGGCCGGGCCTGAGACGCGAAGGAGCCAGGCAGCTGGGCCGGGATGTGGAGTAAGACGGCGAGGTTGGGTGTCCAGTCCTGTGTAAGAAAAACCACAGGTGACCTGTGCCTGGCGTGGTAAGGAGCAACACGAGGACGGAAACCACAGACCAACTTTATAAATGAGGAACCTTACATGTTAAGATGGCTTTGCTTATGTTCTACACAAAACGTAAAAAAAGTTTGTAGTTAAACGGTTATCTTCCCAACTAATGGAAGAGATCATAAACTCAAGGGCAAGATTATTTACAATTGTAGGACACTTGTGAAAACAGAATAATTTCAGACAAACATCATCCTTTAACATTTAAGTTAATATATGGTAACTTGAATTAAGCAATTATGGTAGAAGTCCCAGACAGTCTGCCTAAACAAAAAGACAGCATCTCACAGTCATGAGCACCCACTCAGTGCACAAGGAGGCTCTTACAATATTCATGGTCTCTGAAAACAGTTTATGTTACTAAGTAATAAAAATATCCCAAGATTCATTTGTTTACAAAGGCTCTTCATCACTGCCTTTCAAGTTCTGCTTAGACCTTATCCAAATAATTATAATCTCAGTTGACTGTCAAATTAATAATCTTTTTCTAGCTCAGTTTATAACAGTGATAGCACTACTTTCTCTGCATTTTATTGATTATTCCTTACGATGTAAAGTTATGATCATTTTTTTTCCAGGAAGAAAAAATAGATACAACATTGTAATAAACACCTGCCGTCATCTAAGTGCCAAGCAGGCTCTGTGTACTATCTCATGTTCTTTGCGTTATCCGCTACCCTCCTAATACCCTGAAATGTAGGTATGTTACTTGGAAATGAAGAAATTGAGGGTCAGAAAAATTAATTTCCACCCAGTCAATTACCAACAGTAAAGCAAAGAACTACACTTCACACTAGCCCCAAACATTATATTCTCTCCAATTAAGTCACCTATTTATTGCTGAGGATAAAATACATAAAAATCAGGAATAAATGGGCAACACTTTTCGTCATGATCCTTTTTTACACCTACTTAGCCTATCTAATGGAACACATCATCTTCTCATGACAACAAAATTTCTTGTACCTTGTGTTTATCCCTAAGGTTGTGACTTCCTATTTGTTTGATGTCAAGAGGGGGGTTTGTTTAACACTGAGATAAAAATCTGTACGCAGTGATTTCTCTTATTGGAGAAATCCAAAATATAAAGAACAAAATAGAAGGCAGACAACAGGAAATAGGGAGGTAGGTCTCTTGTAAAAGGGAGGAGGATCAAGAGATGGAGAGAAGGAAGAAGGGGAGGGAAGGCATGAAAAAGAACTAAGGTGTGTTATGTGCATGTAGCACCTCCCCATGAGGAATGTAATCACTATACACTGTAGACACAGGCTAATAAAAAATTAAAACTAAAAAATATGATAAAAGAGGAAAGAAAAAATTCGTATGCAGTATAAAGTGATTTCATTTAGTTGTGCAGTCCTGAAAAATGCAAACAGCGCAATTTACCTGGTTGTTGTTGGTTTTTAATAATGGTGGTGGAGGTTCATGACGTAGGGGTGAAGAAGCAGAACTGCTTTCACTATCACTGCCATCACTCAAGCTAACTCTGAAAAAAAATAAAGTCACACACATCACTACAAGCAGGAAGGAATTCAAACCCTAACCACTGTGTCCACAACCAAACATGTATTAGCACTTACTTTGTATCTGGAGCCATATCAAGTGGTTCCCCTGCTGTTTTTCTTTTAAAGCTCTCCTATCTCACAGGTGAGTGAATTAAGATGCAGAGAGACTGGGTCACTCTGTACGGGTCACGAAGGGAAAATGGTGGCTCCAGGAGTCAAACCCAAGCAAGGCGGCCCAAATCAACCGCTCAGCTACCACGCTACACTGATTTGTGATGCCTGACGTGCTAGAACCACCAATCACTTCTGTAACATCGTTCAAGGCTGTCTCTAGTCCTGAACATTGATACAACAATTAATTGGAAATAAACTCCAGCAACACAAAGAAATAGTGTGCTCGGGATCACTGCTTTAGAAAGTAAAATATCTCTTTCAACAACTAAAAACAATAACAATATCACCACCTCCTCTATTTTTCTTTTCAGGATAAAATGGCGTTTTCGCCCAGAGAGCAGAGTTCTTCGTTCTTTGCTGCTCAATGTGTGCCTCCTTTAGAAGCGTCCTTCAGGGTCTGCTCTTGCTCTCTGGTTATACAGTAACCTGATATATCTTTTCAGAGACAGAAAATGGTGCAGAAATCAGGATAGATTTTCTTTCACTCTGAATAGGCAATCCCATTCTGGCTCTATTATATATTCAGACAGACAAGATACAAGATAGAAAATGAAAAAGGATACACTAGGACATTCTTTTGGCAAAAACTGATGGAACTTGTTTTTCTTAACAAAATTACATTAATGAAGTGTTCAGTTGAAGCACTCCTTTAAAATCCTTGTTGACTGAAGTGGAAGGCTGAGTATTTAAACTGATTAAACAGCTGAGATTTCACAAGTGCAGTGGAGATCAAATGTTACACTGGCAATGCCGTGCAAACAGCACATTAAGTGGGGAAAAAGGAAAGTGTCCCCAACAATGTGTCTACATCAGTCAACTCATAAACACGTAGGATCTGACGCTTCCTGATTGCAGATGGGACAGAAAGTGGTGGCGGCAGCTGATCACAGAACATCCAGATCTGAACAATTTGGGAGATTGTCTAAATAAGTCGTGCATATTTTCAGCAGCAAAACTAGGAAGAACCCAATGGTCAAGATAATTTCAGCTTTCAGTCCATTTTTAGTGTGCCCTCCCCACCACTACTAGCTTCTTTCTTGTCGGCAGAATGACTTTTAGAGGGAAGTGTTTTAAGGCCAGTACCATAAGGGTCCTTTGAAAGGAATACACACAAGTGATTCTGGGGCACAAAGCAGAGAGAGAGTGCTGAATACAGCCACAGGTAGTCACTGAGAGCTCGGAGAGGGCACGGATCATAGAGGGGCTCTTCTCCTCACGTGACATTAAGGAGCTGTCAGTTAGGAAACACAGTGGCTGTCAGGTTTAGGGTAAGAATGCATTCTTTCTCAGAATTTCAGGGCCATCCACACAGTAATGGATAACAGGGAAAAGACTTAATGCAATATATTATAAATGTAATTGGATTTTAAGTTCAAGTAGATTCGTATTTTTTTTCTACCCAAAACACATTAAAGTGAGCATGCCTATTTGTTTTCCTCATGATAAAGAAATAAAATCCTCAAGACAATTTCAAGTTGACTATTAATTATAAGTGACATGAATTACCACCTTATAATGTGGAATTATGCCTCACAGCATTAAAGCTACTTAAGGAACCTAATTGTCAGCACACTTAAAAGGAATTTATTTTCTGGAAAACACACACAGGTGATCCTAATTTTAATTAGGTCACACATAATTCACCAGAGCCAATTATGTATTCTAACTATAAACAGCAAACACGTTTCTTCACATTCTGAGACTACCTCAAGCAGAAGATCTACATAAATTCTTCAAGTGAAAATAGACTATTTTAGCCATCAGTGGTACTACTTTCAACAACAAGGACTTCTACAGTGACTTTTTCCTCTAATGTTTTAGAAGACACAATCTCTTCTTTCTGAGAAGACGGAAAAATAGTTCCCTGTAAAAAGTGAGTGTAAGCATGCCAACATGCCCTGGCTTTACATGGATATGAACATTTATTGCCATTAGTACTGGTATTTCACAGGTTTACTGTAACTGAGAAGTCTGACTCCTTCCCAGGGAACCTCTCTCCTCCCGTGCACTCACCTGCGACTTCGGCTGCCTCCTCTATGTACAGGTCTTTCCATTTCAGAGTCATTGTCATTATCCTCTGCCTCATCCGATTCCTCCTCATTGTCATCAGAATGCAGATCTTTCATTATAGACCTTAAGGGACCTGATCAATGACAATGAACCACAGGCAATCAAACATACTATTTCCAACACACCCATATTAGACACGGGAATGCATACTGCACTCAACACTGGTTAAAAATAACCATTACTCCTGATTTGCAACAAAAATTGGTACAAAAATGTGTCCATTTTTAAAATACATCCTACATCTAAACACTGTTTTCGTAATAGGTCCCCAAACATTCATTAAAGAATCTCTATTTTATAGAATTTTTTTCTATGTATTTTTTTTTCGCTAAGAAAAATTATACCTGAAAAGAAACAGAAAGACCAACTAGTAAATTGGATGCTTTGTTAAGTTAATCCATGTACTGAGAAGCTGAGATTAATAAATCACTGTGGTTGTAACTTGTTCTTGGCAGTGCAGCCTTTGTGTGGTAGTTTTTGATCTGTTAAGGTTTAGCTGTTCCTTTTATTTCAAGGTCAATTTCAGGTCAAGCAAGCATTTCAGTCAAGTTCAGATTATAAAGTATTTCAATTCCATGGTATAACATCCTATTTCTGATCTTCATATTGATCTTGGACAGAAGGCCTTGTCAGAACAATTTTATGTGGCCCATCTTTATTTTATTTTTTAAGAAATTTGTGGCAAAATCAAGCGCACAGAAAATTCGAAAGAGTAAACAGCATTAGTTGGAAAAAAATTCACCCATAACTAAGTTCAATTTAGGATAACACAGAACTGAACACACACACACCCATTCATGTAGCTTTTTATTTTACTACTCCAATGTGATGAAAACAATCTTGAGGGAAGAGATTGCAAAGAATATGAATTGAGAGGCACTTTCATTCTGGATTAGGCATTTCCTAAAGTCTAATCTTAGGCAGGAATGTCTGAGCTCTCACCAAGTCAGTGCTGAAACACATATCAACTCCCTGCAATCTCTATTCAGCAAAATACAAATTTCTCTGGCTTTGTAGTAGGCTATTACATCTTTGGTAGTCAGTGGAACAAGATATGTGAATAGCCAAAACTGTCACTGTCCTTTATTTCTTCCTGGAAGCTTAGCCTTAGTCCAAACACACACAATTTAATCCTTTTCACAACATACAAAGCCATTAGGAATTCAGCTGTGGGCAATGAAGGCAAGGCTCAATATGATCCGAAACAACAAACTATTGATACTGAAAAATGATATGAAGTCATTTTTACGTAAAAATTAGGAAGAGCCCACAGCTGAAGTTTTTAGACATACGTGGAAAACATCACTAGTTCCATGTGCCAGTTTAATTTTCTTTACTCTGAGTTTAGGTTAACACTTGATCATGAATAGAAGAAAATATACTTTAAAAAAAATACATATTTTAGGAAAACATATTTTAGCAAATTAATGTTTGCTAAAAAAAAGGCTCTACTAATGTGCAGAAAAGTAAAATGAAAGCTATTCAAAGAGGAAGAGTGAAAACCTATTTCTCTTCATCAAAGCCTCTAAAGTCCAGCTTTAGCTATTATATTTCCTCTGGGAACTCCCTGGAACGGGCTGTGTCTATAATCCTTTTGTAAAACGGGAATCTGATGGAAGGCACTGGAAAAGGGGGCATTTCTGGAGCCTGGCTTTATATATCACAACAATACTCAAGTGCATTCCTTGGGTAAATAAATACAACTTCATAAAAGCCAAGTTACCATTCAAACAATAACACAGGAGAAGATAGGTCAAACATCAATTCATTAAGATGTTTTATGAGAAAAATGTCTCCTAGTTTGGCTGGGAGTTTTGATACCTTGTTGCCTGGTCTGGGACGGTGTGAAGCTGGAGCTGGAGCTGGAGCTGGAGCTGGCAGGACTGGGTTGCTCGGACTTTAGAGAAGAAGAGAAAGGCACCGTCAGTATGTTTACGGGACACTACACATCCAAGTTGAAAACAACAGCGCTGCTCAAGGCAGACGCGGCAAAAGCACGCTGACACTGCGCAAGAAAAACGACTACCTGTTTCACTGTGTCAAAATACTAACAGGACAGTCCTGCTGGCCTTTCCGTTTGGATCACCTCATTACTCTTAGATACGAAACAAGTATAAAACCTCGCAGATGAAGAGATAAATGCCAAGGTGTTATCTGAGGTTAGGGCCTGGCTTTGATTTCACTCCTGTTTACGGCTATGTCCATCTCTTTCTAAAACTAACTGAATCATTCTTTCTGCAATGTTTGACTGACTCAACTGGTTAAAACACAGTGGTAATATGACCACAGTCATCAGTTCAATCACATTATGAGTCAGTTGATTTCACCCTGGTCCAAGGCCATGACCCAACCCTAACCCTGCACATGGCTCACAAATGGAAGCCAATATTCCTGAAAGCCAGCCAAGTTCCACAAATGAGCCAGGCAAACATGTTGCCACTCTTTAAACACACACACACACACCCCCAAAGAATTTAATTCCATATTGAATGAGAGGTAAGGAAAAAGTATCATTCACACACTTCAATCTCTTACTCAATGAATTCATCTCTTTCGTTAACATACACAAGAATCTCTATGGTCATCCTCTTTGACACCTCAGCTCCTTTTTCTTCAAACCCACTGAAAGCATACTAGGTCAGACATGCTGCAATATACTGCACGCAATACACTCTTCCTACATGTGCCGCCTCCCATGGGCCTCTTCTCCCAGACACACAGTACACAGACAGCATTTCAATAATCAGGTCTGTCTTGTACTTCTTGTTATCCATCCATATTCGGGGTAATGCACTGTACACAGCAGGTACTCCTTATCAGTGGCTAAAGGCAGCACATAAACCCTCTGTTCCACTGTGTGCTACTTTTTATAAGAAACTTTATAGTAAGGATAGGTTAGAGCAGATAGGCGTGTGCAACACCCTTGAACTTTACATATTTAAGGGCAAATTTATTTTTAAATAACAGTGTTGATACCTTTGAGTATAAGAGTGAACGACTTCTACCCACTCCTAATGTCTTAACTATACACTTGTGTTATCTGGAGACATCTGAGGTATTCCCATGGGTAGGACATGTATTCTTTCCTTTGCTCATAAGTGATCAAGGCAGAGCATGAACTAAAATCACAATTAGAAGCTGTTAACGAGGATGAGAATCTCAATTGTTTACACTGCAGTTTCTTGCCACTCTTTCATCTCCTCTCCCCGCAGTGGACTCCCACCCTCTTCTCCCTAAGCAGCACCAAGCTCCACCAAGGCGGACACAAGGAAGCACTTTCAGGCATTCCTGACACACACTTCCCATCCCCTCGCTGGATGGCAAAACAGGTGTCAGCAATCTACCACTTACTCTGCAGGAAAAGAGCCAGCCTGGCTCTAATGAGCAGCAGGCAGCAACAAACCATTCACCGCCACCAGATTTACTTGAGAATCGAAGGACAATGTCCTGCTATACACTGCCGTCTGAGACCCACAAAGAAGAGCCCGTTTACAAGTAGAAATGTCTGTGTGAGGTACTCTTCATTTCTGTTGAGTGGCTCTTCCACAGATGAGCCCCAGTGGCGAATTACACAACTGAAAGGGAATTCAGTTAGCATTTCTGTGCAATGTCCAGCTGTAAAACAGTTCTCCCAGGGCCCGAAGAGTACTTCTTTTCCTCTCCAAATTGCTCTTTTTACTCATGAAAAGTGCCTGCAAGTAGTAGTATTTTGATTTCTCTGGAAACCATTTGGGAGCCAAACACAAGGTCTCATTAGAGTGAGCAGAGAATGCTAATTCCCCGTTCTGCCTGACTAGCCCGCACTGCACTGACCTAAAGGAGCCACTCTTCCACAGCTATTTGCTGAGAGCGATACTGACAGGGACACCGAGGGAGGCCAGTGGTCACCTCTCCGAACCACCCCACTAAACTTGACCAATCTGTTGCAAGAGGCATGCTCATGATAGAACCAAGTCTAGAGGCATCTTTTTTTGGTCTTCTTACCCATAAACAAGGTAATTCCACAACTGCCAATCACCAGAAAATGCAAACACTAAAGAATATAATACAATGGCATAAAAGGCTTTCTATTCAACATTTATGGTCAATGCCCTGGCTCTGCCACAAAAGCATTTGAGAAGGTTCACAACAGACTATACGTTAATTCTGTAAAGTTATTAAACTAGAAAGGTAACAGCAAAAGAACTGAACAAAGGAGTGAAAGACTTGAATGACTGGTGGCAAAGCTCTGCCCTGGAAGTTCTGATAGTCAAGTCAAGCATCTGAGGAATTTTAGAGCTGAAGCAACATTTAAAATGATCCCACGCAGTCTGGGTCACTGGAGGATTTGTTAAAACACAAACTTGTTATCCTTTCCCAGAGTCCCTGATTCAGATGGCCAGGGTATGGCATGGGACAAGAACCTGAATTCCTTACAAGATGCCAGGGAATGCGGAGGCTGGAGGTCCAGAGACTGACATCCCCAATCTGCCTATCTATCTATCCATCCACCCTCCCACCCATCTATCAACTATTTAGGAAATTGGGTCTGCTTAAGTTACTAAGCTGACCAGGCTAGGCTTGAACTTGTAATTCTCCTGCCCATTCATTTAGTCAGCCACACTCTGGAAAATCACCGACTGATTCACAGATTGATGACCATGGATATCTACCATATTCAGCCAGGAGAAGTGTGTAGAAGAGCAGGTTCTGATTTAACAGGTTTGAAGGAGAGGTGCAAGTATGTTTATAAAAAGCTCAAAAGAAATGATATCAAGAAAATTCTAAGTTTAATCCACTATCCTAAGCCCATTTTTATACCAAAAACACGTTTTTGGAAGTTTTAAATTTATGAACACATTAAGTGTACATGTCACACACAAAAAATTAGAAACATACTGATCTATCCAGAGGCAGCCTCCTTGCACTCTTCAAAGTGTTTTGCAAGGAAGAGGCCTGACACAGACCATTCCACAAAAATACTTTTGAAGCATGTGCAACCATGTCCAGGGGACAGAACTTTAAACTCCCTCACAGTGACTAGCACAGAATTCCACTGAATGTTATCTGCTCAAAAAGCCCATCTGCCACCAGAAGTGATTGACACTGTCTTGTATTTCCATCAAGTTTTAACAACAGAGCTTCAGGTACAATTTGAAGAATTGATTGAAGATTTGCCCTCCAAAACACAAATCAAGAATGATTATCTAAATTGTAGGTTATTTTCTTTGCCAAAAAATTTCCATAAATGAGACTGACAATATTCTAATAATATTGTTTAATAAATGGGACTATTACATTTTATAGGCTGTAAGGACTGATGAGACATAGTATATTCATTTCCTGACTTTATCTCCTATTAAATGCTTAAAATATGTGTGTGTATACACATGTGCATGTGTGAATGCTAAACCAACAACTAAGAATTAAAGAGATCAGATGAAGGTCAGACTTTCTTTCCTCGCGCTAACTACTTTGATGTGTATTTTGAAATACAAAATTATCCCCACTACAGAAGTTTTTGCTTCTTGCTGACGCCCAAGGTAATCAAACACTAGTCATGAAACTTCTTTAAATGGTATGCTCCGTGGTGATAAAGATATAGGCTTAAGAATCTCAATTCTATTGCTTGCTAGTTACGAATCTGGGAAGATCAGTTATGCAGTAGTTTCCTCATCGAGAGAGGGCACTAAATCTCATACAGAAGCAATGAGGCAACTGCTGTTATGATGGTAGCTAATCATTATTTACAATAGTTCACAAATTTCCTCTACTGCCTAAAGAAAAATACATCTTTACTATCAAAACAATAAGCCTACCAAGATTTGCAATACAATCTGCAACATTAAATGGCCAAACAAAATGACTGTAATGAATTTTCTATAGGATTACTCCTGTCCAGAACAAGTTTTAAAAAAAAAAAAAGCCTTATGTTTACAATTCCTAGAATTTAAGTGTTTAAAAAGAGAATAGCTGTCAAGGAAGATCACACAAGAGGGCCTGCAAAATCTTGCACTCTTCCTTAATATTAAGAGGATGTCCTCCTTAGGTAACACCAGTCAGAGCTCTCTCTCTTCTCATGGGTAACTCTATTTAGAATTTGAATGACTTGATCTTTAATGCACTAACGAAGGAGGAGGGAGTAATGACATATACCTTTCTTCAGTGATAACAGAAAGAATTCAGTATAAAAATAAATTACTATAGACACATTGTTAGTTTTTTCACAAAAAATTTACCCGTAGCCTACAATCAAGACGATTCCTTCTTGGTGCCAATATCTACAAAGACTGCTAAGGACATGTACTAATCAAACAAGAAAGCACAAGTATATATTACTTCCCTGTTCAATTTCTTCATGACTCACCAAAGTACTAAGTTATCAGTTTAGTCTACACTTTATCTAGGGTGGTTTCTTCTTGGGGTTTTTTTTGGCTTTAAGGACTACCTGTAATTTTTACTTTAACTAAAAGTGAAACTAATCCTTTTCATTTATAAACATAACTTTAGTTTATTTAATTTTAAAGAACAACAACACAACACCCATGCTTAGGCAATCATGGAAAATATTCTCCATCATGTGAGTGCAATCTAGCTCGTTAATTCCCAGTAACATGTAATATTTTGAGGAAGATTTGCCAATAAAAGGTAAGGTCAAAGTCAAGCAAAGAAGTACACAGTGAAACGTAGTAACAATTGAGTTAACCTAATAAGATTAACGCAAGAGGGAATTGTTAAAAGGTTAGAAATAGGAAAACTTTTATTTTCATTGGGTTTTACATTAATAACTTATTCAAAAGATGTGCTCCCATCAACCAAGGAATGGATAAAAAAGATGTGGTCTTTTTATATAATGGAGCATTACTCAGCCATAAAGAAGGATAAACTGGAGACTTATAGGTAAACAGATGCAACTCAAGACCATACTCATAAATGAAATAAACTAGCCATAAATGTGTAAACATCATATTGTCTCTGTAGTGTGAGAAGCTGAAAGAGTAAATAAGATCCAAAATGTACAACAGATATTGGGAAATGGGAAGAAACTCCAAAAGCAAAGAAAAACTGGGTTTGAGGAATGGAGAAAAGGAAAAGAAAAAAATATATAAAAGATAGTTAATATAGTTATACTACTAATGTCTCTTTAGTTCATTGAAAAGATAGGTTTGTGCTAATATTGTTTGGATAATTAAATGCTAGTATCTTGTAGTCTGAGTAATTTAAAGATAACAGTACACAGAGTATTAACCACTGTTACCTTCCTATTATTTTGGAACTTTTTCTTTAGAATAAAAAAATATATTTTTTTAAAGATGTGCTAAAAGATAAGACCGTATGATACAGAAACATATATGAAAATAAGATTGGACCAGCATTTGTACCTCAAAATCTTAATGCATTGTGAATACTCCTTACTTCACTTGCTTTCGTAAGATGAAGGCAGGTGCTATAGACTAGGCTGTGCTGACTCCTCTAGAACTTATCTGCTGATGCTCTAACCCTGAATGTGACAGTCTGAGGAGATAAGGCCTTTGGAAAGTAACTGTGTTTAAGTGAGATCATGAGTGTGGGGCTTTCTGATGGGATTGGTGCCCCTAAGAAACGAAGAATTTGGTTCCTTTCTCTCTCCCTCTCTCTCTCCCCGCCTCCCTCCTCCCCACCTCTTTGAAGACATAATAGGAAAGTGTCCATCCACAAGCCAGGAAGAGAGTCCTTGCCAGGTTCCTTGATCTTACAGTCCAAGCTCTCAGACTGCAAGAGGCACGCTTCTGTCTGGGCATCTAATCCACGGTGTTTGTATGGCAGCCCAGTCTGAGACAGCAGGACACATTTTTTACTGCTATTTTACAGACGAGGCAACTGAAGCTCAGTGAATTAAGTGACCAGGAGGTGATAAGTGGGACTAGAATCAGGTTTTCTGGTTTCTCATCTACTGCTCTTTCCACTATATTAACTGTGAAAAAGTATAATTAATTCAAATCAGTGTTCTAAAAACACACCTTTTTACAAAACTAGTGTCAGGGAGCAGTTTCCTGTATCACTATGAAATATGAATTTAGTATCTCTCTGTCCACAAGGGTCACATTGTAATCCACACCCAAACCAGTGGTAAAACAAAACACCTCATCCCAGAGGCTGAGTGTCCCTGAATCAATTGCATCTAACACATGTCCACTCAGGACTGCTATGGATTATGGTAGGAACCTCACTAGGTCACTAAGTTTTGTAAAGGAAAGCAAGGAAGTTTCTCCTCTGAACTGCCCTATCAACACTGGCCCTAAGTAAGAAGACCTATCAGGCAACACAGTGCAATTGTTTGTTTTTTTTTTTTTTTCTATTTTATTTTATTTTATTTTTTATTTTTTTAATTTTTATTTTAAAGAGAATAGTAAATGAGAAACAAAGAAATAAAACAGTAGCAGCATACCAGCATCACAAACATAAACAAATCAAAGCAAGAACAATCGAAGTGATATAGGGTCTCAAGACAAAATAATACAAATCAACAGTGATTGTTACATTCCATATCGCTATCCTCAACTACACTGCTCAGATGACCAGATGTAAGCATGAAAGATTGCTCAAACCATTAAAGAGAGTAAGAAAATAATTCTTCGATAAAATAGAGATAATACAGAGTTTCACTAGACAAGATGGAAGGAGTTCACCACTGTAATTCCACTGCATGTTGTTACCTTCAGATCAGTTGCTCAGATTACCAGACACAAGCATGCACAATCGATCAGAACATAAAATATTGTAATCATTAACTGTTCATTTCAATACACCATCAGACATCAGCAATACAGTTATCGCAGCTATTCATATATATATTTATATTTTGCATTCCTTCTTTCTTTTTTCCTCTTTCTCTCATCCCAGTCGTTCCTTCCTTTCAGCAATTTCTTTCCCTTTCCTATCATCTATTGTACATTTTCAGTTTTACCTAGTCTTTCAGGTTCCTATACCAAGGAGGCAATTGTTTATTTTATTTGCCTTCAAAGGTGATCACTCTCTTTTCCTAACTCTACAATACCAAGTCCCATAACATCCAAGAACAACAAAACCACCAAAAAACAAAAAAACAAAAAAACAAATTTATGCTTTAAATACTCTGTTAAAAATGTTTTCTTTCAAAACAAAGTGAAATTGAGGAAAGGTCACTGGATGCTGCAACCATTACTGCTAGACAGTTACTAAAATCTGCAACCTCAGGGAAGACTCTTTATCTCTTTTTGGCAAACTCTCTCCATTTATATTATGACAACTTGAATGAGCCTGATGTTAAAACAGAATCATATTTAGACTCTTGGGCTCTTACATGTCCAGAAGCTATTGCTATGCCCATCATTTTCTAGTTATAGAATAAGAGCTTAAGAATTACCGTATCGATTAACTTCTAGCAAAATGGGGAAGTCCTATTTTGGTTATATTTTCAACTTACAGACATAAAATCATCCTAGATACCAAGATAATATACTCTATATTGAGGTGACTATTTTTACAACTGCATTTGCTTTCTTCATTATCATCATCTTCTTCACTATTATTATAAAATACTGTCATCCTTTGTACTTATCACTCCTTGTCTGAGAACACAAAATCTCATTAGGAAACAGAATAGCCTTAGGGAATAAATGTCTATAAATCTCTCCATAAGACCCTTTTCCACACTTAGGGATGGTTGTAATTTTCTTTTAGCTTCCTCTCTTTTGAGCAGAAGAGCTTCAAGTCTTTTATCTCTCATCATCAATTGTACTTTGAAGGTTGCTACTGACTATTGTAGCCTGAACATGTGCTTTTTAAAAAAAAATCCAGTTGTTGCCAGATGTGTTCTAAGAGATTACTGGCTGAGAATCCTTACTTGCTAAGAGCTTTAGGGATGCAAAATCATCTGGAAATAGACCACTTACAGTTACACCACCTATAAGCACGTGACCATTCCTTAAGCAAAGGTCACATGCATAGAGTAGAGTTTCACAACTGTCCATGAACTGTACCACCTGGCTATAAAGCCAGAGACTAATGTTTTAACTGGTTTTCCCCCTTCTCTCCTCTCATTTGTGAGTTTCAAGAGTGGTGGGTAAGGAGGAAAACTGTTACAAGTGAGAGGAAACCAAACTAACTCTTACTGGAGCAAAGCAGCGGACAGCAAACACGCCTGCTCGTCCGTCACAGTAAGACCCTGGAACAGCTGAAAGAATTACCATGGTAGGAGTTCACCACTGTAATTCCACTGCATGTTGTTACCTTCAGATCAGTTGCCCTGTGAAATGACCACCCTGTGAAATGACCCACTCGTGCAGAGCACTAGAAACACAACTGTTGTGTTTTCCACATTGACAGGGGTAGCACTGAAGCAAATAAAGTCCTAAAAGGCATGCGTGGTTACAGGTTTCAGTTTTGGATTATAAAATTAAAAATATTAAAGTAAATTAGATTGAGTGAATTCAGGAAATAATAAAGGTGGTAATTAACTGAAATTAAAAGATATATCTAAAGAGATACTTCACTGCATTTCCTTAACTTTAAACCTTTAAAAAAATGGATTACTTTAAAATATTCATAGAGCATTTGACTGACACTAGTGGACTCTTTACAGACTTACACAAATGTCAAGAAGATCTATTAATTTTAATGTTCAGACTATCTTACAGAATTTTCCCCATTAATCGTGAAGCTTAGATTTACTACGTGGCAGCAGCATTAAAAGGTCATTTTATTGGCCAAGACCTTATTTCTATGGTATTTGACTTCCAAAACAACCAAGATCCATTGGGGAAAAACACTGATTTAGAACCATCTAATCATCATCAGTAACACAAAAATGCAACATTTTCACTACAATTTTATACAACAAAGATTGCTGACAGTTGCAAAGTTTATTTCTTTATAAATCATGTAATTTAGCAACCATTGTGAATTTCTGTCATTTTGTCTTGAGGTCATGTATCATTCTTGTTGTTTTTGTGCTGTTTTGATTTTGTCTTCACTGTTGTTTTGTCAGTTTAATTTTTAAAATAAAAAAATAAATAAATCATGTATTTTCCTAATTAGAGTATCAGTGCATTTTCCAGAAACATAGGGGGGCCCTTTTCTCTTATCTAGATCAGGGAACTCCAAAGCTCCCTGGGGGAGTGTGTACACAGATGTGTGCCTTCAGATGTGTATAAGATAATCCACAGGGTAAAAAAAAAAAAAAAAATAGAATCTCTACCATGTTTCTCCTGCCTTTCTCTTTTAAATGTCTGATTTTTTTATGTACCTGCTTGAACATTAATACATTAGTAAAATGACTCTTACTATACATTTGGGAACCATATATATATTAGAGATACATGTTTACTGAGAGATGAGATTTATTACGAACCCTATTGATAATTACCGGTTTTAATTCTGTAACTTACCTGCTTAAACCTCAACTGTATCACATAGACTTCAAATTCTAGAGGAACATGTGCATGGTATTTTATTCAAGACTAATCAGAATTATGCATTTTATAATTTTTATGCTCAAAATCAACCAAGCTAAAATGTTTTTTAAGTTAAATAGAAAAACTGTTATGAGTTCCTATTAAGTAACACAAATTTACTTAAAACATTTTAAAGTATGTTTAATTTCCTTAAAACAAAAACTTAACAGAAGAATTTCACAGTCCCCCTAGCAATTTAAATTTATCTTCATTGTAGCTCTGACTGTACTTGTATAGCATTTACTGAAAATTATATAATATTAAGCAAAACTATTCACAAACAGCCTGACATGTAACTATGGTATAAACAGTTGCTTCTGCTTAAAACAGAAGTCCTACCAAAAAGTTTACAAAAAGGAAGCTATTTTTTAAATGAAGTTATTTTTAAGAAGTTCCCTCTCTCAGTGAAAATGTATTAAAACAGCAAAAACATGGCACATTTCAGACTCTTCTCAAGTGGAAACATTAAGAAGTCGATTCTTTTGTGTTGTTCTCATGGTAGCCCTTTAAAAAATGTGGCACTCAGAATCACATATTCCCTGTTAGCAATATTAGATTTCTGTCACGAAGGAGGAATGCTACTGCTTATCTGACTCGAAAGGAGCCTGCATTTCCATGCACTCATCTTATATAAACCGAACAGTTGCTTTTCTTCATAAATCAATCTATTGTTGTACTTCATAATGAGAAGGCAGATTTACTGCCTTTTACCGCCTTTTCTCACCATCAGAAGGATGCCGATTTGGGTAATAGAACATTTCTCTTCTTCGAGGGTGTTTGGGATTAGGAAGGCAGGGGCAAGAACCTTTAACATCTGCTCCCTTCAAATGAATGACACCTCTAGTTCTCACAGTCTGGTCGGTGCAAAGCAAACACCCTAAGCTGATAAAATTCTTAACTTGAAGAAGCACTATACTGTATACGGAAATCACACCTCTAAAACACACATTTGGGATTTGAGGACTATACAGTAAAACATAGAATTCAGATTGCTAACACTGTCACTCAAATGCCACACAATCATCATCAGAGTCAGAACAACCAGAGTTTAGAACAAAGACCTGTGACTCATCATGTTGAATTTTCTCCAACCCTAAAAATAATTTCAGTAATGAATAGTAAAGCTTGAATTATATGAATCCCAATACTGTGCAAGGAGAACAAAAACTGTTTACAATATAGACTTACACTCTTCTGTTTTGTTTATTTAATGTTTTTCCCTTAGGGAGAATATTTAAGAACGACAAACTTCAGACTTTAATTTAAAAACTAGAGAAAGGCACTTGTCAGGATCTAATTCCCAACCATCTGCCTTTTAAAAATACATATATACACTCACCCACTCACTTTGGTAAGGCTTAACATTCTTAGCCAGTAAGTAGATCAGGATGGGTCTAAACAGAAGTTTCAGTAATTACAGTTCTACTTTTGGAAACACAACTATCTTTAAATAGGCACCATGATTCCTGCTAGTGAATGCAAACCACCACAAATTCAAAACAGACACCACAGAAAACAGGTAAGTAAATAAAGCAGGGCAGGTACTGAATTCAACAAGAATCTAGTTTTGAAAATTATGTCTTCTGTCCATGCATGTGGAGAATTGCCTCCCATGCTAACATTTCTTGTTACTTTGGGCTATCTTTTGTCACTTAAGCAATGCTTTTTGACAGTTTTACAGGCTGTTATCCCAAAGACTTCAGTATTTATGGTCTTTATTCACTTGGGCTTTCTGCTCTTATCCACTGGTTACTAATCACTAAATAGATGTTTTTTATGGGACTGAAATTAGCTCAAAGGGTGTCCTTCCACAATGGCAGCTCAGGACAGCACCGGCTAAAGGTCTTCACCTGGGCCTCTTTCTTGCTCTCCTCAATTCTCTCTTCCTTGCACACAAGTTAATGAGGGTCTGGGATCAACGCTGTGCAATTAGAGTATTAGCATAAATGATTTATCGCATCCTTACAGGATCGTTTAGAACCATTCCTGAATGATCTTCAGAAACAAATATCTCAAAATTGATTTAAAAGCCTAAACTTGGGGCTGGGGGTTTAGCTCAGCGGCAAAGTGCCTGCCTGGCAAGCGCAAGGTCGTGAGTTCGGTTCCCGGTACCAGAGAAAAACCAAAAAAAAAAAAAAGCCTAAACTTGTTTTCAATCTTCATTTAAAAAGAGCATTTCTTACTCATACAATCATTATTCTGGAAAAGTTAAACTCTACAGTCTTTACCGTATGCTCACATACCTGCACTTTTCAAATATGTACTGCATATGCTACTTTAAAACTTCAACAGATTTCATCTGTAACATGCTAAATTTCTTCCTATACAGTAAAAGCTACTCATTACCCTTTTATTAGCTACACACAAAAAACAAGGGCTGAAAAGCAAGTAGAAAATGCCTTTCTTTTCACTTAATTGCACTTGACTTAAATAACTCCTGAGATTGGTTGATTTTTATCATATGAACAATTTGAAATGTCTAACATCATGTTCTCTTTCTCAGATGGCTACTGGAAACCTAAAAGTGACATTACTCTTAAGGAAAACTAGAAATATTGACCCTATTACTATTAATCTCTGGATAAACTGAGCAAACTGAAAGGTTCTCTGAGCAGGGGCTGAGCACTGAGTAGGTAGCACTGCAGGAACACCAAGGCTCCACATAACACGCTAAGATACAGCTTATTGAACACGACTGTTCTTTGGAATGAAAGTGACTCATAATCAGCTTCTGTTTTTTATGAAACTATGCAAGAACGAAAACATTTCAAAAGGAAATGATACTCAAAACAACATGTTGTAATCTTTATCTATCTCTACATCCCAATAAAAACAATACATCCTACCTCTTTGGAAAAATAATTTTGATGTATCAAGATTAACACACTCAATTACTTTGCCCATTTATAAATAATATTATTTAGATATCGCTTGATTGCATTTAATTTATAGAGACCCACATGACAAATGCTCCTCAGATATAGTTCCAGGAAAATGTTCTGCTGAATGAATGCAAGTGCTTTCCGATATTACAAATGTAAAACTACCGAACTGTCGTATTTCTTTAGAGGCAAAAAGGTCTATGGCTTTTTTCAAAACAAGATGATAGTAAATTAACAGTGGTTATTATATTGCACACTGTTTTCTTCAAAGTAGTTGCTCAGATGGAAAGGAACAATTAGGCCTATGTTATTGACCATGTGCAAAACTTGTCTAGAACCGAATGAATGCTCTTGCTTTAAATTTTGTGGTCACTTCATTTAAACTACATCTGTCACATGTATTAACCTGTAAGCCAATCCAAATTCCACTCAAACAAGCTCATCACAACTAAATAAATTAAAAGTTAAATACATGTATTTGTATGAGAATTTAGTTATAAATTTTTAAAAAGTTAAATAAAATATTTTAAAGTGCAATTAATAACTGATTTTTACCAGAAGACAAGGAATCGTTTTTTTGTAAGTTAAGTTTCACAGTATTCACTCATTTCTAAAATTATGTGGAATAGAGAAAAACATTTTGGAGGTATGACTTTTCAAAATATGATAGGCCATAGAATTATGAAATATGAAAGAACAATATTACTCTTTTCTTAATGAAAAGATTCATTTTACTTTAGTAAGACATTTAAAGTTCTAATCTTAGGTTCTCTAACAAAATAAAATTTTTAGTAATTCAATCATGAGTAGAAATAATAGTTCTTTAATATGCATTTTAAGACTTCACTGGTAGAAAAAATATGTGTAAATGCTGTGAAGGCAGAGGAAAAGTACCTTTTTCTTTGACTCGTACTGGAGAAAAAATGCATATCAGGCCTCTATTATTCAATGACGTGTTATAAGGTCATACTTCCATATAAGTAAACCTTATCTTTGACTTTTTCTTAATAAGGTTAAGCATGCTGTATGCACATTTATTATCTAAAATTTTTCTGGATTCATTTACAAATCAAAATGCTCTGTGGCTTTTCCTTGTACTGCCATACTTACCCTGCCTTTTCATTACCTTGTGTCACATCCCAGAAGCTAACTTTCTTATGAAGTTACTGCTCACAGTAAATAAATGCTACATACAGCTGGCCTTTAAAAATCAGAAACACAGCAAGCAAAGAAAACATCCTCACCTCTTTTAAAAGAAAAAGAGTAGCCCTCAGGAATACAGAAGTGCCCCCAAAGTTCACATGTGTCGGCAAGGAATGGAGCGTTGTGAGAATCTCCTCTTGAAAAGAAAGAAGTCTCCTTAAGAGCCCACATGTATATTTAGATTAGATTGGCAGTTTAAATGGCAGCAAACACATGGCCACGACTTTGCAACTGCTCATTCACCCAACATGCACACATGGGCTGATCAGAAGCAAACATCCACCCTGGACTGTCTTAGAAATAGCTTTTTCCCTTTGATAGAACTGTATGTACGGTAAGCATTCTGCTCCAGGGATCAGATGTCAAATATTTGACCCTCCTTGTTTACCCAGATCTTGACTCACACTGCTTTTTATTCTAGAACTTCCTTCTAAAGTAAGTCTGACATCAACGAGTATATTATCCACTCTAGTCCATAGTTTTATAAAGCACATAGGTAAAAAATGACTCTATAAACATCCCAGGATCAATCTGTCTTATGGGTGTTTTAACTATAGGATCTGCCCCTCCTACCAGTAACAACACAGTGTGTTCTGTAAAAAGGCCAAAGTCACTACAGGGGATCACACTCTGTGCGTGTGTGTGTATGTGTGTGTGTGAGAGAGACAGACAGAATATAAAGGGTAGTAGCCTTCGTGGATGGAGGTACTAAACATGAAATTTAATCTCAGCATAACTGGAGCTCAAAGTCAGTAACATTTTTCAGTAAATAAGAAAAAGAAAAGACACAGAAGGCATGGTTTGCAGGAGGTAACCAAGTGCGCCTGCAACACAGCTGTGCTGAACACACACTCCTGCAGTGGGTATGGGAGCAAGGAGGAGAAAGCAATGCAGCCATCAGCTCTGAAAGGAAGAGCTTGTAAAAATGACAATTTAACAAGAATTGTATTTTAGCTGTGATATGAATTTCATGTCTTAATCTAAACATCAAATACATTAAAAATTCCACATTAATATGAAGGTGGAAGGAATGAAATAATACAGGGATTCAGGGCTTAGGTTCTGGAGATGACAGACTTAGTTTCTAGTTTGAATTCTCATTTCACCACTTTCTAACTGTGTGACCTTAGCCAAGTAACAAAATCTCTCCATATCTCAGTCCCTCTTCTGTAATGCGGGGAAATGGAATTAATCATGGTAGCAATTCATACGGTTAATGTGAGCATGAAGACAGTGCAAAGCAGTGAGAACAGAGCATGGGATGAGTGATGACTAATTACTAGTTGCTACTATTATCAAAGAGAACAACTGAAATTGTGAGTCATTTCCAAGTCCATTGGGCTTACTCCGCCTCTTCCTTTGAAATACAACTGACATTTTGAGAAATAAGGCAATTTCTTTTGGACTGATCCAAATTTTAATTTTTTTCTCAAACTTCTAGAGCAAGACGTTAACAAAATGCCTATTTACATGTCTGACATAGGTAACCTTCTTTAAAGGACCTGTACACAGGATAAACAAAGATGAAAAATTTGTAAAGCATAGTTCATCTAAGCACAAATCATTTATAGGCAAGATCTGGATGACCAAGTAATTACTAAAAATTAAAAAGAAAAATAATGTGAAACTGAGGGCATCCTATTGCTTGAGACAGAAGAGCAGTTCCTCTTTCACAAAAATGTGGCCCCAAGAATATCAAGAACAAGATCCACCTAAAGACAATACTAATGTCATCATACTGTTCTAGACAGTCCATTTCAATTTTACAGACTTACACATGTATATAGACGAACACACAGATATTGATTGCCTGATGGCAGAAATATTTGTCCTGTAGTTTTTGCTGCTTTCTAAAAGCATTACAAAGGAATTCAATGGTGGGACAAAGCCTCAAACTTAATGAAAACTCCTTTACATTGTCTCAAAAAGTCAGACTGCACGTAGGATTTATTGTATAGTGTCTGTTCATGTGGTGTCTCACATGACAAGCTACTTTTTTCCTTTACAAAAACACAATCACTGTATCTATGTGTTATGGCACTCCCGGTAGGTTTTGCTGTATACACAATTAAGCAAATTTGATGCACTTGAGAAATAAGAATATTTACAGTGTTAGTGCTATCTAAAAATTGTTTTTAATGTCTGCACCTATCATTAAGATTTAATACAACCTAACAAAATTACCATCAATGGGATGCAGGTGCTAGGTAATCATATTAGTATCAACACTACAGACAAATTAAGATGTCTTCCCATGTGATAGAGTTTTGATAAATAGCATTTCACTGGCACACTGAATTCAGAAGATCAAAAGACCCTGCATATGGCACTAATAAATTCAACAGAGTCATCAAATCTACAGTCTGTTTTCTTTGGCTAACACTGCAAAGAATTATTTACAGAGCCTTATCTACTCCTAAAAATTCTCTGCCAAACCAAATTTAATTCACCAAGGGTACAGAAAATATAGCACTCCCCAGCTGCACCCTCCTGGGCATTTGAAGTTCAGGGATGCCATCATGTGATGGTTCGCATCAGCCGTGGCAAACCTATGGCACACACGCCACAGCGGGCTGTTTGTATCACTGAAGGAGTAGGTGGTCTTTTTCTCCCCCTTAGAATTTTAGGCTTCACAATCAATCAAAACTTCAGCCAGAAAAGTAGAAACTTACTAGCAGATTCAGACTGAAAGTTATGAGGTATTTTAACCTAATAATAAAACTTACTATGAATGAATGTACTTAATAAAAATATCCCTGGTAAGTTGTTTCACTGACCATAATAAAATAAAAATGCTTCAATTTTTTTTCTCTAAGTATCAGCAAAAATTCCTGATGCTGGAAATTCTTAGACATTTACAAATCAACTAATCATCTTTCTGATAAACTGCCCCTAGAGCTTGTTACAACAGTGAAAGAGAAAGGACCAGAATAGACAATAGAAAAAGGACAAAACCCAAGGAAAATTCAACTTTGTTTTGTCTCTCATAAGGAGTCTATTCTAATGATTCATGCTATTCCATACTTTTCCAATCTGAAAGAATATGTAAAAACAAAAGTGAGACTATGGTGATATTTTTATTTTCTCTTTTACAAAATGATTTTGTACTTTTCAATATTCTTACAATAATTATGCTTAAAATATATAAACAAAATATTTATTCTTAGTTAACTAAGAATATCCTAAAGCAGTAAGAAATACACTTTGCATGTCCAGAAGGATTTTAGAAATTGGTCCTAAAACGGTAAAATATCAACTAAGAATTTTGCTCCTCCTTTGACACGTACACACCCAAATCATGACTATTAAAAACGTCTCCAGACAGTACCACATGTACCAGTACACTTTAAAACTACAAGCTGAGACCCCCACCCTAGGCTAACGTGTTCTTTAAAACAGCATCTACAGCGGTACACACAATCGTGCACCACTAGTTGGCAGGGCCTTCCACCTTGGTGATACAACTTCGGAACTGTGGGGAATGGCACTTCCTGGCCAGAGGAGCCAGGTCAGGAGTTTCTCTCTGGCACTGATGCTGCGGCGCACTGAAGAGCAACCCAGAATCTCTGCATTCTGTCCGCAGCTAGAGCACGTCTGCTTCTGGCACTGATTCCATCTCTTCCATTAGAGATGTGTCTATCACTACTCTAGTTCCACAGGGACCACAGTCCCCTAGTTAAAACTTAGTTCCTATTTCCCGCTGGTACCACCATCTCTGTGTTTCATATATGAACTAAGGATGCACCACATTTGGTCAGCAGGGCACAAGAAGCACCTTGTAAAGACACATATTTCTATTATGTCATCTGAAATGAATAGTTTGCAATGAGAATCAGGGAATACAAAAGCAGCATTACTGGTCAGTTTACAGTTAGGCAAAGTCTGTTCCATTGCTGAAGTGACACAGAATAACAATTCGAGAAGTTTCCAAGGCACAGCAGGTCAAAGAGTAGGGATCATTCAAATATTTCTCAGGTCATCTGTCCTAAGTGTACTCCTTTAGAAGCTAATAAATCCCAAATCTGACAAGTCAGCCTCTGAAATTGTGTGTGTGTGTGTGTGTGTGTGTGTGTGTGTGTGTGTGTGTGTGTTTTCTCTCTTTAGCTTTGCTAAAGAAAGACCAGCAAGGAGTGGTCTGGTTCTTGTCATCGAGATTTGTTTGGAACCTCAACCCTGGAGTAATGAACCTTGCAGGAGTGGACAAAGCCTATTTTTAGACACTCTCAGCTGCCACAGACAGCACTGGAGATGACAGACCCCATTCCACAGATGCACCAAGTTTCTATTCTGAAAGATCTGCTGGAATTATAAAGTCACGTGAATGTCTGACCATACCGAATATTCCAGACCCAAGGGAATTTCCAGTTTACAAAAATGCCAACTGTTCTTTACGGCTCTTAGTATTAGTCACTCTGCTCCTATGGTGAAAGCCAGACTACTTTTCGGATGGGTAAGAATTTCACTGTCCTGAACCGACCCTGCTGCATCATGACATCAATACTCTCTCTTACACAGAAACTGTTTCTTACAGTCTTAATGTATTAAGATGCTCTTTCATGTTTTTTTAATCCTTGTCATTCTACTATTCTGTACTTTGCTTCATTCTACTATTCTGTAGAATAGTAGACTTATTCATTTTCTTCATTCTACTATTCTGTACTTTAGATAATGAATTATCTAAACTTTTATTAGCAATTTTCCCCTATAATCTCACTAGAGAAGGATGAAGATGACAATAAAAAGGGCATCTTTCTTATTCTGCATCTTGTACAGCAGGGGTCAGCAACTTTTTCTTAACAATGGCCCAAAAGTAAGTATTTTAGATTTCACAAATAATATAGTCTCTGTCAGTGTGTTGAGTATGTGTTGATATAGAATCACTCAACTCTGATCTTATAAAAGCAGTAACACAAATACAAACAAATGGGCATGTCTGTGCTGAATAAAACTTTGTAAGAAACAAGCAGTGTGTCATGGACTATGGTTTTGGGATTTCCTTCTCTATGGGTTAACATATAACAACATTATGCTTCTAGTGGTCAATGACTGAATAAACTGTGTTAAACCAGATTTCTCTGATTTAATTTAACATACTGTATTGTTTCCTTCTGTCTACTTATGTTTACAAATACAACAAGCTCAGTTTCTCTGAGGCAAAAAAAGAAATTTGAATGACCTCATCCTAAAACTTACAGTTTTCTGCTCCGTAACACACTGTCCTATGGCAAGTGAACAACTCTGTCCCATTAACAATATTCTGACCTGGTCCAAGTTTTTCACAGTTATGCTGAAGACACAACTGTGATATCAACCTGAAGCAAGTCCTCATGCCAAGTACATTGTTAAATGTGTACAATAAAAGTCTCATCAATAAAATAAATTACTTTTTCTGAATAAACAATTTCTCTGATAAAGCATCATTTTGGAAAAGGCATTTGAAAAGTTACAAATTCATAATCCCCAAGTCACTGCAAACTTCTAACGGAAGGCTATCCAAAGGGTACTTGCTTAACAAACACAATCATTAACTGTTTTCAAAGTTCAAGTGTTTAAACTGGGTATGTTTTAGAGATTTGGAAGTTCGACTGCCATACACAGAAATACGTAACTGGCTCATTTTTACTGTGGAGATGAACAGCAGTTGCAACATTACAACCACTTAAAATAACAGCTAATCAAGTCAAATAAACATGTATTCTAAGTTCAAATTGATGTCTATAATGATCACCATTTCAAATCTCACCTAGCAATTTCCCACACTAGAACCTTTAACCAAACTGATTCTTGTATAAATCTCACAACAAAAAGATAGATTAAAGTCCTAGATGGATTAGAAATTCATACTTTATTTCTTCTTTGGGATGCTCAGTCTAATAAATAACAGACCAACAATAAGGCAATTGTCAGAAACAAAACGTAGACAGAAACAGAAGGGAAAGAGTGATTCTAAAAGATGAGACCCTTTAGGACAGCTTTTTACAAAAGCTACACGCTAGTGAATTGTTGGATATTCAGCAATAAGATGTGGGTGAGATGATTTAGTTTACCTTGTTTTTGGAAGTGAAACCAGTAGGACATTCCATTGCAAGAGAAGTAACCTATCTCCCACAACATCGATCATGATTCTCCAAACCTTCTCAAGATGCTGACAGTCACAGAGAAACAGAAAATTAGCCACAACAATGTCAAGAGCTCTGAATGCTGCTATGGGATCAGAAGGTACCATTTTTCAATATTGTATTATTTAAAACCACAACATATTACTCAGAAACTGTCACCCAACTATTCCTAATTGTACTGGTCAGAACATTCATCCAGATGCCCATCAATAGATAAGCAAAATGTAGTAAACGTATACAGTAAAACATTATTCACTGATAAAAAGGAATGAAGTTCTGTTTATGTTACAAAATAAGTGTGCCTTGAAAAAAATTCTATGGTTAAACACGAAGCCATACATGAAAGACCACATCCTACATAATTCCATAGATATAACTATGCAGAACAGACAAACTAGAGACAGAGAAATACATTACTGGCTGCCCAAGGCCAGGAAAAATAGGGAAATTTGGAGTTAATAGTTAAAGGGTATGGAGTTTATTCTGGGGACAATGAAATCACTTTGAAATTCATGGTAGAGACAGTTGCCCAACTCTGTCAAAACCCTAAAAACCATTAAACATAACGCTTTTAGTGGTTGAACTATACTTCAATAAAAGCTGTTTTTAAAAATCTACACTAAACATATACTGAAAGCTCCTCGTTTAATTGTCTTTCCTTTTTTTTAACTCTGTTTAGTCAGGCAATTCAGCTTAGTTTTAAAGATTAAAATGTAATTAAGAAAAAAATAAAATAAAATAAAATAAAATGCAATTAAGTTATGTATAGTTTGGGGCATTGTGTAATACAATGACGGAGAACCTTTTAGAGCTGTCAATGATATAAACAGCGCTGCCTTGCGCCCAGGCAGCGAGTTCTCCGGGAGCTGCAGCGCTCCTGGGTCCGAGTGTGGGCCGGACTCATACCACCGCGATTCCCAGCCGAAAAGCGC
>NW_004955434.1:22645178-22764910 GCF_000276665.1 Chinchilla lanigera
CGGGTGTATTTTGGTCCATCAGATCACTGTGGAAGTTCCTAAGATGGAAATGTTAGGAGAATCAACCAGAAGAATTTAATGTCAATCTGGCAACAAACTTTCCAATGAACTAGAGATAGTGTGAAATGTTAGCCAAAAAAATGGTAATAGATCTGATAGTGTTACATTATGAAGGATATAAACTAGGAAAGTAAAAGGTGTTAACAACTAGGATATTAAATTTTCCTTGGTATTGTAACTATAAAGTGAGCTTTAAAAGGAAATTTTAAAATCTTATATAGTAAATTACATATTACTAATTATAAAACTAGCATTAATGTTCAATGAAAATGGAGGTGTAATTATATAAAGATCTGATATGACAAAGTATTGATCCCCAAATAATAAAAAACAAATTGTTCTGTGTAAAATACATGCGCAAGTTTTATATGCATAAACATTTTATGTGTCTTGTGTTGACTTGTTCTGCATGACTATTACATGTCTGGAAATGTGTCAGAAATTTAGGGAAATAGTGTTGGACAATCCAGATCTGATCTTTGACCTCAGAGGCCTTACATTCTAGTTTATGGTTCAAAGTCAATAGACCTTTTGTTGTAATATTTCACCATATATCAAGAGTCTTCAAACTTGGAAATAATAATGTCTCCATAGAGATAACAGAAAATAATTAAAACATTCTTTTTTAAAAAACAAAGTAGGAATTAATCAGCTGGAGAATTTCCTTTATTAGTAAGACAAATATGATATTTAATAGACTGACATACAATGAAATACACAAACCTCACTGTGTTGCCCAACTACTATTCTCATATGTACACTCCACATAACTACACCAGATCAAGCCACAGAACAGTTCATTTGATGACACCTTTGGACAACAGTAGGTGATAAAACTGAATTTCTTCCTTGGTCTGACTACTCTCCTGGGGAAAGTTTTGTGGAAGGAAAACCAGTTGATAACAATCATTTAGTAGGAATAATATCACATTAAATGGCTGATCATCTCTGTGTGGAAAATTCTGGCTAATTACTAGGAAAAGGAAAAGTAGAGTTTCAAAAAAAGAGAAAAAGGAAACACAATGGGTTCCTACAAAAAATGGTAAACAAGGCAATAAGCTTGTGAGAACTCTGCTGATTCAGCCCATATTTAGCCTGCAGAGTGAATAGTTAGAGGAGATTATTACGGAAAAGCATATAACCAAAAGATCTCAAACCGGAACTAACAAGTAGCACGAATCCAGCACAGGACGATCAAAGAGCAGCCAAAAACACATGAACTCTGTACCACATTTCATCTACCTCGTAAGAAAATATAACAGTCTATGCAAAGGACCCTATTTTTATCATCTGTGACACACTTTCCACTTCTACCTCTTTTACATTTCATCTTAGGTTGTTACATACTGGCATAATTTCTATAAGGTACGGTATTTTCTCTGAAACAAAATAAGGTAAAAAAAAATACGCAGAATCCTTTGTCACTATCAAAATGTATCACTCTAAAGCTGAAGTTAGCAGAAGACATGTCTCCAATGTCCAACAAATCAAGTAGAAATTATGTATGTTTGAGAGTTAAGATTTCAGTCCTGTATGCATATCTGTTCTTACATTTCTCCCATTTTATTTTGCTGTTTTAGTAACACTAAAACCCACATGCTGTATAAGATTAAAGACAGAAACCAAAGAAAAAGATGAAACTATATAGAAATCAATCTGTAGTTTAAGGAGGGAGGTATCAGTGGTATCATATTACAAGAACCTGTGTACTCTGCAGGTGAAAGGCAACCTCCGAGGATGAATATCCTTCAACCTACTTAACCAAGTCCTTTCTTCCAAGTTGCTTTATCCTCTCTGAGCTTCCTGAGTTGCCAAGAAGCCAAATCTATTGTTTACCAGGATACTCTGGGAAACTTCCAAAAACACTGTTTGAAAAATAAAGATAATTATAATGTCTCTTCCTAATCTTCTTTCCTTAAACCATGCCTTTGGAATCCAGAAATTGCCCTCTGAGTGACATTTCTATTTTGTCAGCATATTTAAAATGTATCACCAGCCTCAAGACCCAGGTACAATCTGATGAGATTGTCATTTTCCATGAGTGACACATGATTTTTCTATCAGTCCAGTTTTAGATTAAACTAGCTCATATAAAGCTACAATCAACTAAAAACCTGCCAAATCATTTCCCCCCAATATACCATGTCTCTGGAGTGGCTCTCCCTTATTCTTTACTAATCAAAATAATTACTTGATTTTAAATGAAGGAATTTATCTTTGTTAAAACTTACTTTTTTGAGCTTATCCTAGCATTTCTACTTGATAAGAATTATCGTAATTCTGGGATTAAGCTCTAGGTCACTGATGAATACGCCTCCCATATCTTTATGAAATGCACTGTAAAAATAAAGAGGAGTAAAAATAAAAAGCAGGACATGCAAAGTCCTGAAACTCTCCACAAGACATCTCTTTATGTGCTAATAAAAGGATTCTTTAAATATGCTTGTAGAGCCAGACAATCCTTCCTCTTTATTTTAATGTAACTACTTTCAATTGTTAGCAGAAGCAATGCAAAGTGGAAGAGAAAAAGTTAACATTTGCTCTATAAAATAAGTCATTTTTTGGTAATGCACCAATTATTTAACAGGAACTGGTAAATATACTTTAAGACCACAGAAAAAGACTAATAAAAAAGTTTTAACTAGTATATCTAACTTTTTTATTTTAAAGATAAAAGAATGAAAACATACTAATAAACACAGAAATAAACAAAACAACACAAACACAATAAAAGCAATACAGGACTTCAGACAAGGTGATAGGAAATTAACAATGGCTGTTGTATTAAATATTGTTATCTTCAATTAGCATATCTCACCTGAGGTATACTTTGACATTTATTTTCAAATATATAAAGTAGATCAGTTTTATTTGCTGCTTTCCTTGGAAGTATTTCACCATAAATTTATAAGGGCTGTCATTCTTCTAAAGTTTAACATGTAAAAAAAATTTACTCATTTTAATTGTCCTTCAAAACAACTACTGTATAAAGAAACATTCAATGCCTGCTTGTTTCCAGATGAAGAAAATGATTATACACAGCTAACAGTATTTTCATCTATACAGCACAATAAGAGCTTGCTGGTTTCCAACACAAGCTTCTGGCTGCAGGCAGAGAGATCCCATAGGGAAAACCCAAATAAAAAGGTAGAAGTAGGGGTGTATCTCCTGCAGAATCAGGATACAGACAAGGAAGAAAGGAGGAGGTGAAGCTCTTCCGTATCTCAACACCATCTGAGACACCAGTTGTACAAAACAAGAAGATGGGGAACAGTGTCGGCAAAGTTAGCTATGGTTCCTCCCTCCCAGATATTGAGCCAACTGGTGACCTGGCCCTGAGTTAGAGAACTAACATTTTAAGGTTACTACAGTGCCTTACTTCTTCTGGTAAAGGTTAGGGAGAGGAATTAATAGATGGTGATTAACAGATTAAGTAACAGATTAATAAATAATCTATTAATTAACCGATTAATAGATTTAACTCAGTGGCCCTAATAGGCAAATCCAGAGTCCATAAGGAAGATGCCAGGTCCAATACAATTCCAATACCGGGAGGAAAGAACTGCTCTATGCAGAATATAGACATTTTTCCTTCCTTAGCAGAGGCCAGTGGTGGAGAACCAATGCACGCTTGCTGCAGCACGCTGTTTGTATCAGCGAAGGCGCTTCATAGTTTGCCATCACTGCCTAGGCTATCTTTAGTCACAAAGCACTAGGCCTTAGCTTAAGATACCTTGCAACCAACATGGGAAGTGTTTCAAACTCTTCCTTAGAAATGATAAGAAAACTAGGAACAAAATGTTAGGGAAAGAATGCGGAAAGACAAGGCTTCCAGAAAACAGTAACAGGCCACTAGACAAAAAGTCCTAACCTATTTCATTTTTGTAAATGAGCCCATTAAGGAACATGTGTCCAGCTGGTAGGGGGGATGTTACAGTTCAAGCTGACCCTTGTGAGAAAGAGGCAGAGGAAAGGAAGGCCCACAGGAGTAAGGACAGGCCACAATCTTCCCAAGTTCACTGCTTACTACCTGTGAAGCTCCCAACTGGAGGACCCACTCCCAAAACAACAGATGGTGTCAGTGAATTAGCCACTGCTCTTCCCAGGACGCTGGGCACAGAACGCTCTGGCGAAAGGCTGGCTAGGCAGGGTATCCTGCTGGAACAAACCCGACATCTGCTCAGTCTTTTCCCTCGCCCCTCAACTCTACACTGGCTATTTCAAGGCGTAACAACTTGAAAGCTCATGTGGACTTCTCTTCCATTATTATTACTTTAAATGCTAAATTTTATCTACTTAAGGATCTTACCTTGGCTCTATGCCCTGGCAGAAGGCAAGATTTTTCAGCTAATAAGGGCCTGGAGGTTTTCTTATACCACAGGAGTTTTCAAAAACATTCCTACATATTCATAATAGTCAAATTAATAGATCTGATGCCAGATGTAAAATGGCATTTTATGGATAGATTTAAAAGGTACTAATGGGGTAACTTTTAAAGATACTTTAAGACACACAGTTATGAATCTAATGTAAAATCATGTTGCCTTTTCATCTTGGCTATGCGTTCTCTATTCTGTAATGCACTAATCAGGAAGAAGAAAAAAAGGAAAAAAAGAAAGCTTGGCATCTTTTTTCCCTGGAAAGATATTTATTGTTCAGGAAAGACATTTACGTTAAATGTCTTTTAACTGTCCTTTCTGTAACAATTAAAAGCTTTGCCTTTGACTAACTGACACACTTCACAAGCATACACAATGGAAGCAAAATAAATCTTTCCTATGTGGTACACTATGTGCCCTCAGATGGATTAAAACCTGCTAGCTAAGTGCATTTTTATAGTGTTAAGCTTTTGAAAACCTGACAGAGAAGAGCACTAGGTGAACAGGGTGAAGGAAACTGTGAGTAACTATATCACAAGATTTTCTGAGCTCAGGTGCCTGTGGTTGGGTTAGACATAGGTTTACTGTCTAAGAAAGCAGACATCTCATCTTGAAAATTTACACTTCTAATCACAAAACGAAGTGAACATACAGGCAAAATTTAAGCAACACATATGAATAGACCATTTATAATGGCAAGGTCACATGAAAGCCAAGCAAACAAAAATCAACTAAAATAATAAAATGTTTGGGCTGCAGATATAGCTCAGCACCACAGCACCTGCCTGGCAAGCAAGAGGTCATGAGTTCAACTCCTGGTACCATAAAAAAAGAATGAAAGGGTTACAATGGACATGTTTTCAGTTTTCCTTTTAGACAAAGTCATCTTTTCAACATCTTTTTAGCAGCATTTTAAAATTTCAGAAGAAGGGGCTGGGGATTGAGCTCAGCGGCAAAAAGCGCCTGCCTGGCAAGCGCGAGGTCGTGAGTTCGGTTCCCAGTAGCGGAGAAAAACCAAAAAATAAAAATAAAATAAAATAAAATTTCAGAAGAATATATATATATATGTATATATATTCTTCTCTCTCTCTCTCTCTCTCTCTCTCTCTATATATATATATATATATATATATATATATATATATATATATGATCTCCCTTATAAGCCATGAGGTTTGGCTTTAAAGAAAGGAAGAAGGAAAGGAAGGATAGAGAGAAGGTGGAAGAAGATCAGTTTTGAAATGTTCAGATTCTCTAGCATTTACAAATTATCAACCTCAGGCCAGGTACTACTTGAATCAATCAACAATTGAGTTCGTATTCATTATTCAGAAGGGATTAAGCCTTAAGATATTAACAAGTATTTGGCCAAAGATAGTACCGTTTTCCAGATCTCAAGATTTTGATAAACCAGTTTTTCTACTTCATCTATAAAAACATATGGTCTGCTCCTAGACGGATGAATTAATAGAGAAAATATGGTACCTATACACTATGAGATATTATTCAGTCATTAAAAAAGAATTAAATACTGTCATCTGCAGCAACATGGATGGAACTGTAGGCCATTATATTGAATGAAATAAGCCAACCCCCCCCAAAAAAAGACAAATATAACATGTTATTACATATGTGGAAGCTAAAAATGTGTTGATCTCATAGAACTATAGAATAATGGGTATGAGCCTGAGAAGGGGACGGGGGCGGGAGGGGTAGAGACAGGGTGGTTAATTGACACATGATTAATTCATACAGGGGTACTGTGCAGTAAGAGGAACAGCTTTCCATGCTTTAGAGGGTGATGTAACTATGGTAAATGACCATTATATATGTTAAAATAGCTAGTAGAGAAAAACTTGATTATTTGCAACAGAAAGAAATGATAAACATTTGAGGTGATGATATGCCAATTACCCCATCTGATCTTTAAATGGCAAAGCATACCCTATAAATGTATAGAACGATTATATCAGTTACAAATAAATATATATCTAAGAGTTAGAAAGCACAATATAACCCTTTTGTAAATGTTGCTTTACAAGAAACAAAATCTGCTTTACTTAGATCTTAATAAAATGAGTTATAAGGAAAAAATGCACAGTCTGTTTTCCTCACCAAAATAGAGATAATCTACCTTCTGTGTTGCATGCACTGTGTTCACAAGTTAATTCCTACATCCAGCATATATTTACAGTAGCATACTAACACTGAATGCAAATGTTGCTAGATGTAGATGCAGCCAACAGAACCTATAAACTCAACTGGAAAGTGCTGCATCCAAGAGGTGACATATGTCAGTAAGGTCGCCGTGGTCACGGTGGAACAACGGGAGGGAAGGCAAGAGTGAGCTGTTGCTGAAGTAAGCCTCACCCTGACTCAGGGTCTAGGGACAAAAATAATCCAACTCATGGGTGAGGTGCAGTCAAGACTTGAATAATAGACATCTGTAGGCAGAAGACGCTAAAACTAATTAAACATACATGCATTTTAAATATTTTATCTTTTTTTGTCTTTTTGATATTTTATTTATCTTAATGTTTATAAATATACATTATTAGCCAACCAATCTTTTGACGCATGATCAAGGAGTTTTGAGTGAAGTCGGAAAGGTCTTTTTTACAGAAACCATACTCTTCATGCATTAGCTACACTATTTGTGAGCGAGATGCCACAGCCTAATGGTTGTTAGAGTACAAGAGTTCTAGATTCTCAAGATTTTCTCCACGGATGTGTTAACACTTAATTTAGTTAGAAACAATTACTTTTTGCACATGTTATTAGTTTTACAACAGTTAACTAATGTAAGTACAACTAATTGACATGCTTCAGCACTACTATACTCGCTTAGTAGCGAGTGCACCATCCAACCTGTAGCAGTGGAAATGTACGGTCTACGGAAGCACCCACCATGGCACTGATGGGTGTGGCTCACAGTTCTCAGCACGCGCTGTTGCCCAGACTTCTGGTTACAGAACGTGGAAGGCCCCACGAAGTCTGAGAAGAAAGGGAGCTCTATAGGACCCATCAACAAATTCCAACATATGGGATGCCAGAAGCAAACACAGAGGACTCAGTCAATTTAACTGTACATGTCTTAGGGTGCCTTAAAAATAATACTTCTAAACACATACATCTTTCCTTAAGAAAAGAAAAAGTGGCTGTGGTAACATTTTCTTTTCCAATACAATGGTATCTTTGTCTTAATAGGCTCCAACCTCCCACAGTGATAAATGATATTTGGGTGTAACTTTTATTTTACAGATGCAGTGAGGATTATTTTAAAATCATGGTAGAAATTCTACAGTTTCCAGTGTGTATAATTATGAGAAGAGAAGCACTAACTTAAGACACATCTAAGATGCTAATTTTTCAGGGGAACTAACTGCATTCCCCATATCCTGCTTCTCTCACTGCAGGTGTTACTACTCAATGTCTCTTTTTCATAATGCTTGCTGCTGTGGTTGGGAACATAAATATTTTATATTTTTTCACTTATTCTTCCACATATATAAATAAAAAGTTAACTGTATGGTTGCAGATACTCAACTGTGATGATTTAACAAATATTTACCAAAAACTAAGTTATTAAATAAGCTAATCTGTCTTGACAACTATGAAACCCGAGGAAACAAAAGGAGAAAAACAGACCCTTTATAATGTACACAGGTGGCATTTTACCAGTTGCAACAATTATGAGAGCACATATAAACATTCGGGGAACCATACTCGTATTTCATAATCACAAAGACAGCAAAAACAAGGTGGTAGTACGACTCTCATTTTATCATGCCTCTGCACAGGCCCTATAGGAAGCAGAGAGGCAGAACTTTCTTTCACTTCAACATCCTGTTATTGACTATTCGCTTTTTTAAAATACAGAAGCCAATGTTTTGAGATTTTAGACTCACATTCCTCTGCTGTCTCAATAAAAGATTAATTTGTGGTCCTGGCTTCTCCTGGGTTGTTTTGTAGTTTAATATTCTTCATGGTAGAATCAGTTTTTCTTTTCTGTCGAAGTCTCTCCAAGGAAGTCTTGGAGAATATCACATCCCTGTGCCAGCATATGCTCATGTTTTCCACACAAATGCAAAGGCTGCACAGGCAGACGAAATGCAATCCAGGTTATACACCTATAGATCTTGCTTACTTTGGCCTCCAATTTACCCTGGGATTTTACAGTATAAAGTTATTTGCACAAGGATGGCTTACACCCTGTACTCTAAGGAGGACTTATTTTTATATGGTGAGCTCTCTCACTTCTTAATGGTTTATCTACTCTACCTCCACAAACAGAATAGACCAAAATCACTTCTACAGATTGCTCAGATGTATTTATACTTGACTCTTCAACTCTAAGGATATAAATTAGTTAAGAAGTGGTTTAATCATAAATATATAATTACATATATATTTAATACATCTTTTCACTAAACATTTTTCGAGTGCCAATTATATGTTCAGTACAGCACAAAGAGCTGAGATACCAGAAAACTAAGAGACAGTGCCTATCCTCAATGTACTCAACTGGTCAATAGGAAAACATTTAAACCTGAGAAAACAACAACTATACACAAAGGGTACACAAAGTGGTAACAGAAGAAGCACAAAGGTAGGAAAGATAACTGGCTGGGGCAGATTATTTAGAAAAGCTTGAAAGAAAAGGTAAAAGTTAAATAGGTCATAAGAGACTGAGAGCATTTCCCTGGGGAACAAGGATTGCTAATATTTTAGGATGACTAAAGCATAAGGGAGCAAAAGAAAAATGAGAGTGCAAAGGGTCATATAATGAAAGACTTAAAAGCAAGGCTTAAAATAAATTTTGAAGCATCTGAAAGTGTTGACGGGTGCCAGGGAACCAAATTCCTTCCTTTGAACACCACAAATAAAGGGGAAGAACCAAGCATGATGCTTTACTTGTCCTGTACAAGCTGTACTACTGGTTAAACAAACAGTAGAAGACAGTTTCCCTTTATAGGCAAACTCTGGCTAACAAATGAAGGATAGAATAAAATAACACCAACTCACAACTCTTAATGAATTAATACATACGGGCAGAGAACATCAATTGTTGCCAATATCACACACACACAAAAGAGATAACCTTACCTTATAGGCCTCCTGATGAGAGAAAAGAAGAAAAAAAAAAAAAAAAACTTAAGTCTTTTCCAGAAAACAAAACAAAATAATAATTTAACCTGAATTTCGCCATGCCTCTAACTACTCATTTGTAGAAATACACCACAAAGATACTGTTAACAAACTCTAAATTATCCTAGAAATTCTAGGAAAAACAATTCTTGCATTTTTACATGAAAAAAAAGATGAGTGAAGAAGGTACAGATTAAAAGAAACGACATTTTTTACAAATTGCAAGATGTGGACCTTATTTGGATCCCAATCTAAACACGCAAATTATAAAAAGAATTTATGACATTTTGATTCTATTGGGAATATGTCCAGTAGCCAGATATTTGATGATATTAAGCATTTATTAGTTTATATACAGTAATAGGATTCTAATTCTGCTTTTTAAAATATCTTACCTTTAGAGATTTATACGGAATTATCTATGAATGAAATAATGTATCCTGGATCTTACTAAATATTATATTTGACAGGAAACAGGAATACACATGAAACAATACAAACCATCAGGTGAAACTGAGTAATGGTAAATGAAAGGTGCATTATACTATGCTCTACATTTCACATTTTCTATAAAAACACAGAAAATAAAAGAGAACACAAAAATATTGAAGAGAATTTGGTACTTAGCCCCTACGTGAGCTGTAATTTTCAAACAGTGAAATACTTTTAGCTAATTTACAACATGTCACGTATTTCCTACCCGATTTGCTGGTAGTTTAGAAGGTTATGTAGAACCTGGGGAGAAAAGAGATAGGAAGAACCCAAATCCCCCTACTTCAGTGGAGCTGAGTGATGAGACAGCAAGCCAAGAGGCTGTGGTACAGCTTAGTGGTGGAGTGTTTGCCTCGGCCCTTGCAACCAGCCTGGGTAAGGCTCCAAAGGCTCTGGATTCAACCCATGATACTAAAGAAAAAAGAAAGGACAGGAGAAACCAAATCAATAGGTGAATGCAAACAGGAAGAGAAAAAGGGATAGATTCATAGACATTTTTGGCACAAATCTGACAAGGCATCATAACCAACTAAAATGAGATTTGAAGCAAAATAAGTAATTTTCATGGCACCAATCACTGCTCAAAATCATGTATTTCCCGGCTCTGGAAGGTAAGTCATTATCTCATGCCTAGTGCCCAATAACATAGAATAGGCCCTCAAGTAAAGGTGTGTCAGATAGCTCTATCCAATAGAAACTGATGTTTCTAACTAGCACACAAACAGACGGAATGCTTATGGACTTGATTAAGCAACAGCAGATGTTCTGGGATAATGGGTGAGTAAATCATTTAGGAAGTATGCTCAGCAGATAGTACTAGACACCTGAAAAATGAACCAAGGTATTTTTTTCACACTGAATGAGAAACCCAGTATGACAGACAGGATCAAGATGGCAATTCCATAATGTAAAGAATCAAGTTTCTTGACGCCCTTGTGCTTCTCCATACTTAGCATGCACATCTCATAACACGGTACCTTGAGCACCAGCCGTCACATCCAAGCTCCAGGCAAGAGGAAACAGCGAAGACAAACCAGTGCATGCCAGGTGAGTCAGCTCTTTTTTTAAGAGGTTTCTCTACACTTTTCACCTAGTAACTTCCATCATCACCAACTGAGATTTGAAGGAAAATACTTTCACGGCACCAACTATTGCTTAAGATTGTATTACTTCCTGTCACTGGTAAGCTCTATCCCAGTCTTGTTCATTGTATCACACCCCTCACCCTTGGTGCCCAATAACACACAGTAGCAGTCAGATTTAATCACATGACTATCGCTATCCGCAAGGAAGACTGAGGAGAAATTTTTTGTTAGGCACATTATTGTCCCAACAAAACTGATATTCTGTTAGGAAGGAGATAACTGACGCTGAAGAGACACCTAACAGTATGTGCCATGGATACCAAATTCTAGAATATACTGGGCCTCTGGTGTGTGTTTCAGGTACCTGCTGGTCAGTTATTCAACCAGTACCTTCTAAGAACAGCTGGCGGTTGGAGAAGATGTGAGAAACTATACTGGTAATTGGTGACTGTCCAGGGAATGACCCCGTAATAGAAAAGAAGACTAGGAATGGCTAACTTAAAGGTGGCAAGAAAGACTGGCAGAGACTCACAGAGGGTAGTCAGATCAGAGACAGCATCAGAGCAGGAAGGAAAAGAGCAGAAAAGCTAGTCAAAGGTGCCGGGAAGGTCAAACCCAACATTAAGAGAACGGTTTCTACATTCAAATCTGGAAGACACTGGTGATCTTTCCCAGTGGCAGTTTTGAGACTTGTTTCAAAAACGAAAGCTAGGCCACACTGGGACGAAAACTAAGGAAGCTTTACAGACATCCATCGAAGAAGGACAGAGCACAAGCATGTGGTCTCCGGATCATGTGAGTTAACTGGAAAGAAAGAAGAGGGATAAGAAAGGTGGCTGTCAAGCATATACGATGCCTCACTACATGCACAGACAAAGAGGAACAATCCCGGGCACTTTTCACCTGAGAAGCCAGCAGGTGAGAGAAAGGGGCAGTTATCTTCCTTTGGGAACATCAGCTTGTCCAAGCGCAAGCTCAGTTTACAATGAAGCTCTTTCATGTTTTTAAGATTTCTGACTTGTCAGATACCTAAGTGTGTCCTTTCCTAGTTTGCCTAGTGGCTGTTCCTCTTTAAAATATATCAAGCCATAATTATTCTGGCTTCCCAGAGAAAATCAAAGATTACCAAGACACAAAGATCATTAAAATTTTCATCAAATAACCTCTGTCACATCCCCTTGGACTTACACCTGAACTTCCCTTAGACATGACGGAAAACATTCCAGGTGGGATTCTGCTCAAGACATGAAACATAAAGTCTGGTCAATCAACAAAGGGCTATGTGCTGCGATACAGGGTTGAGAGGTAACACCAGCCACACCTCTGATAGATTAGTGTATGGGGACGTGGCCTAAGAGAGGTCACCAAGAACCACTTTAAAATATTCAGTGAGAGGGGGTCCCAGGAGAGGAAATGGGAGAAGGATGGCAAAGGGCTGCGGAGAAGTCAGGCGTGCTGTGCCGATTAAGGGCCACGTGCCCAGCTCAGGTTCTGCTATCTTGGGAAATTCTGAAACTTGGCCTCAAGTTCTCCTCTGTAAAACTTTGCTTTTTAAATTTTTTTTATTTTAAGGAGAAAAAAAATAAAACAAGATTTCAAAACAAGATAATAGGAGGGTAACAATGGTTAATACGTTACATATTCGTATCTTTAAATTAAACCCAACTCTTAACCAAAAATGATTGCTGAAATATCTTCCTGCTTGAAAACTTTGTGATTCTAACACACGAAGTAAATGCTGTATAAAAACACTGTATATGGTTTCTACCTGTGGCCTTACTTTGAAGAAGAGTTTCTAAAGGTAGAAAAGAGATGGTGAAGCCTCTAAGGAAGGACCCAGGCCTGAAGAGGCCACAGAAGGCAGCACATGATCACGTCCCCTCCAAACCTCTGTATTGTGGAGCAAACTCTCAGACTCCTTGATTTCATTACATAAAACAAAGAACTACGCATGACTTACCTTTAAAGTAAGCAAGCGCAGGTGGGGGGGGGGGGGGGGGGTGGCGACTCTTGTTGAGAGCTGCTCCTGGGAAGAAAGGCCTGGTAAACTGTCCCTGCTTGATTCCAATCTAAGATTATCAGATAATCTAGCACTTTAAAATGAGCCATCACAAGATTAGCAACAGCTTTGAGAGTCACACTGAATTAAAACAATGTTTGAAACTCAAGGGGAAGAGGAGGAAACTAGAAAACGCAGTGAGTGTCTTATACTGACCGAAATTCCTCAGATCACCCTGAGTGGAGCTGGTCAGATTCTAAACATTTTAAACTAGAGTGTGCTTTCTGAAGTAGTCTGCTTTCAGACCCAAAAAAATCTAGGGTTAGGTCAAATGGGAAGTGACGTTTTAGAAATATGTGCAGGAATTTTGTAATATATGTTTGTAACTGTTGATTACAAAGTCAGTAATTGCCTACAGTGTGGCTTTCTCTCTTGTCTTTACAAGAATACTACCAATGCCAGAGCTTCATAATATACACCCATAAAGTTATCCCACTAAATGGTTTTTGCCCATCCCATAATCAGTATTTTTGCTTGATCTAACACCTGGGTAACAGATAACACGTATAAGCTATCGTATCATAAGGCAGGTATTACCACTAAAATCCACATTCTATCGTTTACCACTAATTAGCTAAACCAGTGTAATCTTTTGACTATGAGTATATTCCTTGGCCCATACTTCCTGGACCACTCCTCCTAAATCCACAAAGCTCACTTACTAGCCAGACATGGCTACATTTCAGGACAAGGATGTCCCACCTTCTTCAGATCCTTTATGAGCACAACCTTCAGAGAATACAACCCAACTGCCGGAAGCCCTCACAGGCATGGCAGGTACATGAAAGAACCTAGTAAGACAGTGCAACAGTGTGCACACTCCCTCGGACAGTCTCAGGTACCACAGCTTTTCAGTTCTGCAATTGAGCTTCTCAGAAAATGATACTGAGATACACGAAACAAGACCTACTCTGCATCTTAAAAATTCATACTTGAGTCTCCTTGCATACATTTTTTCACAGCCAAGTGTTCATGTGCTGCAGCTGTATCATATTCTATTTGTTCACTTATTTTGTACGCAACACCGAATCTGTATGGGGCTTGCAGACAGAAGTACCTATCACAATCATATTTTTAACTGTTACTGAATATCATTAAAGTAATGAAAGATGTTTAGAGAAAAATGGTTTTTGTAACTCAAAGGGACAGGATGGATTATCATACTGAAAAAAAACAGAAGAATCACATAACAAGGTAAATGTCTGCAATTTAATTTCTAAAACACACAGCACTGAGGTTTCAAATCAGGGTCTGCATCTTAGTCAGCCAGTTAGTCAAGTAATATCTGAGCACCTAATGCCTATATTTTCTTCACATAACCAACAAAGAAGGAATTTCCTTTTCTGTGTTACAGATTCTGAACACAGAATTCAAAGGCAAATTTTAGGGGCTGGGGATTTAGCTCAGAGGCAAAGCGCCTGCCTGGCAAGCGCAAGGTCGTGAGTTCGGTTCCTGGTACCAAAGAAAAACCAAAAAAAAAAAAAAAACAAAGGCAAATTTTACCTCTGAACACTTTAGTAAATGTTTTCTTATTTTCTTCTGACAGAAGGATCTTTGCCTTTATCTGGAAACATCTCACTGTACAGTCACTTACAGTGACCTACAGTGACCTTCCCTTAAGGGAAGGCCCTTCAGGGTAATTTTACTTTGTGGACCTTTATACTGCCTAAAAATTTTACAATAATAGATTGTCATCCACCCGGAATAATTTCTCAAACTTGGTTAAATAATTGCATAGATACCAAAAGAAAAGTACCCTCTACCTACACCACTCCATTACCTTGACTCCTAATTCAAAGAAAGCAAAGTCTACATTTTGAATAATTTAGATTATAAAATAAATTTACAAAAGACAACCAGAAGATAGCAACAAGAAGGAGCCTCCAAACTAGAAGACACTTTGTTATTTGGTGGCACCTTCTGGAAAAGCTTGACATTGCAGCTCAGCTCTGTTAAACATAAATTCCAATGCAAAATCAAGTGGGGAAAATTCTGAGAGCAAGGAAATACTCTTGACAATAGTATACAGTTGAGAACCGTGAAAATCTGTTTTAAGTGAACACATATCTGAAGAGGTAAAGGTTCCTGGATATTTCATAATCCATCTATAAGACTGTCACCTCCCCAAGATTATTGGTAAATCTCAAACCAATGCATCAATGAAGAGATTCACATGTGGGACAAGAACATTCAAGGTTTTCATAGCAATGCTATCAATATCAACTTCATGAAGCATACTACTGCAATTTTAGTATGAATCCATGGAAAAATAAGATTCCCTTCCCCTCAATCCCTCTTAAAGATATTCCCCACCAAGTGGATTGAAATTCTAGCTCCACCATTTCTAAACATGGCAACCTTTACTAAATTTCTTAACCTTTGACCTCTGGTTTTCTCATCTATTAAAGAGTGATAGTATCTGTTTCACAGAATTGCTTTGAGGGTTAAATGAACATGTCAGGTGCTTGGCACATAGCACTCAAGTAAAGTTTACCTACAGCTATAAGGTATCCCTGTGACACAAGAAAATTCGTCTTGCAAAGATATGTTGATACATTTTTTTGGACTTGTGACTAAAGATGACCAATGGGAAAATTACAAAAGCAATACACACTCAACAGTGCTTTGAATGGGCAATTCAACACTCTTGAAGGCGGCGCCAGAATTTATTAGAAAACGTACACACTAATGTTCTTTTAAATCATTATTTTCTTATTCCCTTTAATGATTTGATCAATCTTGTAGTCTTACATCTGGTAATCTGAGCAAGTTTGTCGAAGATAACAATATGTCATATAATGACCACTGTTAATCCCTATCATTTGGTTTGAAAGCCTGTATCATTTTTAATGTCCTTGCTTTGTTTGTATTTTGCTATTGTTCTTTTTTTTTGTAGTATTTTCTTTAAAATAAAAATTTAAAAAAAAAGAAAACATACATCCTCAATACACACGAGTGAAGATGCTGAGTTTGGGCAACTGTTCATGACAACCAACTCTGCAATGACAGAGACCTCTCATTTTTTCGCAACCCTGTTTTCAGGGGTTTCTGAGGGGTTATTTAATTTAAAAACTAAGATATCACACTGGGCTTAGATGTACCAAAACAAAGAAAAGAGGCTCCTGTTATGTAAAAATAATCTTCCTTTTAAGTGCTTCTAATCCTTTTCTGGAATAAATCAAGAATGTGGATGAACCAATGAACGGCTGGCTGGCTAGAGGCATCCTCTTCAGTCTGATCATATCCAAACAAAAACCAAAATAGCACCACAGCAGGGACAGGTAGCCTCTCCACAATGACACAGAGTTGACTTTCTTCCCATTGTTTTAATTAATGATCCACATTGAGCCCAATCTACCAGAGGAAGAATCGCAACCCCTTCAGGTATTTTTACTTCCATTAATAAAACACAGAAAACAGGAGCCTTGAATGAGAGCCCTCCCTGGAGAGCAGGCAGCCCTTTAATGAATGGCCTCTTCAGCTGCTGGCTCACCCTCCTCACAGACTTTACAGCTCTTGCATGTGCTGGAATTACAAATCATCAAAAAGCCACTTTGAAAACACAATAAAGACCTTCTTCTCTGACTGCAACAACCCTCCATCACATAAAAACCTAAGGCCAGTGCTTCCAGCAGGACATTTACTGCCAGCTCCAGACAGTTTAGCAGGGCAATGAAGAGGGTGGGGCACGAGGAAATGAGGCGAGCAAAGGAGGGGTAGCTTCTTTTCTTTTTCTTTTCTCTTTTCAAACGAAACCTCTGCTAAGGTGGTTTGAAGTATTACTCCATGTCTGAACCACCATCCACCCCTGAGTAAAATGCTACTATATGATGAGAGTTTGGTTTTCTTTTTTCCTCTTCCTCAAGAAAATTCTTATCCAAGAAAACACTCTGCTAAGCCAAAATCATCAAAAGACATAGTGAAATGCCATTTCTCATACTGCAGGTTGAAGTAGCTAGCATTTTGACCACACTTAACCTACTCATTTACAAGAAAAGATACTTAAAACTTTGAACATTTTCACTGATAAACATGATTACTTCACAATAACACTAATTTTAAAAAAGGAATACTACCAAATGCCTGTTCCAAAGCAGTGTTTTTCTCCATCTCATTTAATTAAAGAACTAAAAGATCTTGAGGGAAATTCGGCTTACCTTGGGTTTAAAACTAAGACTTGCCCTATATTTTCCCTGTGACCATTTCACAAGTGCATAGTACTTACCAAGGCTATATACTTCCTTAGGAAAAATTCAGGGCAAAATGACATATTTCAAACACTTTTCCTCCACTTTAAGCATATAAACTTTCACATCTGAGAAAAGACAACTAAAGTTCTACAATGTTTTTGACTGCATAAAATCTCTTTTGTAACTACAGGCTATAAAGCTTCCCAGAAGCTAAGGCAGACATAACAGCACTAACACTTTTTTTGATCAGTGTATGTTTAGTGTGTTAACTGTATTACTGAGACTGACTTACTAATTTTCACCACAAATCTACAGAGTAGGTCCTGTTGTGATGTCCACTTTACAAAAGATGAAACTATGAAACAGAGAAGGTTAAACAGTTTGCCCAAGACCACTGGTAACACTGGGACACTAGGGGCTGACACAAGCTTGCAGACTCATTATGTATGTACTACTTATTAGGGAGTAAGTGAGCCGTGAAACACATGCATAATATAAGCTACGGATTTTCATCTTTACTTCTTTCTCTTGCACAAATAAAAACCTGAACTGAAAAAGAATCGTATGAATAAAAAAAGCTAAGCGCCCTAATCCATCTTAATAGTGCTAATTTTTATAAAAAATCTGAACCTAACTTGATTTCGGAAAAGATTCTTTACAATGTTCTTTTAAAAATAAAAAATATTCTTCCTTTTAATTTTAATCAACCTGTACTGAGACAACATGTTTTCTTTATAAGCATACCAAGGGAATGATCAGTTTCCCTAGCCTTTCTAATTCGTAGGGTCTTCTGACTTCTTTTTTGTACCTTGTTGTTGTTCCATTTCCAGAGACCGTGATCCGCCCTTTGTGACTCAAATTATCTACCACCCTATCCCCTACAAATGAACACAATCTGGCTCATATTCAAACAATGGGGCTGTTAAGGACTTTAGAGAAATTTGTTCTTCTAATCACGCCCATGGAAAGGCTAGTGTGCTCACACCCAGAACGGTGAAGGTGGGCTGCCTTATGCTACCAACTCAGTTGCTGGCCAAGACAGGGTCTGGGCTGTTTAGCACTGTCCATTACAGTTGCTTCCTGTTCTTTGCCTTCTCCACAGATGGGATGCTAGGTAGTAGGTAGTAGACAGGCTACACGAAGGCTATTTTTCTGGATAATGGAAATGTTAGCCCTCTCTTACCCTCTTTTGTTCACAGCAAGGCCTCTTAGACACATGGTTCATATAGTGCCACTTTTTCCAACTTACATTTAAATAATTAAACTAAAAGGAAAAACAATAAAAGCATTTATTACTAGAAGACATAAGAAAAATATAATACTTGGGTTTTATACCCAAACCATACCCCAAAGTCTTTAGATACTTTCTATGTCAAACTATGCAAAGCACATCATAAATATTCCTGTTATAATCACTGTATCTGTGACTCTAATATGTCATATCTTGAAAATTTACTGCCTGTTGTATGGAATCACATACCATTATAACTCTTTGTTCTAGAAGAGTTTTTAAGGTACTGTTTGGGTAAACATACTAAGTGAAATAATTTTATTAAAACAAATCCATACTTTATAAATCATATACAACAGAGAAGGAAAGCCAGGCGTGGTGTCGCACCCCTGTAATCCCAGCACTCAGGAGGCTGACGGAGGAGGATCATTGCAAGTTCGAGACCAGCCTGGGCTACAAAGTGAGCATAAGGCCAACTGCACAGTGAGACCCTGTCTCAAAAAGACAGAAAAAAAAAAAAAAAGAAAAAAAGAGAAGGAGCGAGCGACAAACGTAAGGAGAATAAACAGAATTAGCCAAGGAAGAAGACCATCTGGGATATATCCACATGGAAAGTGCATTTGCTGTATGAGTGTCATTTGGTCTTCCTACAAATGAGCAAACATTACAAAAAGGTACTTTTCAGCGTTCTGACCACTGTAAGAAACATGCACACACACTGAAAGGAAAATTTCAAAAACTACTACTTATACTAATTACAATGTATTCTGGTTTATAAATGGTGGTGATGACATGTTAAATTTATTTTGTGCCTCACCAGTGACTCACACTCAGCATTTGAAAACCTTTGTTCTAAGAGAATCACAACATGTCAGACTACAGAAAGACCAAGTTGCTAAACTTGACAATTTTGATAGATTAGTCACACTCCAGCACATTTCAGGGTGATCCAAAACAAAAGTCAAACACACAGAAAGTTCCAAGTAATATCTGCCATAAGAATAAATTTCAAATTAAAAGGAGAGGAAGGGAGCAACAAGGAAAATTAATAGTTGAGATACTGCAACAAACCCATTCAGCTGTCATCTCCCTTTCACAAACTATGACTACAGACCCTTTACTGAAAACTGAAACAAATGACCCAAACCCCAGTGTTTTTTGTCCCACTCTTCTCTTAAAACCTGACTTCTATCAGAAGTTAGAGATCAGCTATAGTGAGTAGGTGGTAAAGAGATGGTCTCTGGACCACTGGGGATTGGCATTAGTGCTGTTAGTGCCTGGCTCGGGCAGGCTTTCTACCTGGAACAATCTACACCCAGGCCAGGAAAAAGCCTCTCTCATTCTTTGCCAGAATTTAAATGAAGGATATCTGTAGGCAACCTCACGACACAAAAAGAAGAACATTCTAAAAGCTTTCAGCATATTTTAGGCAGACAATTTTTTTTTATCATTGTCTAAAAATACTGACACACCAAAGTTAGAATATTGATTATTGATAATTGAAGATGACCAAAATCAGAGAAAAAAAAAAATAAGGATGAGATAACTTCACAGCAGGTGGTGTTTATTTTTTAGAAAGAGTCAAGTTGGGTGTAGTGGTGCACAGCTACAGTATAGTCCCAACACTCAGGAGGCTGAGGAAGGAGACCTACTGCCAGTTTGGGGCCAGTCAGGGCTACAGAATCATTCCAAGGCCAATCTGAATCACATAGTGAGACCCTATCTTGAGAAAAAGAAAGAAAGAAAGAGAGAGAGAAAAGAAGAGAAAGAGAAAGAGAAAGAGAAAGAGAAAGAGAAAGAGAAAGAGAAAGAGAAAGAGAAAGAGAAAGAGAAAGAGAAAGAGGAAGAGAGAAAGAAGAGACAGACCAACATTCTGACTAGCAGCACTGTCACTAGAAGTGTAAGATTTACTATACTGATAAAACTAAAAATCCTTTCCAACACTGAAAATACATTTAAATAGCTAGACATTCCTTTGTGCAACCACATACGCAATCCTGATATCAAAAAACACAGCAAAGATAATACACTACCCTTTCTAAATCAATAACAAAAAAATTAAATGTCTTCAAAATGCAAATGGTTTCACAGGCAGGTAAAATGTCAAAATTTTTCAAATTATACATACTGAATATGTATAGTATGTTTGCATATTAATTTTGCCTCAATGAAACTGCTAAAAGAAACTAATATCTCATCAATATAAACAAATTACATCACTACAATGATCAAAAAGATCAGTATAATAATTTCTTCCAACATTTTCTATATTTTCTATTAAACTTACTTTTCCCTTGTAGACATTTTATTGTATTTTGCTCATTATCCTAAATTACCCAGCACTGAAAAACATTCTAAACAAGTTTTAATGAGCAGTGAAATTTTCTGCAGCTATTCAAATGACCAATCATTACACTCTGGAATACACCTTTTAATGATTTAAATCATAAACTAAAAACATTCCTTAATGATCTCATTTCCTTTTCCCCAGTTACAGAAATTCATTTCCAAGCCACACCTATCTCCATGCTACCTTTTCAGAATTCAGGGTTAGTTTTCTTCCTTTATTCCTTATCATAAGGCTATGGGAAAGAACAAAAAAAAACCCCATTAAGACTAACTACTCACATCAGATTTAGAGGACATATTCTCCTCCACGTCTGAATCATTGGGATCCACAATATCATCAAATGGTGGTAAAGTTGATTTTTTCTTCTCTGATATCTCACTTTCAACTTTGACCTTTCCCATCTTGACATGAGATTTATCTTTTATCTGTTTTTTATCAGCAGAACAAGTGAGTATCAGTGGTGGTGCGCTAGAAAAACTTTTAAATAAAGCCTCTGAGCTACTCTTTTTCCTTTTTTTGGCCGAGAGTTCTTCAGAATCTGAAATAGGGGGCCTCTTACTAGGAGCCTTCTTATCTTGCTGTCCACTGGTGATGGTGAGTAAGTTACTGTCTGGTTTTGGCTCTTTTGACATGGGTTTAGGTTCCTTGAAGGCCATTTTAGGAACTATTTTCTCTTCTTTCAGTGGTTTATTTTCTTTGGGTTTCTTAGAGGATTCTTTGGAAGATTTGTTGTGATCCCTGGAAGGTTCTTTGAAGGCACTTTTATGTTCTCTGGAGTCTTTAGAAGGTTTTTCCTTGTGCTCCTTCATTAATTTGTGAGGCTTTGAAAAACTGGTACTGCTGCTGCTGCTACTGCTGCTGCTGCTGCTGCTGCTGCTACTGCTGCTGCTGCTACTGCTGCTGCTGCTGCTGCTGCTGCTGCTGCTACTGCTGCTGCTGCTGCTGCTGCTACTGCTGCTGCTGCTGCTGCTGCTGCTACTGCTGCTGCTGCTGGTATGAATACTCCTATTAGGGTCCTGCAGAAAGGGGAGAAGAAAATAAACTCTCAAAACTAAATAGGAACAAAGACTCAAAAAGCAATTTTCTTGAGTTTGATATACATAAAATGATCCTCCTTTGACTGCTCTCAAGTTAGCTCTAAATACCAAAAAAATTTTAATGCAAATCAACCATCAGAGAATAAAAGATTGGAAAAATCCATGTGAAAAATAGGGAGAGAAGGTAACTATGATCAAAGAATTTAATGAGGCAAGCTATATTCTTCATCACTGGAAGCAAGGACTTCTAAAACATTTCAAAGCAATAAATGTTAACTGTAACCTTGTCCTGGAAGATACAAAGATGGATAATATACGGTCCCACTCTTAATAATTATAACCTATCAATGACTGATGGTTGTTGAACGAGGCACCTATAAAGTGCTATGACAATAAAAGAAAGGGGACTGTGCAGTTCTGTTAAGAGGAAAGGATAATTCAGAAATTTATTTAATAAAGAGCTAACAGGTCAGTTTGGTCCCAGAGGACAAGCAGATAATTACTAGAAGAAGAACAAAATGATAGAGACCAGAGACCAGACTAAACTAAACTAAGGGAGCAAATCACGGAGTGTGTTTGAGGAGCAGCACAAGACTGAGAAGAAGGTGGGAAAATGTCTCAGGGATCACCTAGTAAAGTCAGGTTACATTAAATTTAAAATGAATTTGCAATATTAAAACTCCACAGAACCTTAAAAGAAATAATTTCCATTTTGGGATTTTAAAAAACAATTTTTATTCTGCTTAAAATTTCATCAGCTAAGGAATATGTCTCTAATAGGGGCAAAGAAAAGGACTATAACATAACAAAATTTCACCTAAACATCAAACAGGCTGAAGCCATTAACAATTACTGTGTGTATTCATAAAAAAAGAGGTAATTGCTATTTCATTTTATTATCAATTTTTTCACTCAGAATATATAACCTCTACATACGTTTCTGTTTAGGAATAAAATCTAAGTCCACACTTACCATATTTGTGAACCTCTGCCATTAACAGTAAGAATAAGAAAAAGAAGTAAATCCCAGACATGTAAAAGCTTCAAGCTAATACTAAAAGAAAGGCTTTTTTTTTTTTTTTTTTTTACTGATTTCCATCTTCTAATAAACCAAAGACAAATAAATGTCCTAAATTTCAACTAGAATTTACATCACTAGGCTTGCCTTTTTTTTTTCAGTCAGGGTCTTGCTATGTAGTTCAGGCAGGCCTTAAATTCACTATGCAATGAAATTGGCCCTGAACTCACAGCAGTTGTCCTGCCTCAGCCTCCCAGATGCTGAGCTGCAGGAATGTGCCACCATGTATAGCTTATTTTTCACATCTAACTCACCCACTTAAGCCCAAGAAAATACAAACCAATCCTATATGCAACATTTATTTTTCTCATGGGAGTACATGGTTTCGAACTTCTAAAATGAATAAAGTTACTAAGCAAAGATTTGCTTTTATGCACTAAATGATTCCTTACATAATATGTGAAGCTGAGATTTAAAAACAGAATGCTTTAAAAATAGAATTCATATTACTGAAATGTCATTATTTTATAAATTCTATTTAAGACATTTCCTGGAATGTTATGCTATTTCTATGAATAATTAAAATACAGTATAATGGACAAACTAAATTAGGAAAGAACGTTTTGAAATCTAATATCCTTGAGTATTTTTTAAATTGGTTTGTTGACTCACTGAATTTTGGCCATTTGCAATCAGTATTCTAATAATGGCTTCAGAACATCCAAGTATTGCTGTTTAACGTTCAACCTACATGAAGTATTGCAAATATTTTTTATAAAGGAAGGTTAAAAAACATACAATTATAAAATTGCCAACATATTTCTAATGTTAAGAATGAAAAACACTAACATTTCAGCAGCAGGGTGGAGGGAGCACAACAGAGGACTTTCCATGACTTCTTTTCAACATCCTTCTGTAGAACAAACTGGAATTCTTAATATAAGAGACACAGGGGCATCTGAATCTTATCTCATAATCTTGTCAGAAGTCTAAATTCTTGTCTTAATTATATATATAAAATAATCTGGGTATAAAGTTGTAGAAATGTAAGTTTTCATAATTTTTTAGCTCTTACATGTAAGCACTTAGTATTACCTTTTCACTACTTAACAAATCTTGCTTCGAGGAAGTGGCCCGATCATTTTTGTTTCTTCTCCTCTTATAAGCTTTCTTTAAGCTAAGAGAACTCAACAGCTCTTAATAAGCTAAGAGGACAAACACATTCCATAACAAATGTTGTAGCCAACTAAAACTGAGAAATGTAGGAAAAAAGTAGAGAATGGTTCCTATTATGTAGGGGAGCAGTTTCTTTGCTGGGTCTGTGATAAATGACAAAGTTTAAATACAAGGCATCAGGAACTATATTCATACATGTAATAAATGTAAAACAGTGGCTCAGATACACAATCAAGCATTAAGTTGCTACTCTAACATAGAATAAAAGCTTTCACTGATTCACAGCTTATCTATCATGCGCATACATACACAGGGTTCAGTCAGTGGCTTTTCAAACTTCCTACGGAACCATTAACCTCAACATTAAGTGTCACTAGGTAGCACACACTAATTACCATCCAACATGAAGTTTACTTTACACACACTGTGTAATTCAAATTCTCTTTGCCTGAGGCTTACTGGGACAAACTGAACATCACGTAATCCAGCCAAAGGCAGCATGTGTGCATAATTCAACTCTCAAATATTTAAATGGCTATTTACACATAAATATATATATATATATATATTTGCATTAACTTTACAACCTGAGAATACAAGGTACAGCATTTTTTTTTCCATCCATTCACAATTGTACTGAAGACTTCCTTGTTTTAATTTTCTGGAACAGAATGGGTCTCTTTAATATATAATCTCTTCTAGTACTACTTGTCAGCAACTCCGGTAGATGGCTTAAGAAAAGGAGAAGTTGTAATTACCAGCCAGAGAAAGTTTTCTGATTATATGTGGCTTCCAATTTCCAAGTTATCTCCATGTCTACTTGCACTAACTCCAAGCTGATTTTTCAACTGCTGTTTCTTTCCTCTCTCTCAGATCAATCATATTTTGTTCACTAGAGCTTCAAGCTAGACCCAAAGGAGTTTAACTTATAGATAGCTGCACAGGTGTGTCAGGCTCCCTGGCCTCAACAGCACTCAATAAAAGGGAGATTGCACTCTTCTCTGGGGCTAGGGAAAGCAAGACTCGAGTGACGGAAGGCAAAGAGTATGCCAGGTAGGTGGCTAAAAATAGACAACATGTCTGCTGCTACCATGCAGGCTGAGCTACAATGCACATACAAACAACATGCCTAAGGGAAGGAGGAAATAGGAAGGAAGAGAACTAACAGATCTTCTGACGAAGTCAGAAAACAATTTGAGGTCAAAAACAGTATGAATACCTCAGGAGAATCAATTAGAACATAGAAAAAATATTAATTAGGTTAAAATTCAAAAGTTAAAATTCTTGCTGAGAATTGGCTAGATAAAGGAAAGGATAGAGAACAATTGGCAGTTTGAAAGACCAGTTGTAAGAAAGCTCAAAGGATAAAGTAAAAAATACATGAGATGAAACTCCTAATGGGAAAAGAGGAGCGCTGAAGAACTTAGGGGTGACTTAGTAAAGGCCACAGGAAGTGTTCCAGAAGAGTTCACCAAAGGAGAAAACAGAAGAAAGAGAAGAGGCAACCAAGATAGTGACACAGAAGAAAATTTCCATGAGCCAAAAGCAAAGACCAAAACGCAATTTCCCAGGGATTACCTAAGATCCAGGCGGGGCTAACAACAAAAGATACACTGAACAAACACTGCATTAAACTTGCTAAACTTTAGGAATAAAAAGAAAAACTGACAAGTTAACAGAAAAAATTACTTTAAAAATGAAAAGAATCAAATTAACATTAGTGTTTTCGTTTGTAACACTGGAATCTAGAACAAAGAACAACAGTATCTAAAGATGGCTGGGAGAAAAAGTAGTACAATAGTCCCCCATTATTCACAGAGGATAGATTCCATGATCCCAATGGATCCCATAAAATAGAATTATAATACATAGTATTAAAAATTATGATTTGTTTATTTTTGGAATTTTCCACTTGGTATGTTTTGGCCATTGTCAGTCATAGGTAACTGAAACCACAGACAGCAATACTATAGGTAAGGGAGAACTAACTACTGCACAGCTCCAACATCCTTCACATGGTTAGTGAGAAAGACGTGTTCACGAAAATTTACATATTGAGAAAGCACATTGCCTGCTGTCTCACTTAAGTAAAGGACTTCAAAAAGGAATCCTAGCCAAACAATAATCACAGCAAAAGAGTCCATTAGTGCAAGCGGATAGAGGAAAAAAAACAGTACTACAATATACCTTACATTCTGTAGAGAATGAAATCTAAATGGACAATAAATACATGAATAAATAATGAGTGCTTAATATACACTCCTGACACAAGAAAGTCTAACAGAAATCTGGGCCTCCAAAACTCAATAATCTTCACAGAAATTTAGAAATGGTAGAGAAGAATGTCAAGGTGAAAATTCTGGTGTCTTTTCATGTTAAGATGGAAGAAGAACTGAATTACAAACAATTTAAAGGAAAGGCAGGAAACAAAATAGAAAAGTACAGAATAACTCACATCAATGAAGGGAAATGGGAAACTGGAATCAATTTGAAAATACAAGCAGAACCAAGAAAAATGAAAGAAGTGACAAATATAGACAATGAAAAGATAAAAGAAACAAAAAGAAGTATCACTCAGAATAAAAATGAAAAAGCCAGATTTTTCCACTGAAAGATAGTGTCACACTAAGCAAGAAAGACAGATCAGGTACTGACTGCTTGCAAGAAACACAAAAGTCAAATGACTGAAGATGAGTTTAACAGAAAGGGATGAGTCAAAAGGTACCAGCAAAGCGTTCCCCCAAGAAAACACTGTCAGATAATGTTAAATTCAAGGGTAGATGCACCGAACAGCATAGACAACATAAAAAACTAAGTTATATCAAAGCAAAATGTATTTAATATTTAAGGAAATTTTAAATAGCTCATTTAATAAGAAATCAACACATCTTTGTCATAAATGGACAGATCTAATCTAAAATTAGTGTCAACATGAGAAAATTAAACTGGCTTACCTATACTTAGGTAACTTTCAATCTCTAGAATAAAATACATAATTTTTATATGTATCCAGAGACCACTGATAAAAATCAGTAATAAGCTATCATAAAATAAATTTTAAAACCTCTTTGAAAATGTTTGCATAGATTATACTGGTTGATCATACCCTAATAAAGTGAAAAAAATACATTTTAAAAATTAAGGGCACAGAAAATATGTGCTCAAAGGAAAATTTATAGCCTCTACTGCATTAATAGAAAAAAGGAGACATAGGTAGAGCACAAACTCAAGCATGAAGAGAGACTTTGTACTCACTTTGAGAAACTGGGAAAAGGTCCACAAAGTATTCAAACATTACGGTACCAAATATAATGAAGAAAGTAAAAGAAACAAATTTAACAGCACTAATGCTTTTACCAGATGACTTCATTGCATAACTGCATACCTATTATTCAGCACTAAAGATAAGATTATCAAATTAATTCTGACAAGCTATATCCATTAAATAAAGTGACATCTCTAATTATGATCTGCTATTAAAGGAATAAAATTAATGAGGAAATAGCAATATTTGAAATAGTTCAAAATAGGTAAATACCAAAAGAAACAGCCAAAGAGTGCTGAACTGTGGAGACACTGGGAGAGACAAAGAGTACCGGGGTAAAAGGTGGGGCCAAACAGACTGCTGCTGTTTTTTTGGTTTGGGAACTTGGACTCAAACTCAGAACCTTGTGTTCGCCAGGCAGGTGCTGTGCTGCTGAGCTATATCTGGTCCACTGATAATGTTTACAAGCTTTCTATTATCACTTCATTTTTAATCTATTAACATTTTATCAAAAATTAATGTTATAAGACAATAAAATTGCAAAGGAAAAGCATTTCAACAATTAAGAAAATAGAAAAATGAAAGCTTATTTAAACACCAAGGCTAACATAGAGCCAACAGGCCCCCCAAATTTAAATTTATCAGTCAGTGGGAAGGGAAGTAAAGGAACACAGCACACCTGGAAGAGAAATGGCACTTGAGAGTAGCAACAAGAATCTTTCATTCAGTAACAATCTAAGTGGTCAGTACACAAAGAGAATATGAAATATTCATACACACACAAGAAAAAACAAGGTCTACTGTTATAGAATACAATGCTTTATGGAGTTTTGTTTGTTCTGACATTTTAATAATGTTGCCCCACTTTTTAAGGAAACATTCAACCAGAAAGATAGAGGTAACTACATTGTATACTTCTACAGCTCAGGAAAATAAAGTCACTTTATTTAACCAGGGAAATTTAATCAGGGAAAAGCAGTACTTTTATAGGATCAAAGAATCACATTCTTAAATTTCTCAATTTGCATGCATCTGTATTATCAGCAACCAGTACAAATATAACCAACCTAAAGAAATAGACATAAGTCAGGATTTTGCACAAATGACAAGAGATGTCACAATGACCCTACCAGTTTAACATGACCAACGCGTAACTTGACAGAGGTTCAGAAGAAGATGCTGTGCACTCTTGGAGAGAAACTAGACATGAACAGATTGACCCCCCTGTCTATGACTGACTCTGAGCTTTGCCAGCCCTTCACTAGGACGGACTACAGCCTTAACAACAGCGACGAAAGTACTTTTATTTTCCTGAGAAACAAAGCAGACCTACTTGGAGACTATGAAGATGAAAGCCAACCATATGAACTATTCACTTTAGGAAGGTCAACTGGTGACATTGCAATAGACAGAGAGTGTGGAGCGGGTAAAGCATGAAGAAAGAAAAGCCACTTAGGGATGACCCCACTGCTGGGTGGTGCTGGCAGCACAGCAGTGATCAGCTTACAGAATGCTTTCCAGTCCAGACTTTAAAATATACTGATCAGGTCATTACAGGCCTTCTCTTTTAGCAGCAGCTGCACTTCTCACAACAGGCTTGATAAAATCACTGCATCAGACAACAGTCAGTCTCCAGTACGTGCTGCTAATCATTATGGTGTGGCTGGCAACTGAAGATGAAGAATACATGAAAATTTAATAAGTGTATAAATAAAAATCCTGACCAGGTGTGGTGGCGCATGCCTGTAATCTCAACACTCGGGAGCCTGAGTAGGGAAGATCACTGCAAGTTCGAGGCCAGCCTGGGCTCAAAGTGAGCTCAAGGCCAGCCTGAACTGCAAAGCGAGACCCTGTCGCTAAATAAGTGAAAGAATGAGGCCGGGATGGCTCAGAGGTAGAACACTTGCCTAACATGCAGGATGCCTTGGATTCAATGCACAGCACACAAAAAAAAGCCCAAAGAAAGCCACAAATGAACACGGGGAAATACGTTACCATAGTATGCTATTTTGCTCCCTTCTGTCAATATATATTTAATGCATGTTTATTGAGTCTTGAGCATACGGGAAGGACAATACTGAAACTATTAGACATATTATGGCTTCCGGGAAAACAGCGCTTCTAATTTGGACAATATGAAGAACTCAACAGGATGTTTTACTGTAACACAACTACATCTTGAATGATTATAACAAAATTCTCTTCACTGCTGAGCTTATTAAAAGTGGAGAGGGGAATGCAAGAATCAAGAGTTCATGAAAGAGAAAAGATTTAAAATGTGACAGGTGTTCTGGATATTCAAAGGCTAAACCTGGGACCTCCAGCGTATCAGCAGACCAACCCAAACCTGTGAGTCTCACAGAAATCCAGAAGTCTTTATAAATCTGATGTTAAGAGAAAGTACTCTGAATTCAATCCTCAGGATTCCCAAAGTTCACCTAGGTGAAATATGATCATACAATTTAAAAGTAACTGTGAACACAATGAAGCCACCACAATGTGAAGTAAAAGTAAATTCATCCGTTATACAAAATGTCTGTATATAAAATATAAAAAGGAAGTGACCAAGCAATAAAAAATAAGTAAGAATGATCAGGCACCTGAAAAGAAAAACAAAAACTTTAAGAAAGGGAAAAATCAAAACTTTTGTTGGAATTAATATCTCAATAGATTAAACAGCAAACTGAACACAACTCAACAGAATCAATAAAATGAAAGACATACGAATAAACTGCCAAAAAATGCACAGATACAAGAAAATGAAAGCTACAAAAGCTATTAAGAAGGGTAGAGAATAAACCACAACAAATAATCTAATCAGAAACCTGAAAGAATAAAAAAAAAGCGATATAGTGGCTGACAATTTTCAAAACTGGTAATTTGTGAATACAAAGGAAAAAAATCAGTATATTACATATAAGTGACATATAATGGTATACACATAAAGTAAAAGTAGTACTCCTAGCTATATCATACTAAAAACGAAGACTATTACAAAAGCAGGGAAAAGAGGGATGACCTATTTAAAAAGAATGACTAACGCTGTGCTGGAATGAGCCAACGGAGACTTACAGTGCCAAGTGGTATATTTTCAGTAGTTCTGTCAGCCAGGTTTTAATAATAGAAGCATTATATAAAGATGCACTGTAAAAATTATACAAGGCCACTACTACTTATATAAAATTACAAGTATAGAAACACTAAAAGCAGAGGTAATAGATCACTGACACTCATTACTTTTTTAGTCGTGTTACTACTTATCATGATCAGTGCTGTTAAGGTATTTACCTCTATTGTATCAAAAGGTAGTATTTCTTCATAATTACATGCTCTGCCCAACTCTGAAATAACTGACATTAAATGGCAAGAGTGCTTTTATACCAGGGAAATAAGCAAATGCTAAAAATCATAATTTTTCCCCCAGAGAAACAGTTGCTCATCATCTACTGCCATAACCCTGAATCAAACTGACACAAGAATTCACAATGGAAAAATACTTCCAAAGCATTGAAGGAAATAGGCAATAACTCAGAATTGCGTAAGTAAGAAAACCACTTTTCATAATAGGATAAGAACCAGAATTTTTAAAATTAACAAAAATTGAGAGAGTTTACTAAAAGGAACTTTCACAAGGTTTATTTCAGGGAGAAGGAAAATGATTTCAAGAAGAAATTATGGCAATATAATTGAGTTACAATTTTAAAATGCTTTTACATTTTACAAGAAAACTCTACGAACCATAAAGACATACTTATAAGCAGCTCACAGATTTAAAAAGATATTAAAATGGTAAACTTCATCTTACTGAATAATAAGTAATATGTATTTGAAAGGTAGATAAAATAACACTTGAAGGAAAAAACTTAACCTTCAGGGCTTTTATTTGAAAAAAATTGGTAAGAAACGACTGAGAAATAGGGAGAAACAATGATATAATAAACTCAAGTGAAAAGGAAAACTACAAAGCTCTAATGAAATACATAGCAGAGCCTAATGAAAAAAATCTATTCAAAACTGTGGTCTCTTGTGAAAGACTGGTTGAGAAAGGAGAGGAAGTGCACACAAACAGGAAGAAGAGAAAAACAAAAATACACCTACAAGTACAGCACAGATAAGACAGACATATGAGCAATTTAATGCCCAAAATTTGAGAGTAAACTTTTAGGAAAATATCGCTTACAAAATGATACTCCTGTCACCCAAAACTCAAAATCAATAAAAATACTTCATCAATGTTAGCAGTTTAAAATCTTTCTACAAAGAAAACAGTAGGCTCATGGGCTCTTTAAAGCAAGTTCTAGGAAAAGATCATTTCAATCTTATAGAACTCTTCAAAAGGATAGAAAATACTCCTTGTTTTATATGGTTAATAGTATCAAAGCACAAATAACTGCCAAAAAGAGGATGAGAAAGAAACACACCAACCGATGTAACTCTGGTATCAATGCAAAAATTATGAGTAAAACATTAGCAACCCAATTGTCAGGGAGGAAGCCCTAATACAGCAACGTGAAAGGGTTTAATCCAAGATTTCCAGAGTAGGTGAGCACGATAAAAATATTTGTCAAGCACTACATTAACAGACTGAAGGAGAACCAAATCATCTGTTTATCTCAGAAGACGGTGAGAGTTGTCTGATAAAAATGAAAATCCATCTATGATGTTTCTAAAACAATGAAAACAATCTTTATACAACAGGATGTGCAGGAAAATTTCCCGACAGTGGGCAGCTACCAAACTCTCATGCTAGCATTTTAAATGATTATTAGAATCAGCTCCTTTATAATCAGGAAGATCATGTGTTTCCTGGGGTTCCTGCTGACACAGGACCACAAAGTGCAGTAGGGAAAAAAAGGATCAGAAAGATAAATGTCATCATTCCCATATGATATGGTTAGCCCCAGAGAAGTGCAAAAGGACTATACAGAAAAGTTACTAGGGTTAATTAGTTTAAAATGGCTACAAGTAATAACAGTATGCTAAGATAAACCGTATATTTATGTATCACCACAGGAAACATTTAACATTCTATATATAGTACCAATAAAAATATAAAAATACCTAAGAATAAATGCATACAAATAGGTAGTAGACGTTTATCAAAAATTTAATACTGAAAAACATTAAAAAGCTACGGTGGTGGTCACTCCTTGCAATCCCAGCACTGGGAGGCTGAGGCAGGAGATCATCGAGAGTTCAAGGCCAACCTGAGTTACATACTGAATTCAAAGCCAGCCTGAACTGCACAGTAAGATCCTGTCTCAAAAACAAAAAAGCCTTACAAAATAAGAAATAAATACATGAAACATTAAGTAAACTGATACTCTAGGCTCATGCATAAGAATATTCCAAGATAAACAGAATCTGTTATTTCAATCCAAATCCCAGCAGTTTTTTGAATAACTTAAATTGATCCTAAATTTCATATGAAAAAAAAAAGAGTGGTGTATTAACACTTGTCAGGCCCTACAGTAAACCTAATGAGATTATAGTAATTACATCATTATGGTATTGCTGAAAACATTAACAAAGTGACCAATGGGACAAAATTATACCCCTCCCCAACAGACACAATTACATGAAAATCTGATGTTCGAAAGGCTAGATCAATGAAGAAAGCATAGACAGCTCAATAAAATGTGCTAGAACTGGTTTTCTACATGAGAAAAGATTTAAATTCAATTGTTAGCTCATACAACCCATAAAATTAAAACTAGATGTTTTAAAACACTTCTGTGTTAGAAAAAAATTTACAAACCATGCCAGAAAAAATCTACTAGCAGAGTATCTATATATCAAATGTGACACAAGAAGAATTACAGAAACAAAAATCTGACCACATTAAAATTAAGAAAAATTCAAAATTCCTATGTCAGAGCCTAATAAAATAAAGTCACATTTAGATTCAGTAGCTACTTACTTAGGAGATTCTATGAGTAAATGGCATATTATCTCACATAATCCTCCTAAGACTCCAGAAGGCAGGTACATGGCAAGGAATAGGCAATGAGATATTGTTAAATAAATAAATGTTTAAATAATTTCATAACACTAAAAGAGAAGAGTTTTACCTTATACTATGTATTATAATTCTATTCACAAAAGTGAAATAACAGATGATTACCTCTACAGTAAAGAACTGTTGATTGTTTTCTACATATTACTATTACCAAAAGTATGAGGCACTGCAGTCAAATCAGCATTTTCTCTGAAAATATTTCTGGTCAACAGGGCAGAAACTAACTACAGGGAAGAGTTAATTAGTATAACATTTTTATATTACTTGAGTTTCTATACTGCCTTTGAAAGTACCATTAGTTCTGTGTAAAACACTATATTCTTCAGGGTGCAAGCAAGACAGAGATATCCTAACATAAGAAACTACCAAAAGGAAAACATTTGTGACATCTATTGTCCATGCAATCCAACAAAAACTATAGTTTACACTGTGTACAATTCTCCCAGCATCCATGAAGCCCAGGGTTCAGTCCCAAAACCACACAGAAAAAATTGAAGATAAAAAAGCCAAATCTTTTTTCACTGAACACAGACTAATGTAAATGAACACAGTCAGGGAGATGGCTGCCTCTCAAAATTACTTTTGTCCTTCACAAAAACTCTTTCTCATCAAAGGGCTCCTACAAACGAATGCACTTATATGCTTTCTTCTGTCTTTTAAAATTTTGATTTACTGTCCTATACACCCAGCTCCTGGAACAATGACAACGCCTAACAGGAGAATAAGCATTTGTCTTTGAATACACTGGCACACTTAGTTAGCACCTAGCATACAGTAGGGACTGGAGAATGTCACATCAAATATGCTATAGTTCTTATCTACACAGAACTAACGTACTAGTTATAACAATTTAGAGCCCCATATCAGCATGTGCAAAGGGGTTCCATTTATCAAAATAAGTTGTGCCTTTCTTCTTCCTGAACATTTCCATTCCAAGCTGTCAGGCACAGCCAGACAACGTACCAACCGTGACAGGAGAGGAGGCCATGGCCCAAGGGGCGTCTGCGCAATGGCTGGTGGCCACTCACGGTGCTGCTCGCTGGAAAAATGATTGAATACAGGTCTGGGGCAAGGAAAGTGCAAAGTGAGCTTGGAATACCTCTGTGTAGCAAAAAGTATAGAAGTGTATAAAGACTGACTAGGACTGAAAGGATATAGAAGCCAGGCATAGCGGTGAACCCCTGTAATCCCACTACTCTAGGAGGCTGACACAGGAAGATCACAAGGTCAAGCCAGACTTAGCAACTTTGTGAGACCCTGTCTCAAAAACTAAAAGAGGGCTGGGGATGAAGCTCAGTTCAAAGGCCCTAGGTTCATTCCCCACACCACACAGTAAGTAGACAAAGGATATAGACACTGGATTGAAGGGCCTCCCACTGGCCGGGTGAGGGCAATTAAAGTATGAAAATAAATCCTGAGAGCAACGGATTGTAACCCATTCAAGAGTCTATGATGACATAAGAATAAAAACATTTTTAAGGTATAATGGAATATTTATATTTTCTCAAAGTACTTCCCAATGGAACATTTAATTACAAAAAGAAAAGAAAGCAACTTGACAGTGGAGAAGCCTGGCTGACACCACCTTAATCAAATGACAGAGCTAATGCAGCAGCAGTGGTACAGGGAAAGCACGACCATGGCCTGTGGTACAACGAGAAGAGCCCAGCATCGCGTCTATGATGTTCCTGCCGAAGATGCACAACTTCAGTCTAGTTGTGAGGAAACACCACACACACCCAAGTTGAGAACCACCTATTCAATAATCACCCTGAATTATCCAAGATTTTCAAGTTGATGAAAGTCAAAGAAGATCCAGGAACACTCCCAACTGGAGGAGGCTAAGAGATGACAACTAAATGGTGCATATGATTCTAGACTGGAACCTTCTGCCAGAAAAATAAAGAATATTACTGGAACAATCTTCAAAATGTGATTGGGATCTAAGGATGAGGGCTTCCTAGTGCATTTATGCTAAATCTCAATTTTGATGGCTATATTGTGGTGCTACAGGAAATGCTCTGTTTGTAGGAAATAAACACTAATGTATTCAGGGAGAATGCCGCAACAATGCTGGCAACTTAAATGGCTCAGAAGAGGAAAGTCCTTTGTATTATGGTTGTGGCTTTTCTAAAAATGAGATCATTCCAAAAGCCTGTAACTGTAAAGGAAATAATGGTATTTGGGAAAACCCTTGATGCTTCAGTCTATGCCCAATAGACTAACGGACCCTTGGAAGAGCATTTAAGTCAGAGCGCCCAAGAAAGTTTGTGAAAATTTGTTCCACTTGGTGCTCTCTGCAAGAACCCATAACATACTGAACAGAACTAACCTGTACTATGTTTGTCTAAGTGCTCATAAATACCATCCCCCAGGGGACCAAAGCTTCCTCACATAAATTAGATTTGTCAATAAATCAAGGTTTTTCTTGATTCAGAGAAAGGCAGCGATTTGCTTTCAAAAAATTATCAAATGAGGTTGTACGTCTGTACCACACATAAAGACGCAAGCAAAAAGCAGACAGTATCTGAATTCCTCAACTGAAATATATTGTCCCCACTGCAGAAAAAGACTACACACTTGTAACGTAAATTCAAAGGTGTACCTGGCAACAGCGTCTCTATGGCTTACTCGGGAAAAGCAGCTCCACTTCGTAGGATATGTGCAAAAGCAAGGAAACGTTACACACTCCGACTAACACATTCAAACAGAAGATGAGCTTTCCAAAGTAGGAAATGCTGTCTGGACACCCACCCTTGGTCTTCAGGGCTTCGCAGAGACTACTCCGGTGGGATGAGGAGGCAGGGTCCAACTAAAAAACTGGTGACAACCCACTAAAAGCAGCAGATACCCCACAACACCCCTGCTCTTTTACTGAAAGCACAAGTTAGCCTGGACTGATGACCAGGAATTTCTTTCTTTTCCATCCTTTCCTACTTTCTTCTTTCCCCTCTTCTCCTTCTCTGTCTCCCTCTCCTTCCCTTACCCCTTCTTTCTTTCCATCCTTTGAATTATCGTTATTTGAAAAGATGAGAATTCACCTTTTGAAAATTGATGAAGGATTGGGGTTTGGTCTTTTCCCATCCTTTCTCTTCTCCCTTCCTTTCCCCCTCATACCCCTCCCATCCCCTCCTCCCCTCCCCGCCTCCCTTCCCCTCTCCATTCCATCCTGCCTTGCCTCTTTTTTAAGAAACTGAGCTGCCTTATTTTCATACTCTGAAAAGATGAGGATTTATTATCCACTGAAAACTGACCAAGGGTTGGGATATGGTAGAAAGCAAAAAAGGTTGTTCATTGTATACCCACAATCTGGCATTAAGTAAGGCCTCAATGTTTTTTAATGAAAAATATTTATATTTCTTACCCGGAAGACAAGTGCTATGCTTCTAAAAGTTAAGTCCTCTAGAAAGGAACTTTTTCATTTTGTTATTTTGAAATGCATTAAGCGCTCACAGCTTCCTGCATAGCAAATGGGATTAATGAAGGATGATACCTGAAAATAAGGATGGGCAGATAAGACTCAGAAGGTTCTTTCAAATTTATCTCAGAAGTAAAAGTAGTTCTGTGTAGGGATATTGAAACTATAAAGCAAGGAACAAAAGGATAGAGATTTCCTGCCAAAAGTCTTTGCAAAACTTGACAAACATTTGGGATCTCCCGGGCCTGAACTACCTGATTCAAAGATCCTATACTATTCTTAGTTCATGCATCCTAATTTTAGGTTGTGTATATACTAAGGAAGAAGAAGATGACTATCAAGAGGCAAAAGTAGCTTCCCCCAACTCAGCCACAGAGACCTGATTTCAGTAAAGTGTGTTACTGCCCCACATTCCCAGTCATTATCACCCTATTTTCCTACCCGGGGGGAAAAAAACGTTAATATCTAAGCACTCAAAAAATCACTACTACGCCATGATTTATTTGCATATCTATCCTCAAAACTTGGTAGGTTACAAACTTACTTGTTGATTTTTGTTATAAACTTTTTATATGTTGGTTAATGCCAAGGAAAACCACTTCTACAGTCATGCATGTCCTTGCTGTTCAAAACTCCAAAAATTTTGTTTGCCTCTAATTTACAGAAAATGAAAATTTAACCTGCCCTCAGCACATAAGCTGATAGTGGCTTCAGAATGACTGAGGGAAGGGAATTTTCTTTCTTTTCTTTAGGCGGGTGGGGAGCTTTCTCATTATCATTTTTTCCACATAAGAAGGAGTAGTCAAAAGATATAGTCAATATTTAAATCTTTAAAAATATAGGGCTGGGGATACAGCTCAGCGGCACAAGCACCTATCTGGCAAGTGGAAGGTCCTGAGTTCAATTCCCGGGATAGATAGATAGGTAGGTAGGTAGGTAGGTAGATAGACAGACAGACAGATGGATTATTACCGTACTACTGTAAAAGACACAAAGTAGCAATGAGTGCTACTTGATATGTCTTCTACTGTGATAAAATTTTAATTTACGCATTTACCATATTTCTTGATCACCCCTTTTTCATCATTGAGAGCAATTCCTGTCAAGTAAGAACACTAGCATGTGTCCTCATCCACTTTATCTACCAGATCTGATACTGTACAACTTCTGGATCCTGCCCAGAGTCAAAATGAGCATGAGAGGTAAACATTCCGATCCACTCAGGACAGTGAGGCAGCTGCTGCGCCGTAACTGAAGGCACTCACAGAGAGGACTTCCAGGACTGCTTCAGGAAGCGGCAAGAACAACACAGGTGTTTGAAGTGAGGGGTATTCTGGGAAGGGTTAATAGAGCTATGCCTTTTACTCTAACAAATTTTTTTATTTAAATATTCAGTGTAGTTTTAGCACACCTTATAAATCGTATTTTAACAAGCAAGAGAAATATGAGAAACTTGAGTCTACACATGGACTTCAGTCTACAAAGCAATAAACGATGGGAAAGTCTTCGGTGAGAAGCTGTTCTCGATCTGGTAGTTTATTCATGTTGTCTTCAAAAAGGGGGCTCACAGTAGATTGTTCTGTGGGCTCTAAAGACACATGGGAAATGGCCCTGGAAATGTTTTATTTTCAATTCCTTTTCTTAATTGCATTTCTAAAAGACAACAAGCAGGAAGGGGGTGTATCTGAGTGAGAGAACACTGGCCTAGCATGCATGAGGGTTCATCCCTAGTACCACCACAGAAATAAAATGACACAGAATAACATAAAATGACGTAAAATAAAATGCTGGTGTTACTCTGTCACTACAGAAAGAACATACAAGAACACTGTCTGAAAAGCCTGACGCAGCTATCTGTTGTTTGACGATCGGTTTCAGCTTTAGTGCCTCTGTTGATTTCTTTATAAAATGGGCAACTTGACCTATAATATAAAAGACTCTCTTCAGCTATAAAACTGTATGATCATGGCCATATGTACAGCCATGAAACAGTCACTAATCTCCACGGCTAGAATCAAAATGCACTATTATAATAAAGTGCTGCTGAGTTCTTTCTATACAGGCATCACTGTGCTAATGACTTTTCAGGTATTACCTCAATGCACCTCACAATTATGATGTCCTACTGGATGTCCCAACATCCCATGTGCAAATGAGCAAACAAAGAGCCAGGAAGGTTCCGAAGTCACATCACCACTGAGCAGCAATGTCAGTGTTTGACAAAAAAGCCTGTTTTATGTGTCTCAACTTTTAACTCTTCAATGTCTATCGTTCCATTTTTGGAACACCCCACAACACTGAACATATTAAAACTTTCTCTTTAAATTCTTCTTTCTTAAATTTTTCTAGGTAACACATATAAATTTCATGCAAAATTTTGAAAACTTGCAATCTTCAGCATAAATGGGTGCCGTATTTACTGTATAAAAAAAAAAAGGATACGTGTATAGAAAACTAAGTAGAAAGCAAGCCATCTCAACAGCTATAAATCTCAGTAATTCATCCAGGTGTTGACATAACCCTCAAGGCTGAATCACAAAATACAGCACTTACCCTAGTAGAATCCATTCGACAGTCACATCTTGCATTGCTCTGCAGTACCTAAGTACATACATTTGACTTCCATGCATTTCCACTTAAGAAACATGAACCAGAATAAGATGTGATTAGACCTAGTTTTAATTTAAAAATTAAATAAAAACAACTATAAAGCCAAAACTGAGTGTATGTACAGGAGTCACAAAAGTCCCTCCAAAAAAATAAAAAGGAAGCAGGAACAGAATCCAGATAAGATTATCTCAGGAGACAGTGAAGACTGAGGGAGAGCTCAAGAATACTGATGCTGGGAGCAGAACGCAATGGACAAAATAAACTAGAACCTCCTTATCAAGAGCTGGGAAGAAATCAGGAATAAGAAGCACACACACACAGGACAAGGGAAATAAGGCTCAAAAGGAACAGATCATTCCAGAATAGCCCTGGAACCTGTGTGAATACTCAAATCAGATAAAAGGCATCTTAGCACCAAAACATAATGGAAAGTACTTTTTAAAAAATTTTTATTTTAAAGAGAGCAGTAAATGAGAAACAAACAAAAAATAGAACAGTAGCAGCATACTAGTATCACAAACATAAACAAATCAAAGCGAGAACATTTAAAGTGATACAGGGTCTAAAGACAAAATAATACGAATCAACAGTGGTTGTTACATTACATATCGCTGTCCCCAACTACATTGCTCAGATGACCAGATGTAAGAATGCAAGACTGCTCAAACCATTAAAGAGAATAAGAAAATAATTATTAGATAAGGAAAGTGCTTTTATTAATGGTGTTCTATAATATTTCTGATAAGGAGTTCACTGATGCCTTCTTTGCTAAAGTATTCAGAGATCAAAACTACCAGAATAGAAAACTGTACTTTATTCAATCTCTATAAAATAATGTGTTACTATCCTTTGTGAGAAATCCCCTATACCAACAGATATAATATTCAGTGTCTTCAGTTTTTATACCTTGTTCTTGCAAAGAGTTAGCCCGGTCTAACAATCACTGCATTTGAGTGGCTGGTTTAATACAAAGATGTTACCAAAATCTCTCTTGATCTCTGTACTTAAACCAGACCTTTACAGATCTCTGTGGGTGTTAGATAACGCTGTCGTCCTAAGCTGGAAGCATAAGCCAGAGGGGAAGAACCAGAGGCCAGGCTAGACCTTTGAGGGGAAGAACCAGAGGCCAGGCTAGACCTCTGCAGGATGTAACTATTCAAAACTTAAATGCTCTGAGAACAAACTTTTCAGAAAGCTTTATTTACTATCTCCCCAGAAAACTACTGTCTAGACCATCTTAGACGAAGTATTTTCATTTTAACAAGAAAATCACCTTTTTCTTTGGACCTATAACACTGCCACAACCCATGATTGCCCCAAGGATACCCTGCCCAAGGATACCAAACCAAGGGATGGAGACAGGCTGAAATTTAGCTACGCTATACATAGCTAGGGTTTCACAAGGTCAGGACAGAGAGAAACATTTATTTATCTTTTCTCCAAAGATACCATGGACACCATATGAGTGGATTTCTGTCTATATTAACACACACATCCTTGAATCACTAAGCGTTTGTGGTGAGACTAAAATTTGTAAGGTAAACTAAATTTTATCTCTGTTTTACTCTAACTATAGTTTAATGAACCAATCTGTTTTATGGGCAAGATATCCTTATTCTACTCAACTTTTTTTGAGACAAGGTCTTCCTATGTAGTTCACGCTGGCCCTAAACTCACTATGTAGCCCAGGCTGGCCTTGAACTCTCTGAAATCCTCCTGCCTTAGCCTCAAAAGTGCTGGGATTACAAATGTGTGCCACCACACCTGGCTTTACTCAATCTTTCCATTAATAGTCTTTTATCTTTAACATTTTCACACTAACCACAGGCCCCCAACTATCTTATAAAGGGGTTAGTGAATGAGAATGACATTGACAAAAATAAGCTACAATCTACAAGGTGCAATAATCCATCTTAAAATACAAATAACTGAACTATTATGGCACATCCATTCAGACAAAAAAACTAGACCACCATAATTCTTATCAGAACCAGTAAGCGAAAATCTCTAGTTTTTGCAAAAACTGTTTTTTTATTCTTAAAACTACTACTGTCTTTTGTTCCTAAAGCAAGAACTTTAATTTTCAGAAACAGCCAAAATGGAAAAATGAAAACCAAAGCTATAGAATTCACTGTTGGAAAGTTCTCATCATTCAAAATTTTTGTATCAATCCTTTAAGTATAAAGGATGTTTTTAAAGAGTAAGTATAAAAATAAGGTCATATAATTTTAAAGTTACATTATTTATGCTTACTAAATTAAGTGTAAAATGTAACATTCAGTGCCATCTTATCTATACTTTATTACCCATAGAATGCAGACAAAGGGTATAGTTACAGGGGAGATTATCATGGTTTATTTTTCTCTTTTTTGCTTTTTTCTAGAAAATCTGTATTTCTTAAAGTTACCAAATATGTATTTGGCAATCAGCTGGGAAATTGAGGCAAAAGTTTGAAGCTAAAGCTTGTTTCTTCTAATAGAATATCACCATGATGTCTAAGACTTTGATATGGAAATCTTTATTTTCACTTCTCCAGGTAACAAAAACCCTGCTTAAACTACAATTAACAAAACCCATGCTTTAATCCAAATTATAATAAATCTATAGAAAAAGAGGTCATGTCGATAAATAAAACAATTATTTGCTGATTGCTTAATTGTGCATATTTTATTTAATAGTGTCAAGTGGAAAGAAGGGGATTTACACCAATCTTATTTTAGATTTATAACAATCTAAACACCAGATAAATAAGCAATAGATCAAAGAATTGAATCTGTACCTTCAGATATCAAATCAAACACCCTTCCTATTACACCCTAACTGTGTGCCTTGTGGTATTAAAGGTTATTATATTAAGCTACCTACCATCTTGACTCACTCCCCAGAAATACACTGCAAATGTCTGTTCCAAGAGTTTCAGACATTTATCTTTTAAACTGCCACCTTCAGATCCTGATCACTGTCTGTTTTTCTTATAACTTATGGAACAAGAAAAAAATTTTGAATCACAACCTTTCTTCACCTTCTCCTTACCCTTTACTCCCTACCCCACAAACTGCTCTTACTCAACATGCAGAGCATGATCACTCAAAAACATCTGGCAGGGATAACCAAAATAGGCAGCTGTTTTTATAAGCAGCCCCTTCACCAACCTAGACATAAGAAAACTGACTTAATTATATAAAATGAACTCTGTACACAAGTACACAAGAATCACTTGAGCCAAGAAGGGAGAGAGAAACTGAATCAACGGGTATCACTTTTAATACCTTTGTGTTTTACATAGTGCTATGGTTTGTGTCTGGATCCCCTCCTCCCGCGCCCTCAAAAGCCTCACGTAGTCATGGGGCGGCTTTCTACAGATTTTAACTGATTCCTGGTCCAATGCTGGGATTATGGGTGTGATTGCTACGCCCTCCCTGGGGCGAGTAGCCTGTATACAGTATAAGGGAGGGAAAGAAGCTTGCTCCCTGCTCCTCCCTTTTTGCTCTTGCTGCTTTTGCTGTTTCCTGCTCCATGAACAATTGCCTTCTGCCATGTGCCACTCTGCCTTGGAGCCAGCAAGTATGAAACAAAACCTCCACAAACTGGGAGCTAAATAAATCTTTCCTTTCTTCATTTTGGGTGTCAGGCATTTTGTCTCAGCAATGACAGAAAAGTAACTGACACAAATAGAAAGGTTTGTTTAAATTTAAAAATTCTCCAAGATTTACAACCTTTAATTTCTTCCCCCCTTTTCTGTCTTATCTTCTTTTCTTGGCTTTTCCTGCACTGGGGATAGGAGAAGAGGCAGGGTTGAGACATGGCTTTCTTTCAGACACCCTAGCCTTCCACAGTTCTTTCAGGACCAAACTAAGACTACCATATTCAGAGCTTCTCACATGTGGCCAGCCGCACTGCTGTTTCCTCATGAAAGAGGTGCAGCACACTTTGCGTCACTGACGGCTGGACACTAACCCAACCTCCCTTATCACGCTTTCGGGGAGCATCTAACTGTGTCTTTTTTTTTTTTTCTTTCAGCATTTGCTCAGTTTCTGCATAAGAAGCTTTGAACACAGTGAAAAGTATGCCTTTATTTTTTTCCTTCTCTAAAAAGTAGACAGGTATTAGGAAGGGAAGAATAAAGGCAGGAAAACTGTTTTATACCACAGATATTTTTGGGTACAAATTTCCCAAAGTCTATGACAGTCCCACAATCAACTTGTGTGATTTTCAGAAGACATTAAACCATAAAACGACTAAGTATGTTAAATCACATAAATAACTTTGTAATAGCATGACTATGCTTTCTCTAGAAAAAAAATAATTTAAAGGTCAACGTCATATTTTGAATGAAGGCTTAGAACTCTATGATATTCTAGTTCTCATTTATGTGTATGTTTCACTCTCATGATTTAATGTTTCAGAGTTGGCAGAAGAGCAACCAAGGCTATAGAAAGGAAAAGAAAATGCCTAATATGACAGAAAATAACAACAAAGCACACTTGTTCCAAAAAATGCAAAAAAACCTAATGAATCTGTCTATAAGCTCAGTATCATTTGCTTCGAAACACTTTAAAAGGAAGCAGCCAGCTAGCTATCCATCTCTGGCCCCTGTCGAGATGAGTCTGCCACAAAAGCCACTCATATTTTTAGAAGCCCAAGTCTTGACAAATCAGTTCCTAAGAGTATAATTTGTTACACATTGAGAAAGTCTGAGAACAGAGATCTTGGTTAAAGAGGCTTCCGTATCTTTTTGTAACCTTTCCAAATCTAAGTGTGTGGGAAGAGTATCCATAAATTTAAGTTGAAACTGAAATGTTTAGAATATTTCCAATTTAAAATACTTTAAAATGTGGTCTTTGAAAGGAAATGAAAATGTCCGTTCAAGTATATGAAAAGTTGCTCATCATCACTCGTAAGAGGATTATGAATTAAAAATGAGATACCATTTCCACCGACCAGACTGGGGCGGGAAGGGGGGGACCTGGAGGGCCGGTTAATAAATCACCATGTGGAAAAATAGCATAGGCACTCTCACAGATGGTTGTACAAGATATAGTAGTAAAACCTCTTTAGCAGGAAATTTGCAAATGTCTACTAAAATTTAAATTCCATTTTGCATAAGAACCACAATTCTACTCCTAGAATTTATCCTACAGACATACTCATCCAGGTGTGCCAAGAACTGTGCACATGCTTATTCAGTGCAGTATTACCAATGGCCTAGAGGAACGCTCACCGCATATCACTCTTCTGTGGTGTATTCACACATTCAGAACCATAAAATGTGAGCATGAAAGAAGGTGATCTGTACAGTTTAGTTTAGCAATTAAATGTGTCCTGAGTTCTCCTACAAAGAAAACCTTAAATCATCCTAGCCAGATTCACTCCAGTTCCCTGCAATATAATGCCATGTTCAGAGGGCTTGACAGTTCCACTAGTGAAAGCCCTTACCATAAAATCTCTTTGGCCCTTTAAGAAGCAAAACCCCTGTTGGAGGCCCACTGTGGCCCTGAATTTCCCTTCATAATAAAGTGTTTAAAAAAACTTCCAATTTATTTCTTGCAAAAACAGATCATATATAAATGTAATTGCCACTCTAAGAAACAGGACTGCATTATGCCACAGAATTAATACAGACTGCAAGCATGTTCCCCAAGTCTTCTCCAACTAATCTTGCCAAATGGACGTCTGAAATGTCCTATCGAGACAGGTGGTGTCTGAACAGAACTGGATTTTTGCCTGTAGAATCCCTGGCTGTAACAACTGCTGTAGTTAGTTTTAATTTTCAGTCCTTAAAATTAACTGCTTGCCAACCATTCAGAAAGAGACTGAACAACTTGTTTGCCCTGTTTAACTGCAGAGAAGGAAAGCAGGGCCAAGGGCGGGGGCAGAGGAAGGGGGTGAGGCCGGGCGGGGGAAAGTAAAGGGGGGGAAAGCAGGGACGTTCAGCCAGCACTCCACCATGATCCCATACAGAATAAAGACAGCAAAGCAGACCACTTCATCTATAGGAGAAAAAGGGGGAGCAGCTAGAAAATAAACTGAGTTTCAAAAGATGCTTGCCCTGGGGCTGGGGATTTAGCTCAGCAGCACAGAGCGCCTGCCTGGCAAGCGCAAGGTCCTGAGTTCAATTCCCAGTACCAAAAAAAAAAAAAAGATGCTTGCCCTTTTGTGCTTTTCCTCATAGCAACACAAGGATGTAACTAACTACCTTGTTGGACACAGAACATTACTCTGACAGAAATTTACAATTAAGAATAATAGTAAGAATCACTAATTTTTCTAATGAAAATTTATATCTTAAAAAATTCTATTCCAAACAGATCTGAAATTACTCTTTATACGAACAAAATACAAACACCGAGAATATAAACTCCTTAAAGAAAAATACCAGAGGTTTATCTTGTTTAAATACAATACGGCTCCATCAATGCACTGGCCACCCCAACTGATGGTAAACATGTCTTTCCATGATAAAGGTTGGATAACTGACACTAACAAAAACCTTTCTCTCTACATGCTTAAGTGCTTGATATCAAGGCAGTTAAGTGTCTGTTTATCCTCTAAACCAGTACTGGGTAATACGCGCCAAACACACACTACGGTTACACACTTCTTCTGAAGAGAATATTACCAAGTCCACTACAGAGCTGCTCAACTGAGATTCAAAAAAGACACAAAAACTTTTCTAGGACAACCCAGCGAGAAGATAATAGAGATGAGGTTTTTTAAATCTGCCCGATTTTCAGTCTTTACCAATTGCATCACACTGCTTCCTAATTAGAAATTTAGAGACAAGTTAGTAAAAGGATCATTTTTGTTACATGACATACAATACAAAGATAATCTGTATTTTTGTTTGCCAAAACCCAAGGGAAAAGCTCATTTATTTCATTTTGATGTCTTGCAGTAGGGGATAGTAAAACCTTTCCACATCACTTCTCAATATGATTGTATTCCACCTTCTAAGAAGGGGGTGTTACTAGAAAACCATCTATTATAATCACAAACTCTTGAATCCAATATCAGAACAATTTGAAAATCGCTGATTGAAAAGGGATCAATCAATTCATTTTTTAAAAAAATTAGAAATACACAGCAGTACCTCAGTGGAATGGAGAGTTGCTTCTGCATGGGGCATGCCGAATCTTTTCGGTTATAATTCAAAGACAAATACATCATATCAACTCTTGCCCTGGGACATTTACATCACACACTACTCCCTTCCCCCTTACAACCCAAAATAAAACAACATCTCAAAATAAAGAAAATCTCCCTAAGTAAAATAAACATAAACATATAAGCAGCACACATGCAATAAACATTAATATAATAAGTAATTTCATTAATATAATAACTTTTTAAAAGAGCTCTCCCTTCCACTCCCTGATCCCTATTGTCTGTCTCTTTTTTTAAGGTTTGACAGGGTTAGGTCCTAAACGAAATCCGCAATTTCCCCAGCAAATCCCAATGAGATCTCTTGTTTAGAGGAAATTACCTCCAGAGCCTTGTGAAAGAAATAATTCTGTATCTGGCAAAAGGTTCCTTGGAATTATTTTCTTCTAAGAGCTAAAAAGCATTTTTTTTCTATAAAAGGTTACCAGCTCTAAAAACCTTTCAAGTTTCCAGAAAGCCAGTTTCAACTCTTAATGCTACTATGTGCTTTTGGCTTAAAGCAAAAAGTGAGAGAGAGAAAACTATAGCCAAAATCAAGTTTACGGGGCTGGGGATTTAGCTCAGCGGCAAAGCGCCTTCCTGGCAAGTGCAAAGTCGTGAGTTCGGTTCCCGGTACCAGAGAAAAACCAAAAATAAATAAATAAATAAACAAAATCAAGTTTACTCTACTCATGTCTCCAGATACACAGCATGACTACACCCAGGTACATACGAGGAAGGGTTCCATTTCTCTTTTTTCCTCCTTTTAAAGGTAGAACAGATATATCTAATGCTGCACATGTAATATTTAGGTATAATGAACATAAAACCCCTCGAAAAGTAAAAGTATATCTGAAGAGACACAGTCCTTGTCATGGTTTGGGTTTTTTTTGCAAGGACACATATTCTATAAGATTAGTTATAACAGTTACCCAAATAATCATATACAAGAGAGTGCAGGAAATCTGTCCACATACTAAGGACCAAGGAATGTAGCTGAGGGTCTGGATCACACAGAAATGTCCTGCATGAGTCCAGCTGAAGACCTAGAGCTCATAACAATATCTCATGCAGGCCTGTTTCACAGATCTGCGCTGCAAAGGCCCAAAGGTCAGTGGTGGAATCTAGTAAGTCTGTGCCAGCGGGATGAAAGATCTGTGCTAGCAGGCTGAGGGATCTGCACTGGAGCTAAGAAGCAATGTGCAAAGTAAGAACCAGAGCTCCCCTGAAAAGTTCCACAGCCATCCTCAGCAGCAGTGAGGTACCAAGCTCCTCCAGTGGTGAAGACAGCCGAGTTCCCATCAGGAAAGCAAATGCAGCAAGCTTCTCCAGGGGACTAGCAATGCACCTTCTTCCCCTCCAGAGGCAGGAGGCGATGCGCAAAGTGAGGACCACAGCTCCCCAAAGTGAACCAAAGCTACTCTCAACAAGGTCCAGAGCTCCTCAGAGCATGAAAACAGCCAAGTTCATCAGGAAAGCCAGCATGCCAAGCTCCTCCAACAGAACCAACAGCTCCTACAGCTCCCAACAGCCTCCTTTCTTCCTGTCGAGTTCCGCCTCTTATGCTGCTGGCAACAGTCCTCAGGTGGCCTCCCACACCCAGCACCACGCTTCCTCAGTTCAGCTGGGGGTTGTCAGTCCACCACAGTTATGAACAGATTTCTGGCAAAATCAAAATGGCTCAAAAGTTAGTAACACTAAGATACGCCATATTAAAACCAAGACAGTGGTAATAACCCAAATATCTAGGTAAGCCAAAAAATGTTTACCAGTCTATTCATTGTTTACATATTTAGAGAAGGTAACTGTCATGGTTACTTTTCTCTCCTTGCTGAGACAAAATACCCAATGCCCAAAATGAAGGAAGGAAAGCTTTATTTAGTTTACAGTTTGTGGAGGTTTCAGTCCATACTTGGTTGGGTCTGAGGCAGAAGATAGCAAAGCAACAAGAGCAAAGCGGGGCATGGCAGTGCGTGCAGGCCTCTTTCCCTCCCTCATGTTGTAGAAGGCTACCCCACTCAGGGGGCGGCACTCACACAGTTAACCTTGTAAACTTCTCACATTGACGAAACGAACAACACCCTACAGCAGGAAGGGCACGTCCTTTGCACCCCAGGATGTAGAACTTCTGAGCCACTTAGCCAAGCCTCTAGACTCCCCAAGTGGACACAATGCATCAACCATAACAGTAACTTTAATCTTCCCATATGAGACAGATACAATGTATGGTATTACTGTGATTACAAATAAATTTTTAAATTTTTATTTTACTGCAAAATTCACTAGAATCAGTTTCTTGTAGAACTTAAATACAACAAATAACGTTCACTTGGAAAATTTCACACTTCAACTTAAAGTTGCCAAAACACAATCAACATGTAACAAGAAAATATCTGTGCTTCAAACAGCACTGCAAAAAAACAAAACAAAACAAAACAACACTAGAAAGAAAAGTTAGAAGTGAAGGAGGATCACTCTGAGATAAAAGCAACCTTGTTTTGGCTCACAGCAACCTTTGGGCACTCTGCGGATAAGGAGGTTGTATTAAAAAGTTCTTATGCCGGGGCTGGGGATTTAGCTCAGCGGCAAAAGCGCCTGCCTGGCAAGTGCAAGGTCGTGAGTTCGGTTCCCGGTACCGGAGAAAAACCAAAAAAAAAAAAAAAAGTTCTTATGCCATACTTACTTTCCCTACAACCTTTAACGGAGTTTGATATGCTCAAGTCCCATAATTTATACAGTCCAATTACCTACCCAACATTATACCATAGAGGCATAATCAGAAATGTAAACTGTCACCCTCATAAAAAGAAAATAATGAAGGTGATTAGGACTTAAAATGGACCAGGAGATTGTTCCAGGTACGGCCATAGCTAAATGGCATCAACACTGGGGTCTTGATAACTATTAAAGGAACAAAGTAGGGTTCTTTCTAAAACACATTATTAATAAATACATGTTGTTAATCTTAAAATAAGTGTTTTAATTTAGAGCCTTATAAAAGCCCATTTCTTCATGATGATGCACGTCCTCATTACTCTGAGTGGTGGTTCATTTCCAAAGCTGACCCACCAATATTTATTTAACCAGCAATCTACTAGCATATGGCACAATGAGAAATGAAACAGGTCAAGAAATTGCAAAGCTTCAAATCCACATGAGCAGCTCAACTGAAAGGACTAGAGCCTGGCAAAACAGGATTTTAAAACTGGAGCTCATATAATCCAAATGTTCACACAATTATATACTCCCATGACAAGGTCCAAAGCTTTCCTTCAGAGCCTCAAAGTGCTTCACTCCATAAAGGGAAAAGCTTCTACGCCACATGAAACCCAAGTTTTTTCTATAAACAACAGTTTATCAGTGAAGTGAAGCATCTCTAACAGCTACAGTCCATGCATGCTTACAGAAAATAGTAATTTCATGATAAAAAACTGTACAAAACCTTCCAGTAAAAAAAAAACTAAGAGAAGAGGATCCTAGAATAAATAACATATTTCAAAATGCTAAAGGAAGTTCATCTAAAGTAGGGGTTGAAGGCCCCAGATACACCCATTTTAAAGTAGCTCTTGACCAGTGAATAGTGTGTGTAGAGTTGATTCAGCTACAAGAAAACATTCCAAATGTTTATGTTTGAAAGAAACTCCCAACCTTGCCAAATCACAAGGCAATAATTTAGCACGCCTTTGTCACTGAAATTTATTATTAGTTTTTATTATTATCTTAAAAGAGAAATCTAAATTGTACCTATGTACAATTCAAACAAAAATGTTTATTTAAAGACTCAAATGTTTAATGACTGAATATGCCTTTTCTATTAATTATGACTAAAAATTTTGGCAATAACTCCTTTTTAATATTTTTAACATAACTTTTGACTTTTCCCAAAAGCTTCTATAAACTAATATAACAAAGGTAAGACATTGTTCTTTTCTTAACTGAGGATGGTTTATTGCTTGTTTTGGGATTTTGTCAAAATAAATGAACTACATAGATCTTAGGGATGTTCTACCCTACGATATAATTTAAGACAAATTTCTATTCCTGTTTTCCTACCTGTTCTCTTCAAATCATGAGTCTAAAGCTAAACCACTGAGGTGCTTCATCTCTTTTCTCTCTCCCAAAATGTTATTACACTTTCGTTTGCCTTTTTAATAGAAAAGCTTTTTATGAGATGCCACTTACCCCTCCTGCCTTCAGCAACTTTCTTCTAAAGTCCTCTGTGGGGTTATTGAACGTTAGCTTCTCACAGCGGAGATGATTCACTGGTGGATGGCCTTCAAGATGCAGGAATAAATCATAATCAAAGCGGACTTTCTTAGGTTCTTCCTGGAGGTTAAAACAAAAGTTTAAACAAGCAAAGTTTAGGTGAAAGAGAAAATTTTAGAACAAAGCGTAACTCTTATAAGGACCATAAAAGATCTAGACACCGCTATAGTGTCAAAGCAGCACAGGCCTCGCTCTTCCCAGCCTGCCCTCTACTCTCAGCATGAAAGCGTGCCATTCTCTCTCCTCTTGCTTGCATAAGCCCTGTAGCTATTGCCTTGCTCCTACTCACTGCCCAAACTACTATAAGCTGCCTCCTTGACTAGGTCTTCCTACTTCAGGACACGTCCTCAATTCCTCCACCATTCAGGTTTCAAAATTATCTGTATCTACCCATTTCTACTCCCTGGTTAAAAATTCTATGGCTTCCAATGGCCATTAGGATAAAAATTTAGTGTCACCTGACTGACATGTAAAGTGTTTCTTAATCTGGCTTTTGGCTTCTAATCTCACCAGACCTCAACACCCTGCTGCCCATCTGATGGCCCAACAGTACACTACCACCGACTGCTTCAGTATCTACCTACAGCTCACTACGTTTCACTCTTGCTTTGCACTGTGACCTTCATTGCCTACCTCCATCCCTCTACCTCTTGCTTTACTTGAATAACTTCTCATCCCTCTACAGAGATGGCGCTTTGAGAAGCACTCACTAAACTCTACCCCAACTCCCCACCTGCTCTGCTTTGCTGGGTGTGCATCTCCCTCTCATCCCTGTTACATCTTAGAATAACTGTCTTTTGATTATCTCCATTTACCCCGATATATCATCAGATTACTGAAAGCAGTAAAAACGTTGGAACTGTCATTAGTCTCTGGAGAGTTTAGTGTCTGCACACAGTAGAAAGGCAGTATCTCTGAAATAGGTACAGAATATCATTTTTCTACATACAGAAATAGGAAGGAGAATCAGTACCCTGTCCAAAAGAATACAATAACTAGAATTTCATGATGCCTGGGGTTCAACTCTCAGGCCATTACTTTAGTATATTTCAGATCATTTATCCTTCTCTCTATGTGAATTTTTAACCATCCAAGGTGAAATGATAACAACAACAAGTAGTACACACTGACCTTCACATTATTCCTCACAGTTACCTTGACAGTTCTGAGCTTATTGTTGTTTTACTAACACATGATAAACAAAATTATCTGAAGGCAGTTCTTTTGACTCAAAACTCTTAATACCTCAATCCATAAGAACACAGACATTATCTACCATAAATTCATGGTTTCTACCTATTTTCCAAATTTCCCCAAATTCTTGTCTTCATTCATTTCTTCGCCCACCTCCACCTACAGTCACTCGTGCATGCTCTTCCCCTCTCCTCCCCCCTCATCCAGAAGGGGATGCCGCCCTCTTCTGGGTTTCCTCACAGATAACTGGCCAGTCCTTCTCGGTCTTTGCGGCCTTCTTTCTTCTTGACCCTTAAATGCTATCCACATTTCTGCAGGGTTTCCCAGGAAGATGATACCCACCCACAGGGAATCTGTTCTGCCGATGTAACAGTGGCCTCTTACCAGTATCTCCAACTCAGCGCTCACTGCATGCGGCACATGCGTGCCACCCACAGCAACACCAATTAAATTAGACCTACCTTAGCTGTCTTTTCTTCACATACTCTAAGTCTTAGAAACAGCAATCCTAATTGTTTCCAAGGTCAAGACACATAAAAATCGCCCCTCATCTTCAGTCTCCCTCGCTCCCCACAGTGAAACTTCCTCCCAGTTCTATTTACTGTTTGTCTTTAAGAACTCTCAGGTCTAACCCTATTCTCCAGCCATTACGACTGCTGCTCTCACTTAAGCCTTCACCTGTCCTCACCTGGTGTTCTTCCTGTTCTTGAACTTGCCTTACTCTACTTCTTACAATGACAAGAATGATTTTTTTTTTCCTAACCCTAAAAATGAGACATCATTCCATTAAAAGAAAATAGGAAGGCTCACCATTTTCTATGATATAATCCCACCTTGCTGGAATAACCAGAATTGTCTTTTACCCTTTTTCCTGTATTTCCTTTCTTCTATACATTCTTCTCCATAATTCTGAAGTATCTGCTTCCCATTATCTTATTTCCTGCCCAGCGGCAGTGAACCTATGGCATGTGTGCTGCAGCCGGCTCTTTGTTATTATTAAAAGCTCTAAAAGGTTCTCCATCACTGACTTTGTCTTTCACAGGCTGTGTTCCCCACGCCTAAGACACCCCCTCCTAGAAAATTCCCTTTATTTCCTGGTTAGTGCAAACACATCATTCAGTTTAAAGCATGAACTCCTTGGGAAAGTCTTCTTACCCCTCCCAATACAATCAGAATTAGATGTCTCTCTTACAGCTTTCCTCTATGAATGCAATTATCACACTAAGGTATGAACATTTTTGTCTTATCTCTCCCCTAAATTGTAAAACAATCAATGCACCTTTAGAAATAATTTTAAAAGAGGGCAGTTTTCTGCCTTGTAATTCTGAGTATAAATTAGGAAAGCCTTTTTGCTAGACGTTTTGGCAATATCTATCAACATACTAAATGCTAATGATACTTCACCCAGTCATCCTATTCCTAAGACTCTCTTCAAATATACATGCAAATGCTCATAGTAGCATTCTTTATAACAGCAAAAACTTAAAAAGTATCTCCATTATTATCATGGTATACTATTTACATATTTAAAATTCCTAACTTGAGAAGGCCTATTGGCAAGTGAATTAAAGGCAAGTCACAGGAAAACATTAAAGTATCATGCCCTTGCCAACCTCTAAATTGACAAGTGCATAGAGGAAATTTAACAAAGCAATACCAAATAGCTAGCAATCACTACATGAGGTCAAATATTACTCCAGACACCTTTACTAGAAGACAAATACTCTTGTATATTTTTTTAAAAGAGCCAGGGATATAGCTCAGTGGTACAAGCGCCAGCCTGGCAAGTGCAAGGTCCTAAATTCGTTCCTAGTACCAAGAAAAAAAAAGCTAGATCTTGGAAACAACCCAAATGCCCATCAGCTGAGGATTGGATGAAAAAGATGTGATCTTTTTATATAACAGAGTATTACTCAGCCATAAGAAGGATAAACTGGAGACTTTTACAGGTAAATGGATACAACTTGAGTCCATACTCATAAATGAAATAAACCAGACACAAATGTGTAAACATCATATTGTCTCCTTAGTGTGAGAAGCTGAAAGAGTAAATGTGATCCAAAATGTACACTAGATATTGTACAACGGGAAGAAACGTCAAACAGAAAGAGACACTGGTTTAGGGAAGTGGGAAGAAAACAAGGAAGGGAAAAGCAAAAGGAAAAAAAAAATGAATATATATAAAATAGGTTTGCTGCTGATTTCTCTCAGTTCACCGAAAAGACAGGTTTGTGCTAATACTGTCTGGACAATTAAATGCTGACATCTCATGCTCTGAATAACTAATTTAAAGATAAGAATGTACAATGTGACCACTGTTACCCTCCTCTCATATTGTTTTGGAATTTTGTTTTTAATGTTTATGTGGTTTTTGTCTTCTTTTTCTTTAAAGTAAAATAAATAAATAAAAAGAAAAAAGAACAAACACATTGATGAATACAACTAATTACCAGCATAAAAAGAATTAGGTAATAACATTACTTCATAGCCCTAAAAAGTTTTAAAGAAAAAAAGCCATTATTTCACTAAAATTAAGGGTAAGGACTGTAGAACATATCTTTTTCTATGAGTCCCAAGTGTAATTTTTAAAGCTTTTTTTTTTTTAAATTAGAGAAGAAAGCAGTACTCATTAACTGGGCTCTCACTAACTGGATGTCTTCTCTTAGTTTACAGACATAGACATTGTATTAATCTGTGCTCCTTGGAAGACAGTCTTCTTCAAAATTCAGACAAGAAGTGTCTGAATGTTTGTTCCACATGTAAAACCAATATGCTTCCTAGAATGAATGTCTGAATGTTTGTTCCACATGTAAAACCAATATGCTTCCTAGAAGTGGGAACCTCATTTTGGCAACATCGAATTGTCCCTCTAGTGATGCAGAAGGCTTCTCCTTGACATCTACTCATCTGGATTTTCGGAGAACGCACTGGGAGACACACAGGATCCTTGTGAACCTAAAGTGCCACAACTGATTACGTTTCAGTGCGTCTATTGGTTTTGAGTGTCTGAAACACACATAACTCTCATAAATAGGCTTCTTTCGTTGCGCAAGCACACACACAAAAATAAACACACACAAGTTCAAAAGAAGTCCTGATATTCTCCCAGCCTTCTTGACAGTGGCAGCTCAACTACATGAGGAAAATTGAGGACTCTCTCGTTAGAGAACAGGGCAAACTCAAAGTCCAGGAAGGGACTCAGAGTGGGACAACATTCATAATATGTGTACTAGGGTCTCCCAGCCACAGGACTAACTCTTTGGGCTGCCTTCCCTCCTCTCCTAAGAAAACTCTGAACACTTTTTTACAAACCATTACTATAATGAGCATTCACTCTTCAAAACAGAGTGGAGGAAACATCTGTAATAAAATGATAAATATGCGAAAGAAATGAAATGAACATCCTGGAGCAAGAACCTAGGCCAATGAAACAAGAAATATATCCAGTTGCTAACTGAAATAAACCAGACACAGAAGACAAGTTCCGCATGATTCCGCTTCTACAAGATATCTAAAGTAGTCACACTCATCAAATTTGTAAAGTAAGACTGCAGGAGTAACTGCCAGGGGCTCAGGGGAGGGGGAATGAGCAGCTGTTAACCAACAAGCATAATGTGAACAAGCTCTAGCAGCCTGCTGTTCAACACTGTAGACTACACCCTGCAGTCAAAGGGGATGTCCACTGAAGATCTGCTTAGCAGAGCTCACACTGTGTTCCTACCACAAGAAGGTTAGATTCTTTAAAAATACATTTAGCTCAAAGATCCAAACTGAAATACCAACATATTTCATTTCCAAGACCCTCTAAGTGGATCACTGAAGGAGTGAAAAGCAAGGTTTTTTAAATTAAAAAATAACATATATGTGGCCAGGCATGGTGGCACATGCCTGTAATCACAGCACTCAGGAGGCTGAGATAGGAGGATCACCTGGGCTACAAAGTGAATTTAAGGCTAGCCTGAACTGAACAGTGAGACCCTGTCTCAAAAAGACATAAATTAATTAAAATAATATAGAGACAACTACATAAAATAGTATACTTGTGTATTATCCATGCTAATTCTTTCATCAAACTTTAACTTAAAGAAATAAAACTATATCCATATAAGCTTCTCCAGCTCTCCTCCCTGAGTAATAACGCTCTTAAATTCATGTGCTGTCATTTGAACACCAGTTCTTACACTACAGAAGTGTGTTTCCCTAACACCATTTACTCATTTCAGTGCTTTTTAAAAACATACGTAAATGATAACAAACTGTGTGTGTGCATATTAACTTCTTCCAACACTTAGGTCAGCAACATTTCTTTAGACATATTCATAGGTATTGTATGATATTCTATATTATAAAGCCACCATTTACCAATTCATATCTCTACATATGGCCAATTAGGTGTGTCCTAATTTTTTATATTATAAACACTGAAATGTACATGTCCCATTGTTCACATGAAAAAACAACAATCATTACTAAACATGGAATCTTAAACCTAAACTTAGAAAATAGAAATAAATAATTTGAATACTAAACATAAAATCTACTTAACAGAGTTCAGTCTGTATCTATTTTATAATGGCCCCAAGCAATAACAACTTTTCATTTTCTGTGCCACTTTCTTCATATTTAAAAAAGTAAAACCTCTGATAAAATCTGTGTGTCTTACAGTCACGAAAACAACTGCCCTCGGTACTGTCATGTAACTTGCTTTTTACTTTGTTCCATCACTGTCAGGCTGAAGTGTAAGTGTGCAAATGTGTAGTGCTACTTGCTGTCTCTGCATCTTTCATTTGCTCTCTTTTTACTTCAGTATATGAAAAAAATCTAGTATATGGAAAGGTTCCAATTATTTCTGCAAAATAAGAAAATGGGCAAGTCAGAAAACACGTTTCTCTGTTCAACTGAGAGCTTATAAAAATGGCCAGAAAAGTTAAATTAAGAAAGAATAAAATTTTAGGCACTTCAGCATTATTTCCAGACTGAGGCCGGCACAATGTGAAATTAACTTACAACGGATGCAGAGTCCAACCATAACCACCCTATCCACCACAAGGGATCAGAGCTCTTTCCCATCTTCTCCTTGAGACAAAACTTTTTAGATTGAGGCCGAGCTTCTTCCTATAGTATAACCCACTCCCTTAATAAAATTTAAAAACTAGACAGGAGGATGCGACAAGAGAAATCATCATATGGTCTTCATTAATTAAACTTCCAAGATACTAAAAGGAGGTAGCAGGAGGAAGAGACAGGTTCTGAATTTTTTCTCATATACACAACCCCTTAAAAACACACTGTAAAATGGGAAATGGATCTGAATAGTCATTTTTCAAAAAAAAAATACACAAATGAACAGTAAGTATATAAAAAATGTTTATCAGGAAATGCAACTAAAAACCAAAATGAAATACTGTACCATCTCACATCAACTAGGATGATGACAATTAAAAGGGAAAAGCAGAGAACAAAAAGTGTTGGAGACACTGGAGTGCTCACACACTGCTGGCAGGAATGTGCAATGGTTTACTCACTTTGGAAAGTAGCTTAGCAGTTCCTCAGTAAGTTAAAACTGGAATTATCATATGATTGAACAATTCTACCTAGGTACGCACTCAGGAGATTTTGAAAACTTCTGTCCACAAAAACCCTACTAAATGAATACTCATACCAGCATTATTCGTAACAGTGAAGAAGTGGGAATATATCAAATGGTTATCACCTTATACATGAAAAGACAAAATGCAACACATTTATATAATGAATATTGTTAACCCATAAAAATGAGTTAAATACTGACCTATTTTACAACATGGACAAATCTTACCTCTCAAAGGTTCTTATAAACTTACTAAACGAAATGACACATGTAAGCACTTAGTGTCCTGCCAAAGACAAAGTACTGCAAGGACATAAACATTTATGCAGAAATAGGTTATGTCACATATGTCCCCAAAATATGCATATAGGAAAATCCCAATTAACAGAGCGGAAGGTGAAGAAACACGGTATAGTAGGAATGTGGTACACGAGAAGACAGGGTCAGACAGAAAACAACATGGAAAACAAAGCTATTCTTCCATCTACGCACCCCCACCTCGCAGCCCATACCACCAGAGTCAGACTCTGCAGATGTGGGGGGACTGGAAACCTGTACTGAGCTTGGGTACTGATGCTGCTACTGTCTCAAGGGCCACATTGCATAGAGCACTCGTTTGGAGGACATGACATTCTATTTGCTCAGTTCCTTTCTTTAAGTGAATTAGCTCACTTTGTGGCACATTTTAGAAACTATGACTGGGGGGAAGGTGAAAAGAAAGGGACAGCATGATCAAAAATACCACTTATTGAGTGCTTACTAAAATATGAGGAGCTGTTCTAAATACTTTACATAAAAACATTTCATGTAACCATACAAACCACTTTATGAGGCAGATACTCTTCTCTCCTCATTTTACAAGAAACATAAGCCCCACAGCAGTGGAATTTCTCCAATATTGCAGTCTTTGTATTCTGCCACCTATATGCTCTGGAAAATTTTTAAATCCAGTAGAATCCATAATACCTCAAGTTGAAATATCTGTATATAAATGTCAGTATTTGTATTACCTAAAGATAACATGAGATTATTATTTGTAAGCCTAAAAATTTTACAAATACCAAAACAAGTAAGAGAACACATCACTAAAAATGCTTTCTTTACAAACATGTATTATTCTTTTTCTAAATGGTAATCATTCTTCTCTTAAAAGGAAATTTTAATTAATATCATATAAACTGACTTATGTAATTCAAATTATCTTTTTATAACAATGGACAAAATTCCAAGGATACAAATTTAACTTTCATTTAAAAACCACTCAGTGTTGGAAGTGTTATGAATCATAAGTATTTTAAACAACATTTGAGTAATGGAGGATCTCCTGAAAGATTAATGGATAAAGATTACATACCTTGTTTTTAAAATAAACCTCAATTGGCAAAATGAAACCAGCATACCCAGATTCTTCTACTTTGTAAGGTGGATCTTTGCACACTGCAACATTAAAAAAGAAAATAGGAAAGATGAGAATAAATTTTTTTAAAAAAACATTGTTTTTTAAAAGGAAAAAAATACCATTCTACCACATAGATCACTCGCAATTTTCAAAGCCCTTTGGTAACCCCAAAGCTGAGTCTCTGTTCTTTATTTCTTCTCTAGAATCTGTAACAATAATTTGTTCTATCGAAAACAAAAAATTTAAGTTATTTATTAAAATTTTAAGCATAGCCGGTTGCAGTCAACTATAATCATTAATGAGTGGACAACCCCTCCTGTGTTTGAGATGTTCTGATTTCTATGTCGCCTCTATGTTCTGTCAATTTTATTGGTGCCCGTGAAGACTTATTACCCTCATCTTTCTCCCCTGCCAAAAAAATGGTCATAGAAAGTCTGACAGACACACATACAAACACTTTAAAATATAATCACATCACGAGAATACAAAATAAACAACAGGACCTTTGTATTTCATATGGAATTAGTAAGAAGCAAAACCAGAGATTATGCAATCTCTGGGGTGTAAGATGCCTAGGAAACTAGATTTTACCCTCCTCCAAAGTTTTCATTAAACCAAAGCCAATCAAAAGCCAACTGAAATGATCCTGCTTAAGACCACATGTTCATGGTTTCACAGAATAAAGCTGTAGAAACTGAATATCAAGGCTGTGTACCCTGGTACCCCGAGTCCTCTTCAGCAGCCCAAGCTTACCTTTCCAAGCTTTGCGCCTACCACAGCTCCTGGGTTTTGGCCAGACACACCCACCCAAACCAGTCCCCATGCTGTACTTTTCCCACCTTGGCCCAGTCCTCCTACACTCCTTCTATCCTTTCTAGGCCAGCAAGTACTGGCATCTCCTCTCCTTTGAGCCTCCAGAAGCATTAACTGTCTGAATCAGTGCTTCCACACTGAACAGGATCCCGTATGACCATACATTCAGGAATCTCATCAGCTGATTACTTTCTCTTCTCAAGGACAAAAAGAATACTTACCTGAGGAAGATAAAGAGTATGTCAAGGGCTCAGGCTATAGCAGCCAGCACATCTGGCTTCCACTCTATGATGCACCTCAAACCCCAGGCTACCTCTCTGAAATGTGGGTTCCTTTTCTAGACAATGTGAAGATTAAGCAGGGTAACTTCTACCGACTGAATGTTTGCGCCCAGCCCCATCCATCCGTATTTCAACCTCTGAACCTCTCACAGCAACAGTATTAGGAAGTGAGGCCCTAGGGAGATGATTAGGTCATAAGGGTGCAGCCCTCATGAACAGATTTAGTACCCTTATAAAAACTTTTTGGCCTCTTCTTTTATATGAAAACATGGCAAGAAAATGGCAGTCTGCAAGCTCAAAGGGGACCCTCCCCAGAATGTAACGTTGTCATTACCCTGATTTTAGACTTCCACCCACCAGAACCATGAGAAATACATTTCTATCATGCATATGCCACACAGTCTGTGAAGATTTGCTATGGAAGTCTGAATGAAATAAGAGGGTGATAAATACACAAGTTACAGCCCAGGGCCTGGCACATGTCCGCTTTCAATCAGTGACTCACATGAGACAGGGAATCTAACCCTAATGTATCTACGTGCCGCGTAACTTCTTCAAACGAAAACAAAAAGGAGGCAGCAAGCAGAAGTACCTGGATTGGATCAGAATGCTCAGGTACACGGCTCAGAGCTAGAGATTCTCTAGATAGCCTACATTTCCTTTCCCTTTAACAGGAAGGAAACATCATCTACACATCTGTAAGCATGGCTGCAAGGGCCCTATGAACAGAACTATGTATAGGCACAAGGTATTTTTTATTACAAACGATGAGGTTGACAATGTACATGAGAATTGGTTGTAAATGGCACAAACGCAAATATGGTTATAAAGGGGTATACATACTAAAGGCAAGATTCTGAGGTCTGACTGTCCTCTTCAGCCCACTTTAGGAAAATTTCCCCCAAGCTGACGTCAGAAAAAGTGATTAAAAATGCAACTTTATAGCCCCACCCCCAAAAAAAAACAGGCTAGCTTCGATCTTGCATCCATTGACCAAATGCCAACTGGTCATGAATATGCAATACTCTGAACACTAGGGTGGGGACACTACTAACCTCACCAAGCAGCCCCACGTGACCCCAAAGCCAGCTGGCTGGGGCTGCACCCATGGCATTTCCAGGCTGTTCAGCCCTTTAGAACAATGTCCAGGTTGGTTGGGATTAATCATGCCAATGTCATTTGAAGGAGGTTTATTTTGTGGCTGTGGTACAGGCCAGAAAAGTTATGGCTGTTCCTCTAAACACCCTTTTGTATAATTCATTTTCTCTATTCTGCATGCAAATTGCTCTCATTATAGGAAACAGCTGTTAGTGAGCACATCTTATAGATGAAGGTCTTGGATTTTTTCCTACCCCCCTAAAGGAAGTGATCTGCTATGTATTAATATTTTATAGGAGTCTAGTTTTTAAGAAAATGTTTTCCAACTCATACCTCAATTATTTTGAATGTAATATTTTCATCAATAACAATGAACAGTATCTGTAAAGCAACCAGAGTTCTTAATTAGAAGTAAATGATAGAAACATTTTATATATAATAAACATGCCAGAAAACTCAAAGAAATGTCAATACAATTTTAATCTGAAAAAAAGTCAAATTAGAGGATTAACTTTGATTCCAAAACCACACATATTAAATTAAAATCCAGCCCTAATGTTAGCTGTTTCAGCATTCTCACTTGTTCTTCCACACTTTTTTAGTTGGACTTAACAGGAGGATCCCATAATAGTCATCTTTCAGATTACTCCAAGAGACCAAGTCCAGGAAGTTACCAACTACATCACTATTCAAATCTGTAATTCCCTGCAATAATGTTGGGCCAGAAAACAGATACTGAAATATTTGTTCAATTTTTTGAATATTTATGCTACTTTTCCCTAATTGGCCATAGTCAAAGTCATTACCTTCCCACTCACAGTGATGAGCTCACATTAGCCAATCAAGCTCTTCCCCCAAACTCACCATAAGCAACATAAACTTATAAAAATTGGCACAACTGATAGACAGTATTTTCACAGAGGAATCTTCTCTTGAAAGCCAAGTACCCAATGTGAAACTAGTTCTAATTCTGACAGGACCACATTTGAGGCAATTGTATTAAGCAATTGGTTCAGATGATCTCTAAGGCAATTTTGAAACTAACATTCTATAGTCAAAAAGAATGGATTATCTCAACTCTCTTTCTACATGAGCACTACCTATGTACTCCAAGGTTCTAACTAGGACACATGTGAAAATACTCTGTGCTCAAGGAATCTCACGTACCATGTGAATTTGTCAGAACACAGTAGCCAAAACTCAGGAGAGGAACAGACCAAAATTATTGTAAAAGATGAATAACTGGACTTCTCTTCCAGTAATCAAAATATACATCCAAATACAGAATATATTACATGGTGTAATGGTTGATACATTGTGTCAACTTTAGAAGTTTTCAACAGGGCAGCAGGAGGCCAGGGTCCTCACTTTGTAAACATCCTGAGCCTGTAGAAGAGGAGGGCAGGGAGAGGGTGTGGGCGGGATAGCCAGCATACAATGTAAGGAAGGAAAAAAGAGGCTTGTTCTCGCACCCTTTTGCTCTTGCTGCTTTTGCTATCTTCTGCAAAAAGCTACCTTGAACTGCTGCCCCTCACCATGCCACCCTGCCTCGGAGCCAGCCGATTACAGACTGAAACCTCCACAACCTGTGAGCTAAATAAACCTTTCCTTCCTTAATTTTGGGTGTTGGGTATTTTGTCCCAGCAACTAGAGAAAAGTAAACAAGACACATGGCATGATAACAACCATACATTGACCATTAACCTATTTAATTCTGAAGTTGTGAAGATATACAAAGAGAAGAAAAACATGAAGAGAAAAGGTCATGGTTTAGTTAACCCACAGTAAGTCAAATCCTTATTTATTAATAAATAAATCCTTACTTAGTGAAATTTTCCATATTCTCCTATAGGAGAAAAAGATTTGAAAATGAGCCATGTTTGATACAGGGAAATAGATGTTCCTGAGTGAAAACATGAATACATGATTAAACAATAAATTATACATACAAAAATTAATTTGATCAATAGGACTTATTTTGCCACAAAAACACTAGAAGTCTTTTAAAAAATACATAAGACTCTCCTCTTTAAAACAATAACATTAGGAAACAATTTTTTCTTAATTCTCATGAAAACAGCTAGCAGATTCATCTGTAGAGTATCTGTGGATAGTTTGTTTCTTTGGACACTATGATTTATGTGCATGTGAATACTCCTGTAAATGATATGGCCCAGTTGTCCATTGAAAATATTGGTTTTACTTTATTTAGTGCATACAGCCCTTTGAGAAGTTCACACACCAAACTCTGTATGAAGTCTTGCTATTACCACTGCTTTGTGCCAACTGTCCTCCTATCCAGCTGGAGCATATTTTAGACTCCTTCCCTTCCTACTTCAGTTCCACCACATCAGAGCACCCAGGAATGGGGAAAATGGGGTTCTGAACAGTCAATCTTACCGTCTCAAAGAGCTCCATGCCAAGAGCTGGAAGTCTAGGCTGGTGGCTAGAAGTCTGAGCACCAGGGGAAGCTCTTCACACTAAATGTGGACTAGTAAGTCTGTATACTCAGGACATTTTGAAAAGAACAAAAATCAACACTTGGGTTTTGTTTTTCCTTACTCACACACACACACACACACACACACACACACACACACACACACACACGACCTCCATTGCTTCCATTCAGCCCATTTTTAAACAACAGCAAAAACATTTCTCCCTATGTTTTATTACTTCCTTCATTTCCCTGCAAAATGATTAAAACAACAGTAAATTTTGAGTTATATTGTTTACTTGTTTTTACTTTGTTGATTTTTTAAATTCACATGCAATTCTAAAACCCTGATTGTCTCCTGTGTAATAAATAAATGTACCAACGCAAGAAAACTGTCCGGCTCAAGTGTTAAAGACACAAACTAGACACAGTGAGCTTCTGCACTAACTGTGGACACCAGCCTGCTTCCTCCAGATTCACAAGCCCCAGCCCAACAGCACCTCCTCCAGAAAGCCTTTTGCCAACGCTTTAAAACAAAAATGGCAACTGCTTTTTCTGGAATTCCACCTGTTTCCCCTCATTAAATATTAGCTAAACCTAATGTATTTGCTATCAAGCCCCATCCTCACTCCTACTTAATTCTGAGCCTCTGAAGGGTGGGACTTTATCTCAGGCTTCCTGGAACCCTATCCTGCTGGAACCCAGAGTACCATTTAAGTTAAGGTCAATTAATAAAAGGTAACTTCAACATAATCTTTTAACAAGCTTCTGTACAAGCCTGGCATTTCAGAAGAACATATATGAGGCCTAGAAAACAAGCTGAAAGTAGGAGCAAAGACACTGAGAAGGTGAAACTCAACATCAGGTACTACACGTCAAGCTCTGAAAATGAGGAAAAGGGAAAAGATAATACAGAAAAGTTTACACTTTACATAGATAGAACCTCCTGCCATACACACTCAGTAATGCAAGTACAGGTGGAAAATAAACCCGAATTACACACAGAAAAGAAGATCATTAATTACAGAACATTAAAGAACACAAGACTCCGTGTTGGCATATGGCAAAAAAACTCAATGATGTTACATAAAATGATCTCATTTGTTAATAACTTGGAATCTTTACTTGAAGACTCAGAATATCTCTAGCCTCTCTCTCCTGAGAAGGAAAAGGCAGAAAAATTTTTCTTTTTTTTTTTTTTAGGACCAGAAATCAAACTCAGGACCTTGTGCTTGCCAAGCAGGCACTGTGCCACTGAGCTATACTCCTGGCCCAGAAAGAAGTTTCTGAAATGTATACATACATGACATTTTAAGCTGGCTGAAGATTTTTGTCATTCATGTCATTAGCCTGTGCAGCTAAGTCAATACATTTCATCTTGAGGAACTATGATCTCAATGTTAAAACTGGACTTATTTGACAATTCTTCAAAGAAATTTTAACAATAAGCCAGGAAAATATAGAACCTGTTCCCAACATTACACTATGAATTGTTAGTTAACAATTCTCCACTAAAATTCCAAAATTAAACACTATGAACTGTTAAATTGTCCACTAAATTCTCCTTCTAGAAATTTGCCCCAAGTTACCTATATACTTAGTATACAGAGTTGCTTCAAATGATTAGCCTAGTGAAAATACATTTCTAGGCTAATTTGATGAGAAAAGGCAAAATTATATTTTAAGGTCAACCCAGAATCAGACCTAATTCTAAAGGAGCATCATTTTAGTTGAAAAATACTGAGCTTTTTATCCCAACAATGACTTTTTAATTTAAAGTTAAACCTTTAACAAAAATAGTCATACTTCAGAAGGTTTATCTGGAAAAGCAACATCCGCTGCATGGAAAGCAATGTTCTAGGGAAGCAACTAAGAGTCACCACCAACCCTGGCAGGAGCAGCTCCACTGCAGTGTGCACTGCTCCCTGAGAAGCTGGTCACCTGAAATACAGTACTCTGGGACTTTTTCTTTATACAAATATATACAAAGCCATTGAAGAGTGCTATTTCCTAAAACAATCACCCTAAGATTTATGTATGATACAGAAGTGAAAAAGCCTTTGTGATCAGCCATTTACACATTACTGTTTCACCTGGAAAAAATCAGCACTAAGATGTGCTGATTTTTTATTTAGAGGGAGGAAGAAATAAATTCAATGCCTTCACTTACAAACTTATTTTGTTTTCTCATTAATATTTATTCATTTTGAACATCCAAAAAATAAAATACTTAGGAATCAAAGTAACAAAGGAAGTAGGAGATCTACACTTTGAAAATTACAGCACTCTGAAAAAGAAGAGCAAAGAGGGTTTCAGAAAATGGAAAGACAGGAACACCCAACATTATGAAAATGGCCATACTCCCAAAACTGTTATATAGATTTAATGCAATCCTAATTGTCTTGGTTACTTTTTTCTCATTGCTGAGACAAAATACCCAACACCCAAAATTAAGGAAGGAAAGGTTTACTTAGCTTACAGTTTATGGAGGTTTCAGTCCATACTCGGCTGGCTCCAGGGCAGAGTGGCACATGGCAGCGGAACACAGGAAAAGCAACAAGAGCAAAAGGGAGGAATGGCTGGCAGAGCAAGCCTCTTTACCTTACATATGCAAACTAACACCCTAGGGTGGGTGTAGCACTCACACCCATAATCCCAGTGTTGGATCATGGTTCAATCACAAATCCTAGAAGCCCGCCCCATGACTACATGAGGATTTGGGGAGACATGCAGACACACACCATAACACTAATCAAAATACCATTACCATAATTCACAGGCCTACAGAAAACATTCTTAAACTTCATTTGGAAACAGAAGAGGCCTAGAATAGTATAGGAAATCCTAGTCAAGAAAGGCAAGGCAGAAGACATCACAATCCCTGACCTGTCTATGCTACTATGCTAAAATAGTAGCTACTATGCTAAAGCTACTATGCTAAAATCAGAACAGTACTGGCAAAAAAAAAAGACCTGAGGCTCAACAGAACAGATCAGAACATGAAGACACAACTACAAACACACTCGGCCTCCTTATGTTTGACAAAGGGACCAAACATGTTCACTGGAGATAGCCTCTTAATAAATGGTGCTGGAAAACTGGCTTTCCACATGCCAAAGACTAAACCTAGACCCATATCTATCACCATGCACTACAGCCAAAATGGATCAAAGACCTAAATATTAAAACAGAAACACTAAATCTACTGAAAGAGAAATTAGGCAGAAATGTTGAAGACATGGGGGTAGGGAGAGAATTCAGGAAAAAACCTAAACTGCATGGAAAGTACTTCAAAGAATCAACAACTGGGATCTCATCTTACTGAAACATTTTTGCACATTAAAAAAAAAAATCACCAACAGAGGGAAAAGAAACCCACAGAGTGGGAAAATATTTTAGCCAACTGTCCCTCATGCAAAGGACTTGTATCTAGAAGATATAAGGAATTAATAAAAATTAGGCTGCCCAAATCCAAAGACCTAATCCAAAAATGGGCACCTGAGATGAATAAACACTTCCTAAATGAAGAAATACAAAGGGCATATAAATATATGAACAAATGTTTAACATCACTGGTCATTTGAGAAATGAAAATGAAAATAATACTGAGATTCCATACCCCAGAAAGAATGGCTATTATCAAGATATCAACCAATAACAAATGCTGGAGAGGCTGTGGGGGAAAAGGAACACTTCTCCACTGTTGGTGGAAAGGTAAACTGGTACAACCACTGCAGAAATCAGTGTGAAGATTTCCCAAAAAACTGTGACTGGGTCCCATTCGACCTAGCTATTTCCCCTCTGGGTATTTTCCTAGAAGAATTAAAAACATCATACCACAGTGATATATGTTCATCCATGTTTATAGTAGCACAATTTATAACAGCTAAATCTGGAAAACAACCCAAATGTCCATCAACCAAGGGATGGCTAAAAAAGATGTCATATTTTTATACAAGGGAGTACAACTCAGCTATAAAGAAAGATAAACTCAAGGCTTTTATAGGTAAATGCATGCAATTTGAGACCATACTCATACGTGAAATAAGTCAGATTCACAAGTGTAAACATCGTATTATCTCTCCAGTATAACAAAAAAATGAAAGAGTAAATAAGATCCAAAATGTGTAATAGATATTGTGAAAGGGGAAGTAACTGCTCAAAAGGAACAACAACTGAGATGGTAGAAAAGAGAAAAGAAGGGAATAGAAAAAAAATGTATATATACACATACAAGATTGCTAAGATATATACACTACTAATTTCTATTAGTTCATTAAAAAGAACTGTCTGTCCTTATATCGTCTGATTAATCTTTCATGCCTGTATCTTGTAATCTGAGCAACTACTTTGAAGATAAAAATGTGTTAATGTATTATCTTGTTTTGAAACTCTATCAGTTTTTTCTCTTTAAAATAAAAACAACTCATTTTTCTCACATGTTAACCTAATTATATAGCGAATACTGCATAATCTTAGGGCTACAAAGAAAAAGCTGAGTCCAGGTCCTGGTGCACCAGAGAGTCACCTGCTAAGGGCAAGTCCCCATCTAGGAACAAGGCACTGGAGGCCAGCAACAAGGACAGCTGGCAGGGACCCTGCATTTAGTATCCTGTATCGGCTGGTGGACGACGTGAAGAAGAAAGAGGGAAGAAAGCACATGCACATAAGAAAATATGCAAAAATTTTTAAAAATACATTTAGAAAAGATGTGCCAGGTGATTAGAGCTGCATGAAAATAAAACAACACTGAATAGCAAGTGGCCTGACAATAACAAGACAGCCTGACGGGACCAGGAGAATGGTAGATCCATTTAGAGTAATATTATAATACTTTGAGGAGGCTTTGAGTCCTGAACGAAAAAAGAGAGCAGGGTATAGAAGAAATGACAATGTGTTGCTTACAGAGAAAGACGCGTAAACAGCCTGAAGAAAGCCTGTCCTTACACTGGCTTCCAGTGCTACTTAGTCTCTGACCTGGTTTTTCCTCTGCGAGTTGAGTGCCCCTTGCTCCTCCCTATCACCTAACTGTACTTCTCTTTCACTCCAAACTCACCATGGAACACCCTCATAGGTTTGGCTGTTATCATTTTCAGTCTCATTTCCCGTATCTTAAATTATCCCAGCGCTGTGAACTCCCAAGAAAGTAATGATTCTTCATTAGGAAGAATTTATAGGTAGATAAAATTTGGGGGGATCTGTATAACCTAATTTTAAATGACAGACTTAATTTTTTTTAAATCTCCCCCTGAAATTTCAGAGTTCCTGAACACAATACAGAAGCAAGCACCTGAGCTGAGGAATACTGACCAGAGAAAGGTGGTAGGTTTTAAGCGAAATTTAAGACAAGGAAAGATCACAACCAAAAGCTACTTACTCAAAAAGAAAAAATAATGCTACCATGAAAATAATTACAGGATTCAAGAAAGAAAGAGGGAGCACAGCGAGAAGACATTCAAAAGACCAGGATACAAAAGTCCTAATTTTCTCAAACATATACATTTATATTAAAAAGATATTTTCCTACTGAAGTTTTTTTTTCTTGTAAGTGTATAAGCCATTATAAATTAACCACGGGGGCAGGGAGAGGGGTTGAGACAAGAGGAATTAGTATGTTATCTGTGCCTGCACCAAGTACCCTGCAAAGGGATGCAAAAGCTTTGTACCAGACATGTACTAATGAACATGTAAATGAAAAACGAAACATGCATTTTGAAATGCACTACATCCATATTCTCTTCCATAGCATGCAACTCCATTTTTTATTCTAACTCTTTAGATATCCTTTTCTATATGCAGAGGACAACAAAATGTGGTTATACACAGAAGAGCTATCAGCTGCATTAGGGTGACAGAAATACCAATGTGTTATAATCAAAAATAATAGATCAAAGTCAAAATCCATTTCCAGTTTTTAAAAAATAGTCTGAAATTACCACAACCTAACTTCACAGAAAACATCAAAAAATGACAAACCAACAAAAGACAATGATTTGATTTTTTCTCTTTTCAATGTTTGTTTTCATACATAGGAAAACCAAATGCTTCAACAGGAAAACAACCTTTCCAGGAAAGGATCCGAAACTCTTCTAACTTGAGGGGAAGAGTTAAAAAAAGAAACTTCTTTTTGGCATTTTCATTTTATTTATTTATTTGAGTTTGTAGTGGTGAGACAGGGTCTCACTATGTAGATCAGGCAGGCCTTGAACTCACTCTGTAGCCCAGGCTGGCCTCAAACTTGTGGCAATTCCCCTGCCTCAGCCTCCCAAGTGCTGGGGTTACTGGCATGTGCCACCATACCTTGCCCTTTTCAGCATTTTATGAGTTTACACCCTCCCTACAATATGGTATCTGGCATAAAGACAGTCTATCCCAACTGACTTAAGCTCCACTAGATATAAAAATCGAAGAATGGGGATAATGCTGTGATGACAACCGATTTGTACATGGGAATATGGCTCCTGTTTAGCATGACAATTTTCCAGCCTTCTGAATTAAACTGCAGTAAGTCCAGTATCTCTCTCATTCTTTTTTCTTCCTTTTAAAATTAGTATATGTTTGTGATAAACAGTAAATACAGTCTTCCTAGGGAAACTGGTACCGATACATATCACATTTGACTCTTTTCACTTCTGTCTGTCTCTCCTTACCCTCAGATCACCTTTCCATTCTTTCAAAGAAGAACTCTACTCCATTCATCTTTTGTTTTTGTTTGGGGGGGGCAATTTCATCAAAATCACTTAACAGTTCAGCCAGAACTTCACTCACGGCAGTGCGCCTGTTCGCGTACTGACTACCGCAGGGTGTCTGCAAGTGCTGTGCTCCAGATGTCATTTCAACCAGTCAATTCTTGTACTGAATGTATTTGATAAATCTGTTGTTTTTATATTTCTTGTTATGTTACCTTATCAAAGTTAAGAGAAAATATGCAATTTTTGGTTGTCATGTATTTAAATAATTGCACTGGTAAGCGGTTGGTGTCCACTCTGATTTGTCTAATTTCTTTCACTGCTTTCAGATTTGTATAGCTCCTTCTGTTCTACGGCCTTGAGAAGCATCACTAGGTTATTTATTAGGGAGCACTGTCTTCTTTTCACATGCACACTCGCAGCTATAAACTTCACTCCTGGAGCTGTTTTAACTACCTCTCATCAGGTTTTGGCATGTTCTTTCATTGTCATTTGGTTCTAGTAACTTTTTATTTCTTGCTTGTTTCTTTGAGATCCATTGATTATTTAATAATTCATTTAATTTTCATGTGTTTGTGTAGTTTCTGTGGTTTCTTTTGCTGTTGATTTCTACCTTCATTACACTACAAGCTGATAATTTGCAGAGAATTAAACTTTTGTATTATTTATACATGCATATGGCCTAAGATATGGTCTGTTCTGGAAAACATTCTCCATGCTGCTGACAAAAATGCGTATTCTGTTGCTAATGAGTGAAACACTGTAAATATTTGTGAAGACCATTTGTCCAATGGTTTAGTTCAACTGTTTCTTTTTATTGTTTTTAATCTGGTTGATTTGTCTAATTGTGAAGGAGTAATGAAGAAGCCCACAATGATTGTATTGTTGCAAATCTGTCATCTAAGTCTAGTAGCTTGTGTTTTATGAGTTAAGTGTGCCAATATATAGCAAAATTCCACACTGTTCCAGGAAATCCTACATGTCTTCAGAATGTTTTAGCAATTCAACAAAAGCAATAGGATATTTGCTCCCAACAAGGAAAATTTAAACAAGAAGACCAATTTAATATTTTAGATAAATGTATGAAAACCAGGCGTGGTGGCACACACCTGTAATCCCAGCACTTGGGAGGCTGAGGCAGGAGGATCGTTGTGAGTTCAAGACCAGCGTGGGCTACAAAGTGAGCTCAAGGCCAGCCTGAGACCTGAGACCCTGTCTCAAAAAGAAAAAAAAAGTATTTTAGATAAATGTATGAGAGTTCAAGAAGATTATGTGAAAAATAAGCCAATGCTAAATGAAAATCTGAACCCACTGTTTAAAAACACGTATTATACATTGCACCTACACTATTAAAGTCGATCTACTTTTGTGGAATCTCTTTTGTTGTTGCTGTTGCTTCTCCTACAAGCAGGATAGTGAATCACTGTTTTCTCCACCCTAAGTAACATGAGCTACGCAGCCTTCTCAGATTGGTAGCTCCAGCACGTGTTTGGTCAGAAAGACAGTACCAGGGGTGATGCTATCATCTTTTATTTTATCCAGCTCAAATTTTACAAAATACCTTCTGATTACTGCGTGCTGTATATCATGGTATCTCTCCTAATAGTCCTGAATTGCAAGAATTATGTGATAGGGACAAATAGCACACATATAAATAAAGAAAAATCAAAACAAACATAAAATCACAAGTGTGAACTCGCAAAAAAAAAAAAAAAAAAAGAACTGCTTCAAAAGCAGTCCAGGGAGCAGCAATAGAATTAATGAGCTTATTTTTAGTTTTAAAGTATGATGCGCTAAAAGGATTCAGAAAATTTTATTGAGCAGTAATGATTACACAAAAGGTTCTGCAGGAGAAGATAACAAGACAAACTGGGATGTATGAGAAACATTCAGCTAGAAGGTAATGAAATTAAGTACTAATGAATCTTTTCAATTTGAGATACTATGAAAATAAGCTAAGAGGAAGGTGTACGGATCTTGGTAAAGAATTTAGGAGCGAAAGTTAGAACTGTAACCTTATTTGGCAATAATAAAAATCTCTTAAGAATAGAAACGAAGATATGAAAATGAAGTCCAAGGCACACTGACCATCAAATACACCAAGAACAGGGGGTACAGAACGTTGCCAATGAGCATGAAGCAAGCGGAGAAAAAGGGAGGCTGGTGCTGCAGAGGCTGCTGGAAATTACTGCTGTACCCCAACAGGTAAGCATTCCCAAATATATTACTAAAGCTTATTGTATTTTCCCCACAAACTTTCCCCAAAAGTAGACTAAAAAACATGTATTTCCAAGTACCTTAAATACTCTTACATCTATTTTTTATTTTGGCCTCATGATTTTTGACAGGAAAAAGAATTCATTACTTGGATTCTTTCAGCTCAGCACACCACTAGAAGTACCAGCAGTTGGTTCATTCGAGTCATTGTACCTTCAAACTCACAAAGGCCACCTCACATAACACAGTCAAACAACGGTGAGGAAAGCTTCCAAGGCTGTGTATTGAAATGCAGGAACACTGAAATACCGCCATGAAACAAGTTATGGAAAACAGAAATAGGGTTATCTGAGTTTAGGTCCTGTAGAGATAGAAGAAAAATTAGCAAGAAATCAAGAGACATGGCTGCAGCCCCCTGTCTACCTCAAAGTAACCATCTGGCCCCTTGGAGAGGACCCGTAACCACTTACCCTGGACCTCCTCTGACATACAAGAAGCCAGCTTCCATTTCAGAAGCTGTTTCTAGATCTGAAATTTTATTATTCTAAAGGCGAGTCATGTGTGCTACTTCTAACATGAAAGCAAATGCGTTTTGCTTTGCAGTATCTTTGTTTAAGCATAAAACATCTACTAGCTAAACACTGTATCTGCTATAATGCAATCATGACATTGAGAGACAAAACAAAAAACATTCAAAATCACACTTCAATTTTCTTCCAACAGTCCTGAGGATGAAATTCAGGACATCCTGCACTCTAGGCAAGTGTTGTACCCCTGAACTACATACCCAGCCTCAACACTTGAACTGTTTTACATGTATTTTGTTAAGGCTTTTTTCATAATTAGAGAAGAGTTTTATTTTTCATGAGACCCTTAAATGAAGGAATACTAAATATTTTAAAGAGGCTGTACCATTTTTTTTAAAAATCTATAAATTAATTTTCACTTTCTTGGAATTCTTTTTACTGTAAAGTTACACTAAATATGTTGAATATAGCCCTGATTTATGTGTATAAATGAAACTATACACCTACCTCCTTGGGACTGGATACAATTTAGTTTTAGCAGCATATCAACTCAAGAATTAAGGAATGAAACAACAGAACAGACTAACACCACTTAGTAGAAATACACTTTTCAAAAAGTAAAACAAAATTAAATCAATTTTCTGCACATTAGGAATAGCATATTATGTAAAAATCTGTTGAGTGTTGTGATTTTACTATATATTGCACTTATAACTCCTTTGTACTTAATCATACTGAAAAATACTGCATTACTTTTTAAATAGAATGTACACTGCCATAGTGCAGTCACTCTTGATAGTACTGCAGAACAGCATCCCCATATGGAAGAGAGATTGGTGATAGGTCCATGCCCTATTCATGGAGATAAAACAGCCCAAGATTAAACAAGGTTCCTGCCGGCAGAAGACTCTTAAAGTCACAGAGAAGAACACAACTCAAACCAAATGCTACAAGCAAAGGTCAAAAAAGAGAATAATTAAGATCGTAACTTGAAGAGCTAGCTTCATTTGTATAAATCAGAAGAAAAATGTCAGTCATTGTAAATCAGAAAAAAAAATCTCCTCTTAAAAGTGTTAACACAGTCACTCTCACTGAATCAATTCCATAAGGTGAATTATAAAACTGAATGAAGGTGAGCTAAGTCTCAAAACACAACCACTCCTACTACAAACACTAATGGGCCTTAAATGTAAAACTACACATGAAAATCCTATTGCCGTACCATGCTTTGAGAATAATTCCTAGACTTAATGTCAAATATTAGCAAATATTTTACAGTTAATTTTTGTAGAATTCTGTTAAATAAAAGGAAAGTAAGTTTATAAACAATGTATCAGCCATTTCTGTTTCCACAGTACTTTTGTTTGTTGACTTGAATGTTCATGTACCAGATGTAACTCATTCTTTTTTTAATTTATTTTAAAAATAAAAGAAGGAAAACATATTAAACAGACATCCATTTACAAAATAGCGTAAGAACATACAAGCAATACAGTTGTAATTCATTCTTATACAGAATGGAAACATAAATTCAGAAGAAAATGTGAGAAGTAGAAAATACTGCTAAAGAACAGAAAAAAATAAAAGTTCATTATTCTAGTAACTATTAGGGAGGTATAATCCCAGGGAAAAGCTTAATTTATTTCCATTTCTCTTGGGGCAAGAGATACATTTGTCTGACAAAAACTGCTCTCTTTGTACGCTGTATTGAAAATCTATGGTCTGACGTTTAGTTTCTCTGACAAGGAGCCACTTATTTGACCAAGGATGCTAACAGCTAATTAATTAGATAAATCATATGAACTAGTATAGATGTGCTCATATCATGTTTATGGAGTAAATACAATCAATCAGCAAGACTGAAGAAACTGAATGATCTTTTCCTATTCTACTAATTCTTGTCTTTATTATTCCGTTTTCACAAAGAAATGCTCATAGAAAGGATAAACTCTACATGCAAGTGACTAGAGTTTGGGGTTAGGAGGGTCGAAACCAAACAATACAATTTGATAACACAGTAAGTTTTTAATATTTTATAGTGATGATGTGTTTATAAATAAATTCATTTGCCCACATATATACCCTCCAGCTGTAAGTTATTCTCTTTCCTACTTACAACGAAAGTCAGGAAGATACTTAAAGACAGTAAGTTTCAAATGACTTCTTCCATGGAGATAAAAGAGTGATTTATTTAATACTTTTCACCAAGTCCCTGAAAGATCACTCATGTCACACAAATCCACTACAAACAAATAAGCAGCACAAGAGACCTGTTAGCCGCCCCTGTTTACAGATGGAATATGACAATTTAAAGCAATTTTCGCACAGGTCAAGGAGCTAATTCCTGGCACTCAATCAATAGATATTTATTAAAGGCTTCTATGCCCAGGATTTTGTGTTGAATGCTGAGACGAAAAGTATTTTTTCTTTCTGCTTATTTCTGTCTTCTCATTTTTCTACAAAAAAAAAAAAAAATCTTCCTTGGACAATAAAAAAAATCTTTAAAATAGTAATGTGATGTGTGAAATCAAGAATTCAAAAACAGCAAGGTCCCTGGAATTTAAAATATTCACAAAGCCAAGGAGGACCAAGCCAAGCTTTCTACATGTGTGTACTTCAACTCTGCACCTCTTCACACAGAAACCAGATTTAGAGCCAGTTACTCTGTGTTCTCTGGTGCTCTGCCATTTCTAGCTTTAGTAATTAACTTTAGGCAAGTTATTTAACTTCTCTACCTTAGAATCTTCTATCCACAGAATAATTAAAAGCATGATTGTGTAGATCTGATGTAATACATATTTTATGAGAAAATGAAAGTGCTCATTTCCTACACCAAACATTACTCTTAATACCCAAATACTCTGCCAGTATTGATATATACCACCACTAAGTAGGGGTAAACAGAAGGTGCCATTAGTAAAATTTCTGACTAACCAAGGGTTAACTGTTAGAGATACTAAAACACAGTCTCTGCCTCTAAGGATGTCACCTACATTTTATGGACACAGAACACTAGTAGAATATGGATGTTATGCACCCAGCACCAACACAGCGAGGGACAAAAAAGACCTTAAAAATGTATTAAATTTGGATAACACAATACTACTAAACTATTAGCAAAGATGAGATGCTTGGAAGTTTATTCTTTACAAATATGGTTTACTTGAACTTCAAATTTCAGTTCAATTTTTTTATTATCTCTGTGATTTTAATCCTAGTTTCACTTAGATAATGTATTTTGGCTATCAAAATGTGTTTTTAGGGACTTGTTTTGGTATACAAACCTTAATATTATTTAATTCTATAAGGATTTCATTTGTTTTAAATTTGTTGAGAGCTGGGCGTGGTGGCAGGAGGCTGAGGCAGGGGGATCGTTGCGAGTTCAAGACCAGCCTGGGCTACAAAGTGAGCTCAAGGCCAGCCTGGACTACATAAGGAGACCCTGTCTCAAAAAAGACAGACAGACAGACAGACAGACAGACAGACATAAATAAATAAATAAATTTGTTGAGAAAACAGGAACTATTTTAATAAATTAATATGCAAATATTTCAAGTTACTAGTGGACATGTTAATTTTTGAGGATGGTTCACCACTACCACCACCTAATTATTTCCAACAAATATGCTGCTGACCATTCACTTACTTTTTTTTAAAGAGAGAAAAGGTTTATTTAGCTCATAGTCAGTAGAGGTTTCAGTCCATAGTCAGCTGGCTCCAAGGCAGGTTGGCATGGCAGAGGGACAACCGTTCATGGAGGCAGAAAACAGCAAAAGCAGCGAGAGAGGAGGAGCTCACTTACTTCTTTCACAAACACATTTATTACCGAATAGGACTAAGAATGCACAAGCACGAATGAAAAACATGATTCATTTTCAAAGACATCGTAGGTAGGTATTTTCTACCCCGATGTTTTAGGTACTAATTAAGAGTTTTAATGACCATCCACCATTCCTGCACCCAGGGTTGTGGCACCAAATGAATGATGCTAAGTCTCTAATGGCAACAGCTAAGCACTCTAGGGTAAACAAACTTCAGATAGGGTTAAGTCACTTACACAGAAAATGTATGTTTGATCCCATCACAGTCATTCAACATGTGATCATTCCCTGAACAAATTTCAACTGCAACTCTTTCCAACTGTGCATTATGCTTTTTTAAAAGTTCTTAACCTGTGCTTATGTGGACAGCACATATACTGGAAGTTCTTAACTAAGACTCCATTAGATTAAACATACCTAGCAGTGATCGCTGGGTCAGCAATCCTAGCATCACCTGGGAGAAACGCCGACTCCTGGTCTGGCCCCAGACCTCTTTAATCAGAAACTCTGGGGGAATGAGCTCCCAAATCTTCTAGTCGTTCTGAGGCTGCTCAAGTCTGACAGCCAAAAGCTTCTCTCCTATGTTGGCCCCAGTTGGAGCAAAAATGCTCTCTGCCACTTTCCCTGTGTCCTCAGTTACACTGCTGTTTTTCCTCCATCAGCTGCATAAGGTTTTGTATCTGATGATGTTCACATGAGCTGTGTGTACATTAATTTTCAGTGGTTTTCTGGGCCTCAGTATTAGTTATGTTGATCAATGCCCTCGAATTATTGCTAAAACTAGACTTACCCTACCTTATCGGTCTACCCCTGAATGTCAGTCTCTTCGTTCACACACTACAAGACTCAGTCTACTTCCACAAATTTCTGCCTTCAACCCCAGAGCCTTTGAGGACTACCTCTTAGCTTCTACTTCATCCTGATTTAACTTCATCCTGCATAGGACTGTTGCAAGTTAGAGACCAGCCTGAGCTACACAGTGAGTTCAAGGCCAGCCTGAACTACATAGGGAGACCCTGCCTCAAAAAGACAAGAAAAAAGAAAAAAGAAGGCAATAGTCACAAAAAGCAGCTAGCAAAGGAAAGAGACTCATGTGTTCCAAATTGTCTGTCAAACTCTATCAGAACTTGTAGACTATTTTTATGTGGCTGGTATTTTATGTGACTGTTTTATGTACAAGGGAGGAGTGCTTTAAACGATGGAAGATTTCACTGACACAAGTCAATACCCAAGACTTGGGGCTGGACTTGAGCAACTCAATGCTCTGAATGTACCAGAGGACTACGGCCACCCATCAAGCCAAACGTCTGGAACCCTTGGCACTGTGAAGCAAGGGCAAGAGAAAATGGGGAGAGGGTCAGTAAGAAATCCACTGCCTTACGAATGATTCCGCACTTTAAAGGCCAGCATGATTTATACAACCCTAAAAGCCCAAGGTGAAGTTATTTGCATTCATGGGATGGCAGACCTAGAAAGAAACTCAAACACAGCAGAAATACAGCAGAAACGCCAGCCACCGGATTGTTAATGGCTATGGTTAATGGCTGTGCTTCCTACAGTGAATTTTTATAATGTGAAACAAAATAGCTAAGTACACAGGCATATAACACACCCCTAAGTCTTACAACTTTTCACAAAGATAGCCACTAAATCTCCCCACCTAGAAGATATCCTGTATTGTATTAACTTAATGTCATTTCAAATTCTGACTTGATAAAACCACAAATCACCTTCAGTTAAGAAATACGTAAGATTATGTTGACATATGAAGGTTTCATACAACTTAACTTGTGTTATGCAGCTATACTAAAATGAATTACGCATGTATCAGAGATAATTGAAGATTAAAAATATTAATTTTCAACTAACTAAATATGGTGCTTAGTGCATATACTTTAAAGCAAAACAAAACCTCGTGCAATGTCTTCTGAGTTAAGAATGGAAGCCCCTCGGTTTTGTGGAAAATACCATGTTTGATTTCCATTACAGTGATTTGTAGTACCTAACTTTTCTAGGGCTTGGTGTACTTCAAATACTGACACATCAATCTTGAATCTTTCTCTAACATACACATATGAGCTGAAGGTAATGTATCATAAAAGTTATACTTAGCAACGAATTATCCTGCTGGAGCAAACCACATATCTCATCAGTACTGGTGTATTTTCCTTTCAAAAAGTAAGAATGCTACCTAGAGCCACTGTGGTGACTCATGCCTGTAATCCCAGCACTCAGGAGGCTGGGGCAGGAGGACCTCTGCAAGTCTGATGCCATCCTGGGCTCCACAGTGAATTCAGTACAGCCAGACAGAACTAGATAGTGAGACCCTGTCTCCAAAAAACGAAACAAGAAAAAAACAAACAAACAAAAATTCCCAACCCTTTTTCTCAGTTGTTCCAAATTTAACCAATCCAAGACACAGGAAATCAGTCTTTCAACATTAATGGTTCCACTGTTGAAGATGGCTCGGGATAAAATGCCATATGATGAACATGCTAATAAAGAGGGTGGAAAAATCTTGGGCAATGCAGTCTTGATTTTGGGCCATCTCCTCTACAAGTTCCGAGGTAAGTCACCAGACTTGATTTTTAATCAAGCCAGAGAGATCTAAATAAGAGAAATATTTCTAAGCAGAGTCCTCAGACATCAATTTCACTTTAATGAATATATCTTTAAGTTAAATACACTAACAAGGGGGTTTCACAGACTTCAGCACACTTCACTCACATTTCCCTTATTGTTTACAGTATCATGTAAATATGTTACAGTAGTCATTATAAAACACTACCCCCCAGAAAGGATCCATATCCTTAAAACAAAAGTTAATATACCTTAATTCCAAAGTTACGAAGTTAAATATGTGAGGATATACCTAGCAGTAGACCACATGCTTATTAGCATATGCAAAGTCATGTGTTTAATCCCGAGATACCCAAAAAAATAAATTCCCCCAAAGTTATGAATGCACAGTGTAGGTGTTAGAGTAAATGGTACAAAATTACAAACCAAGTATTTAACAAAAGTTTACAGAGTGACACAGGAAGCTCTATGAATCATATCACACCTGGTTGGGATTCATTAGAAATGCCAATGAAAACCAATCTTCTGTTAATTTAAAACAAACTGTACATTCTAAGACAGTACTTTATCTTGAAGCTCAAACAGACCCACCTAAAAAGAAGTAATGTCTTCATTTTAAAGAGTGTTTTGCATTGATTTCTCAACATTAAAATCAAACAGTAACTACGATAGAAATTATCAACTGGCAAATAATGTCAGGTTTCATTCATGGTAATAACTGTAGAGCATTTTAAGGAGCTATCCTTTAAAACAAAATAGTCTTTCCCATCTAAGAATAAAAGCCAGGCTTCTAAACTTCTGTGTTTTTTTTTTTTTTTCATTATGCTATAAACATGCTATAAATACTCTGACAGACACTTTCACCTCTAATTGAACCAGCTCTGACCAGAAGAGGGATGTGGACTTTAGTCGCCTCCCTTCCTCAGGGGCCCAGTGGACCGAATGCCTGAGGGATTCCACACAAGCTTTCGATGTCTTGGACTTAGACCGGATTTGCTTTGAAACCCTGGGTTCCTTTCGTACTAAATCCTTCTACTTGCCAGAACAGTGGAGCACCAATGAGAAGGGCTCACGAGTTGTTCTCGGTCACGACAGATGTCCAGGCTCCTTCTCTTCTGAGGCAGACCCTAAAAGTTGCTTATGTCCTTTGTGTTTAATGTAGTATTTTAGGAAGAACAGTGAAACCATCAGAGGCTCCGTTTTACCACGGTCAATGATTTTAAAACTCTGATGAGTCCACTCTCACATTCCCAATTAAACATCTTGGCATTCAGATCCCGGTCAATGTCAGCAAACTCTGCCACCCAAAACTAAAGCTGAGCATAACTTCATCACTTTTACGTGAGCGTATTCTTCTCAGGAACAAGAGGGTAGTAAAACTGGAGGGGGACAGTAAGTTTCCTTTCCTGTCTGCTGTTAGCCTGAGTGGGTGACCTGGGATCTTGCCCTCAGTAGAGAGTCACAGAACTCCTCCTTGGGACTAAGTTTCTTCTCTAAAATAAAAAGTAAAGTTCTTCTGGCTGTACAGTTTAGTTCCAGTGAGATGCAAATAGGTCCCACAGGAGTATCACGTATGTATCTAATTCTGAAGGTCTCAGCTGCATTTGCAAGCGCACTTTCACCCGGAAGTGGAATGGGCAATCCTGGCATCATAAAAGCAACAACAATCACAACAAAAAATCCTAGAAAGAAAGAAATGTTTCCTGTGACAGTATGTTTAAGTATTTGTTGTTTTGTTTTAATTGGGCTGCAGAGAAATTGCTGTTCCCGTCTTCGTCAACTTCACCTCTGCTTACAACTGCCCAAGCAGAAAGTGCAATCACCATCGGGGGCAGATCAAAAAAAGCAAAGCCTCGTTCAAAAAGAGTCTTCCTAAGCCCTGCCTGGAGCTGGGGTAGAGCTGTACTTCCAGCATGAGGAGAGATGATACAGTAGGTCCTCTGCAACCAACCAGTGATGTCAGATACTCTGTGTAGTGGTAGTGTTCTGAAAGGGAGCAGCATCTGGAACGGATGCCCTGCAGTCTCCTCTCTGACACGTGAACTTAGATACACTAAATGAGGGCTTTATATACATTACTGGCTTTCACTGGACAAGTACAGAAGAGAACAAAGGATGTAAGTTCTATGAAAACAGAGTTGTTTTCTCTTGTTTATCAATGGATCCCAGAGCCTAGCACAACGCCTGACAGGGAACAGGTGTTCAACAACCACAGATTCCGGGGCTCGGACCCCTCCTACCAGCTGGTCCGGCAGGAATGACAGGGCCCAGGGCATACTCTGCCTTCTCCCTCTGGTCGGACTGTTGTCTCCAAGGAAGAGTCCCACGAAATCATGACTACAGAGGAAAAAGTGGGCGGCCCGTTGCTGGACTCTGGTGCTGGTCTCTCAGTCCTTCTTTTCAGCCCTGGCCTTCCTTCCAGCCGTCACGCCTCAGTGAGGGGAGTCACTGATGAGGAAGTAATGTGCCATTTTTCGCAACCCTTGGGCTGTAACAACTTGTTGGATCTTTCTTGCATATCTTTCCTGAGAAGCCACTTTGAGGATGCCAATATGTATTGCCGCAGCCATTGATGATTTCCTACCAATCTGTCCATAACTATGTAATGTTTGTATTGTTCCTATGCTATTTCATAAATGGATGCATGTTTGTTACTATGTTTTCAACAACAACCACTGAGAATAGTCAATGATTATTTGATTGATCACTCACGTATAGCTCTATTTGTTTTCCCTAGAGATCACTTTGGAGAATCCAAGCTATAGTATAACAACCACTGATAATTTCCTGCCATTGTTGTCTGTAACTCACTACTATTTATCTATTTGTTTTCCTGAGAAACTATCTTGAAGATACCAATAGGTAAAATAACAACCATTGACAATGTCCTACCACTTTGTCTGTAATTCAGTGAATCCCCCTATTGCTATGTTGTCCTTCTTTTATTCTTTAAAATTAAAAAAAAAAAACCAACCACAGATTGACAGATAAGCCTCTTGCAAGTAAACTGGAGTGTGAAAGCAAGCTAAAAGTGTGACATGGCATATGGCTGGTGAACGGCTGAGTAGGGCTCTGAAGCCCATCAGGGAACAACTCGAACAACTGGCCACAGCCACATAGAGCCTTGAAAGTCACCACTCTGAGAAGGCATCCAACGTCTACTCTTCCTCTGCTATAGATCACACAGTTAAGATGCAGTTAGAAGGGGCTGGGGATTTAGCTCAGCGGCACAGCGCCTGTCTGGCAAGCACAAGGTCGTGAGTTTGGTTCCCCGTACTGGAAGGAAAAAAAAAAAAAAGATGCAGTTAGAGCTACAGCAAGGTGAAAAAAGTACAGTACCAGGAATGAGATGACCTGGTTTCAAATTCTAAATCTACAACTTAATAGCTAAGACCTGGGGCAAATCATTTTCACCTCTCAGCTTTGCTCGTGTGTAACCAGGGAATACTACCTACTTCCCAACCTAGTTGTATTTGGAAATGAGGCCACTGTGTACGAAAGCACCAGGAGGGAGAGAGAGGTCAGGAGGGAAGCACCAGCTCCAGCAGAAGTGAAGCTCCACCTCTAGGAATTTCAAAGTGGAAATTTCCACAGCGGGCTTGGCCTGGCGTAGAATACCAGCTGTGGGAATGCACTTGACAGATTTTATGGCGAGAAAGAGTGACAGGACCTGATGACAGTTTAGATTTGAGGGCTCTCAATTAAAGAGATCCTGCTCTGCCCTCATCCGGCAGGGCCTGAACTCATTCTCTTACACTGTCCCTAACATGGTGTGTCTTTTTAATTAGAGAGGGGTAGGTAATTTGGAAGAAACTGCTTGAATTGGGTTTCTGTACAAGTTTAACGTCTCCAGAATGACTTACTGCTGCTGGCTGGTTTTGGCTTGGGTGGTGCTGGCTCTTTTTATGTGCTCAGGCTTCTTATGCAAGTTTCTAACTTTGTACTTGTGCTCCAAGGCAATTGCCGTGAAGGGAGCCTTCTAAGCACTAGAACTATTTCTCTAATTATTTTCCTTTTTATGTTGTCATTGCTATTGGCCTCTCCGTTTCTATATCAAACTATTTTGTCTCTTTTCTTACAGGGTTTTTTCCCCTTTTTTTAATGGGGGAGAACAGATAATTTCCTCTCTCTAATCCCAAAGAAATTACGGAAAAAAAACTGCAAGTTTTTTTCAAATCAGTGCCTAGTTCTAAGCGAAGACGTTCCCCCTGGGAAAAGCTAACCTATTTTATTCAAAGCAAGCAGTTCACAGAGGAGAAAAGGATAGAGCCTACAGAAGCCAGAGTCAGTGATTCAGAATTCTGGTTTGCCACTAACTGCCCATGAGGCTTCAGGTGAGTCCTCATTTCCTGTGTCTCATTTTCTTAAATCAGACAGGGTGGAAGCATATGTCCTAGCTTTCCTTCCTGGGATGCTATGAGAAACACCATTTTACAAAAATGCAAGATTGTTCCAGAAATAGAAAGTATAAAAATCAACATTTGAAACACTCCGCAGACAACATTTTGTGTACCTAACCAAAACTGGATGAAGACAGTGAAATATTTTGCAGGGGGCGAAGCACAGCAATGGTTCGACTGCTGAAACTCACGGGATGCTGCAGTCTACGTAGTACAACAGGCTGAGCTACACGCTAAGATGAAAAGAGACTAAGACCTTTGTTCTGGTCCACAGTGGCACGGGCTTCCAAAGCACTGAGCGGAGCTTCTGACATCATTGTAATGAAAAATATGAAGATGTCACAGCCCCTCATAAAGTGTAGTCCTCTTACAAATACAAAAGGTATTTTTACCTGCTCTCTTCCTTTGCCAAACACTCTTCCTTTCTCCCACTGACCTGGCTTGTGGAAGGTAGGTTTAAGGCAACAAAATAGGCAAAATGTAGAGGTAAAACATGAGAACTGAAACAAAATCACAAGATTGCAGAAAAACTGCTGCTGTCTTGTGAGACCCGAGCTGGTGGGCACAAACCTGTTGGGGCATTCCTGGGCCTTTCTATTTCAGTCCTTCCTGATCTTTCAAAGGAGGATGTTTGGAAATAAGCATATAACGTTGCTCCTCCAGGGATCCCGAGGACAGGCCTCCACGGCTTTGCTCCTGGCTTCTTGCCTTTCGCATGAAAGATTCCAGTTCTGGAAATGTCCCTTCAAGCAAACAGATTCACTTGAATAATTCTTAGGCTGAGTTGAGCAAAGAACAAATTTCCACCCAGAAATTCAACAATCAAGGACTGACAGGTTCAACCAGCACTACTCTGCTGCTTTGAAAATGCAAAGAGGGTCAGAAGTCCTTTTCCTGCACATGTTAGACTGTCTAGGAAACGGAGAGCAATTCTGCTTGCCAAGTGAGTTTCTTTGTTGACCAACAGTATGAAGAAGATAACTGATTAATATTTTTTACTTTACTTTATTAATTGATTTTTTAATTGAAAGAGCACTGAGCAAGACTGCAACCTTTGAAAGGGAAAAAGGCCATCACTAAGCCCCATTTAAGTCCTCAGCGTGCTTCTCGTAACGATGGGTACCTAGCAGATGCTCAGCTCCTTACAGCTCAACAATAAAATGCTCCAACACAAACGCAGCTAGAGCACAAGTGTCCCGTGAAGGAGAACAACCAAACCAGTAAACAAACCATTTCAATGTGAGGAACGCAGCGTGAGGAGTACTGGCGAAGTACGGCACTGACACAGGAAATGAGGCAGGATCAGCTTCCCGAGAGGCGTGTCAGAGATACCCCTAAAACTAAGCCTCGGAAAGTAAATAGGTAAAAACATAGGAAAAGAGAGAATTGAGAAGGAGGAGGCTATTGCCAGTCCTCCCAAAGCCAAATTCTCTAAGACTACTTTTGAGGAAGCAGAATATTCACATGCTTTTTTCCCAGAGATGAACTCACATATTACAAGCAGGGGACTAAGAAGTTACTTAATTGCTCATTAAGAGTTTTGGCCAAGTTCTGATATAATTCTTCAATGAATTCCACGAGATCTAACGTTTTCCTGTTCTCCTCAGAATCCTAAAGGACCTCAGACCAAAAACAATTTCATTTAAGAGCCGCCTACAGGGATGGTTTCAAGTTCCCAATTTAGCCAACATCAATGAGACACTATGGGGAGTTAGGAACCTCGGGATTCCCCACCCACTACCACACGGAGCCTCTCTCAATGATACAGTGCTTCCTCTCCAGTTTCAGTTCCCACAGCCAACTCTAGTCCAAATATATTAAGTGGAAAATTCCAAAACTAAGTAATGTACAAGTTTTATAATTACCATTATAAGCAGCATTATAAAATCACATACCCCTGGATGAGAGTCACCACTTTAGCCAGCACATCCAGTTACTGGTAATTTACTTTCCATCTCAGTTACCAGATCAATTTATGCCATAGTGCTTGTATTCAAGTAACCTTTATTTACTTAGTGATAACCATAAAGTTCAAGGAGAAGCTGTTATTTGCTTCCTTTAAGAGAAAAAGCCCCAAGTATAAGGTATTCTGAGAAACATTATATTCATTTAATTTTTGTCACCATATATTGTTACAATTATTCTATTTTATTATTAGTCACTGCTATTATTCTGCCTAACCTACAAATTAAACTTGATCATAATGTGTAAATATAGAAAAAAGCATAGTACTGTACATGTAGGATCCAGTACTAGCCAAGGTTTCAGCCACCCACTGGCGGTCTTGGAATGTACATCCCCTGGAAAAGGTGGAAGCTATTGTGTATCACCAGTTCAAAATTCCTTCTACTTGTTAGGCATGGAGCATTAGGAAAAATTCAATGGTTCATACATTCTTAAAAGAGGTTAAAGGATATATAGTAAAATCAAGGTTGTGTCTGAAATGTGGTGGCGGCATTTTTTTAAAGTCATATCCCTCTTCTTTTCATTAAAAAACGAGCATTCCCACTAGGTCCTTTAGACTACACTAGTAGTCACCTGAGCAGTGACAACTTCTGAGAACCAGGTTTGCTTCCTGGCACAGCAAAGACGATGGACCGTTTTCTATACAGTCAGGACACACAAATACAAAAGTAAAGTAAATGATTGAAAGGGTCTACTACTCACATGAGGACATGATTCAAAAAAGGGACATTACAGACAGTTCAGGAGAAATGGAATGGGAAAAAAGTTGACTATGCATTAAGATTACTATGGCAGATCAAATTCTCACTATGTGTTACTTCAACCACAACTTCATTTGGTTAACATTTTACCTCAACAATCAAACTAACAATTTGTCATTTTGAAGAATATTTTAAAATGAAAGTAATAATACTAGCTCCTCGGGTTAGAAGGGACCCCTTTCTAGTACAAGATGACCAACCACACCTTAAGGCCATCCCAAATAAATAAAAATTAAATAGTGTCTTCAAATTGTCCAGACCTTCAGGAAATAGTTTATACTTCCAACCTAACTCCCTCCTGCTACAGCTAATTCTCATTTCACCATTTCAAGCTGTCATCATGCATACTACAGGTTTAAAGTACTTCAGGTACTGCAAACTTAAGGACTTCCCTTAAGGACTGGGAATGCAGCTCAGGGGGAAAACACATGCTCAGAATGAATGAGGCCCTGGTTCAATCCCCACCTCACCACGCCACCCCCAAAAAAAATTCCTATAGTTTTTGTCAATATACAACTTGTTACTATATTAAGGAATTTTTTCCTTAAAATTTTAACTACAAAATTTCAATCAAATTTCAAATGCTACCTTTTTCCAATTTGTTGTGCAAATAAGAAACCAACTTTAATTCACACATATAGATAGGCCACAGGTAAATGAGAAAAAAATTATAAACCATATCTTTTCAAAATTTGTCTCCCAATTTGTGCACATTACCAAGTCAGCCCATGAGTCTCTCCCAGTTCTTCAACAGATTGACTCCCAATTTTTCCTGAAAGACGAGCCTCTGTTACCCACAAAGGGCTGTCTGTATGTTTGCCTTTTTGCTCTGCAAGTCTCTACAATCTAAATACATACTTCATCTGACATCTTAAACCTCCAACATAAACAGACTGAAAAACATGCTCCAAATTTAGGAGAGTCTTCACTGTCCTGTCCTGTGTAACTACTGCAGAATCCAGACACCTGCTACCTTCCAACGGGAGAAAGCCTGTCAACAGCTAATCCCTTTGCCATCCTACTCATTTCCCTGTCTGAGTCACTCCTGAAATTAAGAGGTGAAATGGATTTTGTACTTGTGGCCAGTCCGGAGATTTAACAATAGATTTCTATACAACTATGGTGTTGCAATAAGCCCTGAAGGAAAAAGAATGAATTGATTAATAACAGAAGAGGCATTAGAGGACTGCTTCTTATACTATTTTTTTTAATCCATGAAGAGTTTGAATGAGTCTATTTATGTCTCTGATAATGAGCTTTTGCTTATTACAACACCCATGCACCTGTCCTTGCCATTTACTGTTTTTATATAGAATAAGAGTTTAACACATTATCCTGTAACTTGCTAGTAACTGTTTACATCTTTTTTTTTAACTGTTTACATCTTAAAAAGAGATCTTCTACCCTCTTGCCTCAGCCCATCCTCAATTGTCTTTGCTGATCTTAGATGGTGCCTGACTAAGAACTAGAATTGACAAATGACAGTAATTCTGTCTTCTCCGGGTGCAAAAATAAAATAAATTGTGGAAAAGAAAAGCTAACCAGAGAGCAATGACAGAATTATTTCAGACTCCTGAAAGCTAATGGCAATCCCATGCATCATGATCCATATTAAAGCAATGAGGAGAAATGCTCCAAGATACACCATTATGGATAGTCCCACAACACTGAAAATAATTAGAATTTTTAAAGTAGAAAATAGAATTCTTTTAAAGACAGAACAACCAGCAAAATGTTAACAACACACTTTAGGTGTAAAATGCTCCTGACTCTAAGATTCAACATTACAGTATATTTAGAATACAGCAAGCAGAATGTTAAAGTTTAGACCTGCAGTATCTCCCAAAGGCCCACATATTAAAGACTTGGTCCTCAGCTTGGCATGTTTGAAAGCTAGGGGGTCCCAGCAGATTTTATGTTACTGGGGTTGTGCCCTCAAAAGGACTGTGGTATGCTGGTGTGTGGGATGCTGTGGTATATGGTATGCTGGCTTCTTCCCCTCCTGCTGCCTGCCTGCTCCCTGGCTTCCCGGCAGCCATGAGGTGAACAGGCTTCCTCCACCATGCACTCCCACCACCATGCACTACTCCGCAACAGGCTTAAAAGCAACAGGCCAAGGTACACACACTGAAATCATCAAAGCTGGGGACCAAAATAAACATTTATTACTTCTGGGTTACTCGTATATTTTCTTGTAGTAACAGAAAACTACCATAACACTTATTAAAAGATATATTCCATTTTTAGAAATATTAAAAGGTATTTGAGATAATTAAATGATATTAAAATTTATTCATGAATTACAGTACTGATGTAGTTTCAACTAATTACTTGTGAGAACATGAGCACGTAATAAGAGATTTGGCTAAAAATGGTGTGCATAAAAGGGTAATCCAGTACAGCTAGTCATGGGGAGAAATGTTATTAAACATTTTATTTTCCTACTGTGTCCATTTTCCATGTAGGCTCACTCAAAATTTTCATAAAAAAAGGTACTGCAGGAGAACTCTAATATATAAATTACCATGGTCTCTACGTTCTTTTTTTAATTCTTTGCTCTTTTGTTTCTAACAGAAAATGGTACTCTATCATTACTTTATGCCACTCTCTCAGAGGGGTGCTTAGCTCTTCCTGAATAGTCACACTCCGTCAGCCCCAGCTTCTAGAACCAAGAGGGTTCTGAACCACTGAGTTTTAGTCCCTCAGTACTCAGACCCCGCCACCCATGCTCCTAAAACTACTCCTTGCAAAACTAGAACTAAAACATACTCCTCCTGCCTGCTCTCCCTAACCGATTTCTCTGACAACTTCCTGCTGCATCTTGAAACTACCAATTTCTGCTCTGAAAACCTTACTGCATCGTGAATATACGCAGCGTATTACTGCACTTTAAATCTGCCTAACTACCATACTATTGTGGAAACTAAAACCCGTAAAAAGAACAGTCTTTCTCTTTTGATTTTGGTATTCGTTTGTTTTTGGTATTGTTTTCGTTCTCTTGCACAGCATTACCAGTGAAATCATTTGGGTACTTAACCCAAATGATTTCAATGCAAGGTAAAATACTAACAACAAATTCAGAACATAAGGCAGTTAACCCAAACAACAATTATATAGTTGTACTCACATCTTGAGTGCCATTAAGTATTTTTGAAAGATAAGAAGTATGGTGAAAACACATATCAAATTTATGTAAGTCCCGGTTGTAATATCTGTAATTACATTACTTAATCATTTTTAGCAAGAATATATTCATGACTTGATTAACAGTTTGATTTTACATATGAAGTATCTGTTGTATTTAAGTTTCTTTTAATTGGTGAAATTCTCTTAGGGAACCATAAATCCCACACAGAGTTTTAAGACAATTTTTAGCTAATTGCTTCCTCTAATAATTAATTAATATGTATGGAAATCTAAACAACACATCTTATTTTGAATGAAGTTATTGACTGTAATGTATTGCCACTTGCCTATTTCTCATATGCTCAAAATATAAGAAGCCACATGTAATAATATAGTGCAGAATACAAAGCTAAGACATTTCAAATCAATTACATAAGAAATATGCACAACATAGTGCTGTTTTTAAAGTTACTATACTTTTTGCTTTAAATTATTCTACTTTTGTCAAAGTGTATAAACATACATATACATAATAATACACGTTGTGGCTACAGTAACTAAACACACAGAAAAGACAGGAAGCCCATAAACTCCTAATGTGATTTCCTCCTGGAAGTGGGACTGGACAGTAAGGAGAGGCTTTTTACACTTTTAAAGTTAAAAATACATCTGTCTCATTAATTGAAACAGGGTTGAGCAAACAGACTTCACTTGGTCTAAAATGTATCTATAATACTTCTGGACCAGGGCTGGGGATTTAGCTCAGCGGCAAAAAGCGCCTGCCTGGCAAGCGCAAGGTCGTGAGTTCGGTTCCCGGTACCGGAGAAAAAAACCAAAATACTTCTGGACCAATTGTCAAAATAATGGTTCAATAGTAAGAATGGATGTCCAAACACACATACACGGTATTTTTCAGGCATGTAGTAACACATCACTCACACATACATTGTAGTACATTTCCTGAAATGCATTTTGTCTCCCACCAGGTACTTACAAGTACTGAGCTCTGCTTTTTTATATTTGCCAAAATGATGTCATCGAACTCTTGTGTGCTTTCAAAAAGAATAACCACCAATGTCACCATAATTCAAAACTATTTTGAAAAATCCTAGTGACCATAATTTTTAAAAGGTATACATATATTTGTTTGTAGAACTCTACTATCAATCCAGAAAAAACAAAGTCAATCCACTGAAAAAGTACCAGGAAGACTTCTAAAAGTACGTTAATATACAAACAGGTACAGTTTTCCTACATGGTGGCAATTACTACTTCCAAAGTGTACAGAACAAAAGGCCTCAATTAGAAAAACAGCAAAAACTCAGAGATACAGACTACCTATAAAACTAATTAACTTTATTAAGAGAAACAGAAAATAAGACTTTAATACATGAGAATATGTAGCATGCTCTTTGACTGGGGAAATGCAACATTACAAAAATTTTCCATAACTCCTACCTCTAACACAAAGTTTCTGTCCCCAGCAGGCCACCATTAACATAACAAGGTCTTGACAATTAACTAGAGAAATGGAGAAAGCACATTAACCCACAATCCTCCAAGAAAAGAGCAGGCAGTAAACATAAGAAGTCATACGCCACAATTTTCTAGAAGATTGGCAAAGTTTTAAAATAAGATAAGGACACAATCATATAATGCAAATCGGTTATCACTTTTTGGCAGAAACACAACAATAGATTTCTACTGTTCTCCAAGGAGCAGACCCACGTGCATTTCTACAAGGCTTCAAACCTGGGGGCACAGCTGCTCCCACAGCGCTGTGTCCTTACCATGCTGGAGTCCTGTGCAGGCACTTTTTCAGCGGAGGTCTAAGCCTTCATCAGTTCATTTATCCCTCAAAGGTGAAGGATCTAAGTTTTATTCTTTTGGCATTAGCACTTGTTAATTAATAAAAAGAAAACTGTATCTGGGAAGAAATAAAATCCACTTGCTATAGTTTGGATCTGAAATGTCCGCCAAAGGCCCATGTGTTAAGGTGTCAGTGCCTAGAGAGGCATTATTACTGGTAGGAGGAAGTAGGACACTTAACAAACAAGATTTGGTGAGCAATCTGCAGGTGTTAGCACATCTTTGAGGGGGAAAGTAGAAGCCAAATCTCTTCTTTCTCTCTTGCTCAGTGGCGCTGAGGTGAGAGGTCCACCATGCACTCCCCACCATGATGTGCTCCTTCACCACAGACCTAAAACATTGCAGTCACTCAGTCATGTGCTGCAAACTTCCAAAACTGTAAGTGAAAATTTTCTCTAGAAGTTGCTTTCTCGCAGGTATTTGTTATATTGATAGAAAGCTAACACACCACTTAATTACCCATTACATTTCATAATAATAAGACAACCTCTGCCTCAGAAACGTTATACAAATGCATTATGGTTATCAGCTGCATGTCAAAACAACAAAATGAAATTTAATTAATCAGATTGTGAGAAAAGAAATTATTCACATATACTCATTAGACTTCTCGCGTAGAATGAGAGTAGAAATAGTATTAAATGAAAAGGTCCTGAAGAAAACAGAGAAGTTGCAAAGCACAGCGAGCCAACACAGTATAAAAGGTTGCTCATCTCACGCTTCATCTCTTCCCTGATCTGCTATGTAAAAGGGAAAGAAAGGAATAAAAGTGATCCTTGTGAAGCCATGCTTTCTATTTACCTTTGAGTTTATTCAAAGTCATGCTGCTGTCTAGCAAAACCATAGGATATTAATTACTAGGATGAAATTCTATTTATGCCCAACCTATTACTCAAATGTTTACAAAATGAATACACATGCAGCTAGAAATCTACCTTTGGAGAAGCTTATGGCCACGTATAACAAGAAAGCCTAACCTGCTTTCAACTCAAACCATGCTTTCCCTTGGCAAGAAAATCAGAAATTTGTTCTACATTCCCTAATCGGTATTATCCAGCACTTCCCTAACACAAAAAAAGATGACCTTTTCCATCCCATTCGAGGAGAAAAGTCAACCTGTGCCAATACTGTACTTATCAAAAGTATCAAAATCCAAATGGCCCAATTTATGAAGAAATGGCTTTAATCAAACTAATTTCAAAGTAACCACGTGAGCAGGTGAAACATACTGAGGTCAATAACAACAAGACCTTAGCTGTCTAAGAAAACAAGGAAATCATTCCCATTGAATTTTAATAGACATAGACTAAATATTCAAGATGGGAAGGAAGAAGACCGAAGGAAAAGCCAAGTTGAAAATATATATGTATTTGAAAGACACAAGTACGGTAAAACCTGTAACTCAGACTGCAAACGCTTATTTTTTGCTTCAATGGCATATCCACTTCAAAGACAAGTTACAGTAATACATTCCTAATGTCCATATTCTCCAGATGAAAAATAGGCAATGTATACAAGACAGGTAAAGATTACTTATTAATTCCTCAGACATAAAATTCGATGTTACCTACAAATTAATTGTCCCTCTCAACCCTTTTATCACATCTCCACTCCGGCCTAAGTACTTTACTGTAAAAATTACAAAAGCGAATGAATTTTCAGTTTTAACTTTTAAGTCAAGCTGTTAAATGTGCAAAGCGCGAGGACAGTTGCAAAGGGCATGGAGAAGGAGGAATGGGAAGTTACTGTGCAGCAGGCGCAGACTTTAACTCTGGGGTGGAGAAAGGTTCTGGCTGGACAGTGATGATGGCTGCACAGTCATGAGAAGTGTACTTAGTGCCGCTGAATGCACACTTCAAGTGGTGAAAACTGTAGATTTTATATGCATCTCCTAATAAAATAAAAAATGATAAAAATTAATAATCAGCCTGGTGATCCAAATTAAATGATGCATTCTAGTAGAAAAATACTAAAAATTTGTCAGTAATTAAAAAACCAAAGAGTGTTAGTTCTCCTAGACTAACACAGGATGGGATGGATTACAGAACGCAGTGATGCCTCGGATCATGAACCTCACTTGTTCCACAATTTCAGAAAAGATGGCCATGTTTGTAGTCATGCAGTAAAGATGGCCACAGTCATGTCTGTCACTACATGCAGAGTCTGCAAACAAAAGTGTTGGTGAATGGAGGTATCACTTTGACCACATCAGTAGAAAGAATGATGTCCTCAAGAAATTAAACAGACACAATACTTTGGACTTATTCTGATGATATGAATAATTCTTCAAAAACAGTTAAGCTAAAGAGATATATGAATTTGGTTCTTTCAAAAATCTACTTAAAGATGTGTTTTCCTGAAATGAACTTTAGTAAGGCTCCAATTCACCTTCAAAGTGGTTAAAGGAACAAACCCCAGTATTCCATAACAGAAACTGTGCTGCCAGATGAGTCTGCAAAGCTTAGAAAAAGATCAAGTAAACAGTGTGCAGACAAGTTGCTTCTCTATTTACAGGGAAAGACTTCCTTAGAAGAACTTACCATTCGAATGCCCAGCCAGGCCACATCCTGCAATTTAAAGATAGCAAGGTAAGCAAAGCACCTTAGCAAAAAGTGGTTAACATGTTCAGTACAAAAGAGTTATTTTATGTTCTTTCTTAGAGAGAAAGATAGACATATATTTTTCGACATCAATCTATGTTGGAGAACAGCAAGAAAGATGCCAAGAGACTATTTACAAAAGAAAAGCAACAAAACGAATACTTTTGTACAAAGTATATTCAACACTCACTTCTCCTGGACTAACACAGGATGAGATGGGAAGGCAGGGAAATGGAGGCCCAGCAAGCCAATATAATGCGAAGAATTTAGAAAAAAGTAAATTCCAAAAGTCTTGCCATAGGGTATCACTGATTCATGTAGAGTTCACAGCTACTGAATAAGCCCTACGTAAATATCCTACAAATAATTATTAGAAGGCTTACCACCTTTTCAAAAATCTTAGCATGTATGGAGATTTACACTTAGCTGGCAGGTCTCCAACAGGTATGACAAAATCATTAACAGAAGACTTAAATTTGCTGATCAGGAAAACGCCCCTAATACAGGAAAATGAACAGTGGGTTGTTATCACCTTCCTATTATCTGTGGCCAGTAAGTTCAGTATTTAAACACATCACCTTAAAAAGGTAAACAGGAGTATTTGTGCACTTCCCTATCACTGAACACACTTCAACCCATCTTCAAATAGGAGTTACAGAAAAAATGACTAAGTGCAAGGGTCCACAGACCAGGAATGGGGTCACACAGCAGGAGGTGACCAGCAGGCAGGCAAGCAAATGTGCAGCTACTACCTGTCAACTTGTCTTGCTGTCTGAGCTGTGCTTCCTGACAGATCCACAGTAGCATCAGATTCTCATAAAGCACAAAGCTCACTGTGAATTGTTCACATAAGGGATCAAGTTTGTGGGCTCCTTATGAAAATCTAACACCTGATGATCTGAAACAGAACTGAGGTGTGCTGCAAATATAGACTCACCTTATCAGAGAGGTTTGATTGCACCAAGGCCATAAAAAATTATTTGCAGATTCATCAAAACCCTATTGATGAGTGGCAATAAAGCTTCATCTGGTGGCAGGCTTTAAGTCATAACCCAACACTTATTTTAGTCCCTGAATAGCCACACATTGTTTTATTTACCACTTCCACCCTCACCTCTTTTCCGCAAGACACACTTATCTCAGTCAGTTTTAGTAACCCACAATCTAACCTTTAGCCAAAGTGAGTAGAAAACATTGTGAGAGAGACTCTTTGAAAAGGGACAAAGACCCAATGGAGAGACGGCAAAAGAGTAACACTGCCAACAAAAAGAAAGCTGATTGAAAAGTAAATACCAACAGCCTTGAATTATGATCCATTGCAACAGATGGTTCACATTCTCCAACCCTGCTTCACACAATATGTGGCAACCAACTTTTCAATGAAGCCATGAAACCTTCAAAATTGTTTTGTTTTGCCACGTGGAAACAAAGCACCCTGCATTAAGCCTTTGAAGTTTTTCAAAAGAAAAATACATAAAAACAGGCAGAAAGCGTTATTGAACGCCACCATTTAATCAAATCTGTCTACACTGAAAACAACTGTGTTCAAGTTGGCAAACAAAGTGGCTGCATTCAAAGCCAATCTGGAATTATGTGTAATAAGTACGCATTGGGATATTTCAAACATCAGCAGAGATTTTGAGAAAAACTGAGCCAAGTATATGATCCCAACCGGTCTTTCTTACACATGGCATGATCATTTATCTCAGCTTTCAAAAGTTTGAGCATTACTTCCCAATCACAAAAGCCCCCAAAATGGGAAGGAGTGGATCCATGACCCATTTGTCAATAATCCAGGTGATCAACTTTGTCCATGCTAGAAAAGAATCAACCACTTGTCACTGCAAACAAAATGAGACTTGATATGGTTCAACTCTCCACGTATTCTGGATTAAAGTCAAGGCAGAATACCCCGAGACAACCACAACAGCCCTGAACATACCTGTTTCTGTTTCCCACATCCTACCTTTCTGAAGCAGGATTTTTACAATGACAGCAGCTAAAATGAGATTACAAAACAGACTGGGCATAAGCAACACACGGCAGGTGTGATGCTCACGAGATGAGACCATTTAGGTGCAGGAAAACCCCCTCAGTGCTCCCAGTGATTTTGCATTATGGTGAGTTACACAAGTATTTCATTATTATATAGCAATGTAACAGTGTAATAATAGATTACAATGTGATAATATAAACAACATATTATAATGTAATAATAAAGTGCACAATAAATGTAATGCTCTTGAAACCATTCCTCTCCTCCCAGTCCTTAAAAAAACTGTCCACAAAACTGGGCCCTAGTACCAAAGAGGCAGGAGGCTTTTGGCTAAGAGCACATAACCCTACAAAAGCACAAGGCAAAGCAATGCAGAGTTTGTGTTCCAGTGACAATAGAGCTGTCACAGCAGCTTTCCATACACACAGCTAGCTATTTTATCTTTATGATTTGATGAAAATCAAAAGTAGTAAATAAGGTGATGGGAAACAATGTCATATGTAATTCATCTTTCCAAGCAGGTGCCCAATATACCCCCCAAAGTGTGTACTAGTACATAGAAAAAGAAAATGAATAAATTCAAAGGTAAAATTATGTTCAAGCTATCAACCAATGTCAGGTACTCAAATGATGCCAAATTATAAGATCTTAAGAATACAAAAAAGAAAGAGATACTGCCTACTTTAAGGAATTTATCGCTTTCTTGTGCTCTTGAAGTAACACTGTTGCATCATTGCTGGTCACCGCCACAACTACCCCTCACCATCATTAATTGAGCACCATGATAGACAACAGAATTCTAAAGCTGTCCTTGTGAGTCCTCTGGTCATTCAATCTAACACTAATCTAGCTGTTACTACAAGGAGATTTGGCAAGTTTAACTAAGGTTACTATTCAAATGATCACAGAACATGGAGATCATCTTGTATTATCCAGATGGTCTAATCTCACTAAGTGAGATTGTAAATATGTTTTCGAGCTGTCATCAGTGTCTTCAGCATGGACGTCTTAGTCTTACAGCCATACCCAGATTCTACCCATGACCCATATAACCTTGGCTTCAGATTCCTTCCAGACTCACCCCAGCCAAGATTTTAGTCTCATAAAACCAGAGCAGATAGTCAAGACAAGCTGGTTTCGCACATAAGAGAAATCATATGATATTCAAGCTTCTGTATCTGATTTATTTCACTTAACATTATGGTCTCAAGGTACATCCATTTTCTTACAAATAACTCAAGTTTATCCTTCTTTATGGCACAGTAGTATGCCATTGTGTATAAATACCACATCTCCTTTGTTCACTCATCTGAACATAAAAATCACTTCCAAGATTTAACTATTATGACAAATTAGCATCATCTGAAACACACTATTCAGGTACACACTTAAGAAAGCAGAAAACTCCACAGAAAGTCAGTAACAGTACAGAAAGAAATCAGGAGAAAGGCAGAAGCAAGAAGTCAAATATAGGATTTATTTTATGAGTAAGATAGTTAACTATCTGCAATTCCTTTACACTCTGTTTCCTAATCCTCAAATGATTACTGCTAAAGACCAAAAATTAAAAATGAATTTGGGTTTTTGTTCTTTAAAAAGAAGATTCGGTCAAAGTCAACTCAAAATCCACCCACTCCTGCTACATTCCAGAATCTAGCAAAAGGTACAGGTGAAGAAACATATATTTGGGGAGAAAACATGCAGAAAACATTTAATAACTACATATATACTGTGAACTATATCAACCAATAGCACTTTTCTCCAGTGTTTGTGATTTCAGTATTACTTTTAGCAGCAAAGTGTTGATTTTAAGAATACAGCATGAAGTTAGAAAGTCTTCAGTTGATGAATATGATACAGTATATGTAATTTCTTCCCAAATAAAATCACCTTGAATTTTTACAATGTAAGCTGAATTTATGTGCTAAATAAACACCTCTTTGGTGTTTTGTATATGAATGGTACACTCACATTTTTAGCCTCAACTATGTTTTTTATTAGCCTATTTTTAAAAAGAGAAATGATTTCTAGCCTAAGGAATTTAAAAGTTTAAATCTAGCTAGTTATCATTTTCAACATTAACGTTGTATTGTTAAAACTTCTTTGCCATTAAAAATTATACATGTAAACTGGCATCGATTATTAATTTTCAGGTGTTCCTTAATACTAATTGCAAACACTTATTTAGATTTTTTCAAAGGCTACTAGCACACTAATTGTAATTTAGAATACGTAGGTACTAAGATTTTTTTATCTGTAAATTCCTCGAACTGAGCAGAGTAGAAAAGGATCTCAAAGATAGCTTAAGACATTCTCCAATATTTACATTCATAGTAGTTTTCAGAGATGTTCATTTTATTATTTGGCTTTACAGCTTACACATTATCTATATTCTCCTCTCTATATGCCCACTTTTGCATGACTTAAATGCATATGTTGATCAATGTAACAACTAAGGCAACAAAAATACATTCAAAATACTGATAGAAATGTAAAATAAACTCACCAAACTAGCACTTCATTATTTCACACAAATTATTAACTCACCACATATATTAGTATATAAATGAATGTGAGATTTAATAAACACTAATATTTATAGACATTTTAACTATTTAGAAGAGCACAAAATGATTACAATTAAGAGAAATTGAAATTAACCTAAAAACTAAAAGCTGTAAACTTCTAAACTAAATTAAGAACTTAGTAAAATATAAAAAGAAAATATAGTTTATAAATCTAATCTTGAAAAGGCTTTTTCTTTTTTTCTCCTACCTTCAAATTTATTGCTAGGAGACTAAAAAAACTATGTCAGCCTAACTCAAAGTTGAGGTTTGTCTTAACTTTATGGAGCACCTCAGAATAGATTTATGGCATATGCAGTTGACTGTCTTACCTTAGAAAACTGGCCAAGATTGAATATTACAAATCAATATATAAACCTCACTGTGTGCTAGTTTCTTTTTTCTACTACACATATTAGACTCACTTCCACTTTTTTTTATATTTTTACATAGTAAATCACAACTACCTCACTACTTTGCCATAAATGAAGTTCAGAGGATTACAGGTTAAAAATTATAAACTTGATCATATTATGAAACTATGTGGAAGTGTCTACCTACGCTTCTTATTAGGAAAACATCATTTAAAAACCTTAGCCTTGGCTGGGCGTGGTGGCACACAACTGTAATACCAGCATTTAGGAGGCTGAGGCAGGAGGGTCACTGTGAGTTCCAGGCCAGCTCGGGCTACAAAGTGAATTCTAGGCCACCTGGAACTGCATAGTGAAACCCTGTCTCAAAAAGGCAAAAACAAAACAAAACAAACAAAAAACTAAGATAACACCTCCAGCCCTGACAGAACAGCTATCATCAAAACAACAAAAGACAGAAAGTGCTGGGGAGAAGGGGGACGAAGGGGGCCTGTGCACCGTGGGAATGTAAATTAGTACGGCCAGTGAGGACATTGTATGGAGGGCCCTCAAAAAATCAAACTAGAACTACCATAAGATACAGCAATCCCATTACTGAGCACACACCAAGAGTCCATGAAAGCAGGGTGTTGAAGAGATACCTGCACTCCCACACTCACTGTGGCACTATTTCCAGTATCCAAGAAAAGGAAAAAACCTGTGTCCACCAGCAGACAGAGGAAGAAAATGCAGTAGTATTTACACAAAGGGATATGATTCAGCCATGAACAGAATGAAATCCTGTCCTTTGCAACAAAGATGGGAGCAGGTATCATTAGGTTAAACAAAATAATCCAGCCACAAAAAGCCAAGCAGTGCACAGTTACACTCGTATGTGGAAACTGAAAGGTTCATCTCATAAAAGCAGAATGGAATGATGGTCACCAGAAGCTGTGGGGAGGGGACGGGCTGTAAAGCAGAGGCTGTTCAGTGGTACTAAGAATTAAGATAGAAGCTCATTGCCAGTGGGAGGATATCAATGTATATTTTAAAAGGGTAGAAGAAAAGACTTAAACGCTGACCATAGAGAAATGACAAACGGCTGGGTACAGTGGCACTTGCCTGTAACTTCAGCTACTCAGAAGGCAGAGGCAGGAAAATTAGAAGTTTGAGTTCTGCTGGGGCAATTTACCAAGGCCCTGTCTCAAAGTAAGTGTTTCTGAACACACTGACAGCAGGGCTGTAATCTGTATGTCTTGCTGCCAGGCATCTTGAACCACCGGTGGTACATGTGTGACTGTTGCATCAGGCAGCTTTTCATTAATTTTATTAGTAAATACATGGATAAAAGTGATTCAACCCATTTGTATCCCTAGTGCACTGAAGATGTAATTCAGCGTTAAAAGCCGTAAATTTACTCCCCAGTACTAAACAGAAAAGAAAGAGAGAAACGGGAGGAGAAAAACAGGAGAGGGAAAGAAAGAAAAAACGATAAATGCTTGAGAAGATAGACCTGTTTAACTATTTTCAATATTATATAATGTGTAAATGTATGAGAATAGCACATGATTTAGCAATGTTTCAATACAGTGTGTACCCCATACTGAAGAAACAATTCTTCGAAGTGCTTAAATTTCCTTCCCCTGATCACTTTTTCCTTACCTCAAATTCAGATTACAGTATTTCCAAGATATAATCCAACTACCTTAAGTTTTCTTTCAAAATACTCAAAATTAATCTATAAAGGTATTTTCAAGTGAGTTCTCAATTTTCACACACAAAACAGGTAGGTTTCACCACCATGAACATTTCCTCAATGATGGAATGTTGCTTAAAATTCTCAATTTGGCTTTGAGTTTGTTATTTTAATATCTATAAACAACACATTTAATTTCATATACAAACAGAGAGGAAAAAAGAACTTTTCTAGTGTTACAGATCAAACCCAGGGCCTCAGGCATGGTAGGAAAACACCCCAATAAACTACATCTCCATCTTTATCAATTTTACATATACTAAATGTACCTTTCTAGGCGAAAGAGGTAAGCCCAAATATACAAGTTGGTGTTTTTCTGCTATGATAGTTTACATCTGGGAAAGAGGCTGAATTTAAAATTGGCACACTTTTACAAACCTAAAAATGCAGCACATGTACACCTTGTTGAAGGAGCAACACCTGAATTCCATTCCTGCCAAACTACTACCCTGCTACTTAGTTAACAGGAGTCGACCACTACAGTTTTGCACACATAACAAAAGCTGGGCAATCGTGAACATAAAGTTTGTCTGTGGTCTACCACACTTAAGATGTTTAGTCTGATGGGCAACCATACCAAAAACTAAACTCCAAAAAGCCAACCCCCCTGCTTTTGTTTGATTTGTAAATCAGCGATATTAGTATCACTGGAGTTTGTGCGAACTACACAACCAGGCCCCACCACAGATGTACTGAATCACTGTCGGTTTGGAACAAGATGCTCAGGTCATGTGTTTGCACATTAAAGTTTGAGATGCACTGGTCTAGAGGTTAAGGGAGGAAGCTGCATAAATACACTTTCCTACTTGTGCTAAGTTGTAGAAACCTGCAGCAAGTCTATAGTCAGCAATGAATAAATCATGCCCAAAGACTGCTGATAAATCTTGTGATCAAGTCAGATCTTCCTACAAAGACGAAAAAAATGTGTGCTGCTGATGCTCACTATCTACTAACACCATTTTCACTGCACTACCAGGACTACCTTTCTTAGTAACATGCTGAAAATAGATATATCTGTTCTATATTCTCAATTAAGAAAGTGTTCGTGCTAAAGAACTTTCCTCTCTTTTTCAACCCTACCACGAGTCTTATGGACGGAACCTACTTTTTGTTTCAATTTAAAAGTATTTTAAAGAACTTTAATAGAATCCTAAATGACCAATTTCAGGAAGCACTAATTTGCCTTAAAAAGAAATTAAAAATATGCTGTTTGAGGCAAATAGCCTCTATCACAGTCCCTGAGCTCATAAGTAGTCAATGCATTCTGCCTATAACAAAGGGTCCTCAGACTTTCGAGGAGGATTTCTCATAAGAAAATATCAACTAGCAGGCTCCTGGGAATTTGTAACACAATCTGACTGACTAAAGTACAATTTACACCACATTTGGAGATATGCCCATTATGTAATACAGTACACCTGTACTGACCTGTGCTCTGTTAGTCTACAGATTTTTAAACAAGATTCTTTCTATAAGGACTTCAACTGCAGCCTTCCCCCAAAGTACTGTGGAATAACTTTATCCCTCTACAATCACATCCCTGTTCTAAACAGAGCCCTTAAGTAAATTAAATCTTTAGAAAAACAAGCTTTTTTGTTTGTAAAGAAGGAAACATTTCCTGATTGCTGAAGAATGTTTCCTTGAGAAACTGTCTATGTTACTCTGTTGAAAAGGTGTTTACGTTGCTATGAACACCTTCCTTGTTAGAGAGGGTGCAGAGTCTCCCATTGTTTACACTGTAATCAGGGCTGGTTCTGGGAATATCTACCTTTATTCCTCATGCCTGGACTTTCACTCTATTCTATCTAATTTGGTCACTCCTAATGACAGTGTGCATTTGTTTAGCATAATTGATCCATTATAGGAGAATAGAATCCATCACAGGATTATAATAAACCCTATACAATTACCAACCTCTTTAATTAGTGAAGTGTGATTTCTACTGTGTCAATTTGATTGAGATGGAGCTGCATTTCCCAAAATCTTCCCTGACTGGTTGGTTCTAAATTGTTGACCAAAAGTAGAAACGGCAAAGATTGAAAGCAGAACACTGTCATAGTCAATAGAGTGGCCTGAATAGATACGCTAGTGGGTTCAAGGTTACCACTGCTCTTCTCTGATTTCTGTCCAAGGAACCAAGCTGGCCCTGTAGCCCCAAGAGACCACAGAAGTAGTGCCGTAGGCACACCGCCCCAGGAGCTAGGTCTCATGCCTGGCTTTCCACATAAACTGAAAGAGAGACCCCACTGGTCCTCTGGCTTCTCTGCTGGAGCTTCACTTCTCAGAAGTTTACGGCCTAAATTCTGTAGGTCCCTTACTCCCTGCCTCAGTACCGTTCTTGTTCCACGATTAGAACCCTTCATTCTCAGGACTTACATTACTCGTTAGCTCTAGATCTAATTGGTTCCTCAGCATTAAATACATGACATACCCGATAGTAAACAGCAAAGCAAACTTCACCTTCCAGTGATCAGCTAACAGCAGGATAGGACCTGGGGTTTAAGCCCCATCACACCCCCAACTTAATCCTACATTTTCTCTACATACCTTTTCAATTTTCTTCTTGCTCTAGCTCTATTGAGATATACCTGACATAAATATCACACATGTAATGGGATGTAACTCGATATGCTTTGAGGTACATATTCACCAGGAAACCATGCCCACCATGAAGGTAATAGACACCCGTCCACCATAAACATCCCCAGGAAGCCCTTTCCCTTCCGTCCTGCTTACCTCCCGTCTTCAGATCTGCTTCCCATCAAGATAATCACTCTGGCTTCTCCCGAGTCTCATCTTTTCACCTATGTGTGGACGCCTGGTTTCTTCCAGTTTGGGATATTAGGGATAGCGTCTATGAACTGATACAAGACTTTACAGGTACACATGATGCTTTTCCATTCTCTTGGGTAAATACCTATCAGCAGAGTGACTAGGTAAGTGTCTGCTTAGATGTTAAGAAACTGAAAAGGTGTTTCTTTCTCAGAGATTATACCATTTTAGGTATCCATCAGCAGTACAATAATTTCAGCTTTCTGCTGGGCATACTGGTGGCAAGCCTTTAATCCTAGCTCTCAGAAGGCTGAGGCAGGAGGATCACCGAAAGCTTGTGGCTACATAGTGAGTTCAACACCAATCTGGAACACATAGCAAGACAAACAAACACACAAACCGAGCTGTTCTATATCATTGCTAGTATCTGGTACAGTCAGTCTCTTACATTTCAGCCATAGTTGAGCGAGTATAATAAATACCATCTCCTTCTGTTCTGTTTTTGAGGCAGCGTCTCACTATGTAGTGCAGACTAGCCTTGAACTTGCTTATGTAGTCCAGGCTGGCCTCAAATTTGTAGCAATCCTCCTGCCTCAGCATTCCAAGTGCTGGGGTTATGGGTGAGTGTCAGTAGGCTGGGCTTTTCCTTACAGTTTTTAACTTACATTTTGCTAAGGACTAATCATAGTGAACACTGTGCCTATCTGACATTTGCAAATCTCCTTTGATCTAGTTTCTATTCAAAGCTCTTGCCTACTTTTAAACTGAATCATCTTATTATTGATTCGTAGGATGTTTATAGATTCTAGATTGAAGTCTTTTGCCAGAGACACGTTTAACAAGTATCTTTCCCCAGGCTGTGGCTTATCTTTTCATTTTCAAAACTTTTGAAGAGCAAGCCTGTTTCACTTTCTCTAACTTTAGACACGATACTACTTTCCTCAGACCACCATAACCAAGTATCATGAACTGAGGCAGGAAAACAAGAGGAACCTGAGGAAGCCTTTCTGGGCTCTTCTGGTTTCTGGCGGTTGCTGGCAAACCTCTGTATTCCATAGTACGGCAGCACAGCTCCAGTCTCTGCCTCCATCTTCTCACGGTCTTACCCTGCATCTCCGTATCTCCACACTGCAAACATGAATCCCTGGACTGGGGGCCCACACTGACCCATGATGACCTCATCAACTTGATTACACTGCACAAGACCTTATTCCAAGGAAAGGTCACATCCATAGGTATCTGAAATTAAAACTTCAACACGTATTTTGAGAACACAACTCAAAGCCACAACAGGCATCAGGTTTTATTATTTTCCTTTTTATAAAAAAGCACTGCTGGTAACAAAGGAGGTTAAGTGTGTGGGGGAGGGTATATTTCTGCACCTTTCTCTCAAATTTTTGCAATGAACTTAAAACTGCTCTGAAGTATTTTTCTAAAAAGGCAGTAAATGATAAATTATTCAACAGAAGTTCTTGCCTCTTTGAAAGTCTATTTTTGCCTTGGTTACTATTCTCATAGAGCTACTCCCAACATTATTTGCAGAATTTGCCCATGGCCTTACTTCCCCAAAATACATGTAACTCCTTGGAAAACAGCAGTCAGTTTAAGGGGCTTCCAGAGCTATCCCCTCAATAACAACTCCTGCATAAAGAGCCATGAAGAGGAAAATAAATTTGTTGCACAACTGTTTCTTTTAAGATCTCTGTCCATCTATCCCCAACTAAAGTACAAAAATGCGAAGGGACAGGGTTAATGCAGTAGCAACTCTTACTCTGCACTCAGATGCCTCTAATTCCAGCCCTGTCTTCCTTCAATAACAACTAAAATAGAAAAATGCTCCTCAAAAGAAGCATGTTTCAATTATCTACTGCATAATAGGTCACCCCCAAGTTTAGTTTAAAACAACAACAGCTTACTATCTCCTATGATTTCTGGGTCAGGAATTCAGGAAGGTGTGACTGGGTAGTTCTGGCTAAGAATTTCACACCTGGCCCAGTCCAACGGTGGCTGGGACTGGAGCAGTGGGAGTGTACTGCAGGTACAGACTGGTGTCTTTTTTTTTTTTTTAAGTACATTCATAGCACATGATCACATTCATCATGGGGAGTTGGTTCATGTACCTAATACACCCTAACTTTTTGTTTCAACTTCCCTTCTCCTCCCTCCAGCTCTTAAATGTTGATCTTCCAGCCAGATGTGGTGACACATTATAAAGCCAAGCACCCTACTAAACTGAGGCATGAGGATCACATGTTCAAGTCTAGCCCAGGCAACGTAGTGTCTTAGCAAGACCTTGGCTCAAAAATGAAAAGGGATGGGGATGTAGCTCAGTGTAAAGATGCTGAGTTGAAACCCTAGTACTATAAAAAAAGTTAACAAATGTTTTTAAAAGCCTGTCAGTCCTTTCAGGGTCTTTCCATGCAGCCTCTCCTCAGATGATTATGACCAGCTGAACTGCTTACATGGAGGCTGCAAGTATCACAGCTGGGCACTGCATCCCAACAAAGAAAGCCACATCACATGTTATGATCCAGTGCTGGAAATCAGAAAGCATCACTTCTGCAGTACTCCACGGCCTGAAACAGCCACTAAAGCAAACCACGCATCGAAGGGAGGAAAGGATGGTACCTCCCAGCGATAAAGTGTCAAAATCAAATTGTAAGAAGAGCATGTGGACGAGGCATAAAGTTGTAGAAATATTTTGGAAATCTAATGTGCCTAAGAACACAGCCTGGTGCCTGGGATTCTATGTTTTGTGCTTACTCAATTTTTGTGTGTTTTTTTATTTTTTGTTTTCTTATCTTTTTGAGACAAAGTTTTGTTATGCAGCTCAGGCTGGCCTTGAGCTCACTTTGTAGCCCAGGCTGGTCTCAACTTGCAACGATCCTCCTGCCTCAGCCTCCCGACTGCTGGGATTACAGGCATGTACCACCACACCTGGCTACTTACTGAAATTAATGGTAAAAGAAAAGCTATATACTGAAATACCTAGGACTCAATATTTTACCCATTCTTATTTCCACCAGTATCTTCTTCCAACTTGTCTCCTACAGTCGAACACGAACTGGTGACTTACATATTCCAGGAGATTGTTTATACGAAGTACAAACTGTGTTACACAAAATAGACTCAGAAAAATTATTTACCATAGGTCAGGCAAAAACTGAAGGCAATTTCTTGACTCTCAGTTACATCATTTTTAACTCACTCTATTCCAACATTCTCCTTATGATCAAGACCCAGAAATGTTTTGCTCTAGGCCTCCCAATAATTATTAACAACTATTTATAATTCAGTTGCAAGTCAGTGTTTAATTGGCTTGCAGTGAATTCCTCACTGTAAAACACATATGCAATACCACTTTCTTAGCCAAATGTAAATGGTTCTTTTCAATAATTCACCACTTATGGCTAAGGATAACTATTCACTAGATTAAATATCAAAGAATTGAGATATATCCCTTTTTATCTAAATCACAAATTTTCATTCAAAAACATCATATTAAGCACCTCATTTAACATTCTCAATAAAACGTAATAAAAATAAAGCAAATACCATATAATACATATTAATGAAAAACTAAATACAAACCAGGTGTTCTATATTCTGGGCCACAAAAAAAAAAGACTTCTCTGTCCAAAGTTAAGCATCTAACCATTAAGACAAATTTACTTTCAACCATAATATGACTCATCACAGGCAAATGAGTCTTCATAAAGAGCTAAGAGACCCAGTTGAACTCCACAGAAAAGAGACCAGATCTAAGCGAAAGTAATTAAGTATTTCCTGAAAAGAAAATGAAGGATGCTCATTACTGGCAAAGGGAAAAGCACAAGCAAAACTCATGGTACACAACACATAAAAACAGTAAACATTTGAGGAGACGGAAATGCCAGTCATCATGATTTGATCTCTAAACAGTATATCCATACGTCAAATCATCATATGGGAACCCACAAATATATACAAGTATGAATCAATTAAAATTTTAAAAATAAGTAAGAGTTTTAAACCCCCAGGGTATACAGACTGCATGGCCTGCTGGGCAGCAGTAAATAAACTGGAAGAATGGCCCCATATACCGCACTGAAAGAAAACAAAGGGAGAAAGCGCATGGCATCGGCCTATGCAACGATTCTTTGGTTATCGAATGCACGGAACACAAAAGCAAAAAACAGACAAATGAGACTGCATCAAACTAAAGAGCTTCCTTATTCCAACAAAGGAAATAAGCAACAGCATGAACCTACATAATGGAAAACGTTAGCAAACCACACATCTGCTAGGGGCTTAATATCCAAAATATATGTAAGGAACTCAAACAGTTCAATAGCAAGAAAACAACTCTACGTAAAAATCAGAAACAAACCTGAATAAACATTTCTCAAAAGAAGACATATAAATGGCCAAAATATTTATGAAAAAATCTGCAACATTACAATCATTAGGGAAACCCAGGTTAAAGCCACAAGGAGACACCACCTCACTCCACTTAGAGTGGACAGTACCAAAAAGAAGAAAAGGAAGTGTTGGTGGGGACACAGAGAAAAGGGGACCCTTACATACTTGGTGGGAAGGTAAATTAGTGTGGCCATTATGGAGAGCAGTACAGCGGCTCCTAAAAAATTACGTTAGTTATCCAGTAACTCGACTGTGGGATGTTTACCCAATGGAAATGTCAGACAGACATCTGTACCTCCACGTGTGCTGCAGCGTTATTCCCAGTAGCCAAATACACACTGATGGGTGGGTGGATAAAGAGAATGTGGTATATATACGCAACAGAATACTATCTGACCTTTACAAAGGAATATCCTGTCATTGTGTGTGATAACTCGGATAACCGCAGGGAACAGTAAATGAAACAAGCCAGACCAAGAAAGGCAAATTCTAGATAATCTCTCTTACATGTGGAATCTAACAGAGGTGAGTTCGGAGGAAGAATGGTGATTACCAGGGACTTGGAAAGAGCGTTGGCAAGATGTGCAGAGAATGTAAAATTTCAGTTAGACATGAGAAATCAGTACAACATGATACAGTTAATGACAATGTAATGTATTTTGAAAATCACTACGGGGTAGATTTTAAGGATGTTAACCAGGAAAAAAAACAGTATGTGTGGTGATACCTATGTTAATTAGCTTAATTTGGCCATTCTACAACATACTCATTTGTGTACACATTCAAAACATCCATGCTGTGTATCACAAATACATACAACTTTTACCTATTGACTTTAAAATATTTTTTGAAAAATGCAATGAGACCCATGTTTTCAGAACAGTGACTGGCCATGTGCGGGAAATGGCTTGAGGGAGGAAGTGTGGACGTGGGAACAACTATCGAATTCATGTGCGGCGAGGAGGGCGAGAGCAGAGCGATGAGGACGTGAAGAAACCTACATGAAGAGTATCCAACATGGTGACGGACAGTTTGACCCAGGGTTGGGGGCCAGAGAAGGGGGCATCAAAGCATCCTGTCAGAATGAGAATCTACAGAAGAAGGTAAGGAGCATGTGTTTCAAAGTCAAACAGATCAAAGGCTAGGAGAGGAAATAAACCAAGATGACAGAGATTTTAAACTTACTTTCTGGAAGACCTTGATTAATTCTAGAACATCACCTATATAAATGGCATACTAAGTGACAGAGTATGGGCTAAAGACACAATCACAAACTGAAGTAGTAGCTGGGGATATATAGCCCAGGGACACAAGTGCCTACCTGGCAAGCACAAGGTCCTGAGTTCATTCCCGGTATAAAAAAAAACCAAAAACCTGAAGGAATGTGACTCTTCATTCTAGTGATCTTCTTCTCTATATTATAAGCTTTATTTTTTTCCATCTAACAAAATTGGAATGTTGAAATCCAAGGGCCTGACATGTAATGGAACAAGAAACTTTAAAAACAAAGTCATAAAGAAGAGTAACAGAATAAAAATGGACTCTGTGCAAGGTGCATATATATACATATGACAGCAAAATACAAACTAACAGAGGGTAAGAATCTGACACGGTTAGCGTGTAAAGTCTAAAGCAGAGACTTTCCTATTATGACTGGCCCTGCCTTCCTTCTTACCTCAGCTGAGGCACTGCCTCCTACGCTGCAGATGAAGTTATTGAGAGGACAGTAGTGACATCCCTTTCTCTTGTTACAGATGAGAACTGAGCTTGACTGAACCAACACGTGGTGGGTTTTCCCTTTTACCCTCTGCTTTTCTCTCCTCACCTTGGATGGTTTATGTTACAGGTTAGCAGTAGGCCAGGCATGTAACATTAGAATTACCTGCAAGCATTCACTTGCTCACACCAGCATCTCGCATTAGATACCAGCTAACTTGGACCCAGACTGGCCATGTTTCAGCTGCTCATATAGGATCTGAAATGTCCTTCATGGTCCAGATTCGCCTTCTCAAAGATAATAAAAGAACATGTATTTTTGTCTTGTCTCTAAAAAACAAGGGACAGTAGTCAGTATGCAGAAGTTATCAGCCACACATGTAGAAAAGTAATGGCTGCTGAGCATTCAGGGACTGCCAGCCCTGCCTTGCCTCTACAGCTTCTCTACCCTGAGTTCTCCAGAACCATTACACCATTAACTGAATGCTATTTTCTTCTTTTTTAACCTTTTAAATATTAAAAAAAAAAAAAAAAAAACTACACAAAGCCAGTCTTTAGTGAAACATGTTGCTGGTATAAGGATACAGATTTCTGGCTTTGACTCATTTCCAGTTATTATGCATTCCAAATCACATGCCAAAATTTTAATGAACTTTCAAATTTACATTTATGAAAACAGACCTTGGCACACATAAATGGGTTATTTTTCCATATCACTTTTCAAAAGGTGCCTCATAGCTAAAATGATTCTGAGCTGTCTTCTGTCACTCAAGATGAACTCTACAAAGGAACTAAGTGTTCTTACTTTTACACTAATTTATTCTGCACTGGTTTTACTCAGCATATGGTAAGCATATGGCAAAGAGTAGAGTATCTGGAAGCTGTTAGAACTGCATGTAATCAAAATCTACCAGTAGAAATCTAATTTGATTAACTGAAAATTAAAGTAGTGGTTAATCACTTGCTATTTGGGGGGTACCCCATAAATGAATCCTTCTCAAACACACGAAATCAACTTTCTTTGTACCAAATCAACACCATGTATTCAGTTGGCAGCAGCAAGACTGCAAAGCACCCCTAAAAACTCCAGTAGGTAGAACTCAGTTTAATGTCAAATTGAGGAATACATTTTAAAGATAATATCTACTTTGGGAAAAGAACTCTGTAATGGATTTCTTTAAAGGCAGTAAAGGGCAAGCTGTCTTCAAATCAAACGTTCTGCTCTTACTAATTGTTAAGTGTTAGTGTTTATAAACAGTCTACAAAGTTCTTACCTATAGTGTTATTTGAGAATCTTTAGCAATTTATTTCTTACCTTTTAGAAAAGCAAAGAACATACACTGCAATTTAGCAGAGTTTAGCATCTTTCAAAATGTTTGATGAAAAAGAAAGGAAATACTTTAAACCTAAAACCCATTTCAAGTAACCAGTGCTACACTCAAAATTTCCGTACTTTTAAAAATGATAATGGTGCCACTAAAAAGATATTTACAATAAGAACAAATTTTATATACCCTTTCTTAAAACATGACTTTAAAAGCAAAAGCATGCCTTATGAGTTTCCTTCTTTCCTCTCAAACCTGATACAGCACAGTAATCAAAACTAAAATTAATTTCATGTTCAAAGGTACCAGATGATTTCCCAAGATTACCCAATTTCCTCATGCCCATGCATGTAAGATTTGCTTACTGACTATAAAGCAAGTTCATTGTCTTCCTCAAAAAACAGAGCAGCAGTGCTGGGGGAAAATTAAGCAATCACATAATATCATGCAGTCTATTACAAAAATGCCTCGACCAAGTAAATAGATAAATCAACTGGATCAACATGTTAATAAATACTAAAATTAAATTTTAGTGTAAAAATATACTACCAATCTAAATAAAGTTTACCTCAAGTCAAGATCAGGCATTAAAATATAATACATTAAAAATAATAAAAGGAGGCATGTTACATGGTGAAGGAAATATATCTGAAAATTAAGTAACGATATTCAAACCTGTATGCCCCGCTACTTAATACAATAAAACAGGTTCTATTTCAATGCATCACAGTAAAATACTTTAGGGTTTACTAAGGCCCATAATTATAGTACCGTGCTTTGAGATGGCTCTAAATTTAAAACGCTTGCACCTTTCCTGTCATAAGCTTCATGCTTTTGACCTCACAGAACAGGTAAATGAAAATTCACAGAACACCTGCAACACACAAAATGACGACCACAGATCTGTCCCTTTACCTCTTCCCCCACACCCCATCCTTGTGCTCTTACAAAGGAAAATGTCTTCAGTCTCATCCGTTTCCTTTCACAAACACTCTGCATCATGTATCCTCAGGAGACCCATCCACTAACGGCAGAATGAAAGTGTTTACAGACAGCAAAAAGAGATAGGAGAGGGTAGGATCCCAGTGCCAACATTATCGTCCCAGGATCTAGACACCTACAGAGAGGAAACTCTAGTCAACAAAACCCCAGTCATAGCTTTCGGGAGGAGCTGAAAGGAAATCTTGGTGGTAAAGAACAGAGAAGACAAAAGATTGGTTAAAGATTCAGGCTACAAGAAAGGATTAGGAAGATAAGCACAAACAGACGACAAACTGAGACTTCATACAATTCGAGTTACAATCGATGAGTTGCTTGAATGTAAAACAACAGAAGTATTATATTTACAAATTAAAGTTTTAAACTCTGGTGGCAAATTGTGTTTGTTATGTTCACTAAAGTGTGAAATAATTATATATGATCCCATGGGCCTAGCCAAAAATATAAATGCATATATATATATGGCTAAAGATCTCAATTATATGGTACTCAAATCATTTCTATTTTACAGTATCACAGTTCATATGGCTGTCATCTCTAAGCTTTAAGGAACTCACAGCCAAATCAACATGGCACCTGTTACCATTTTAAACCGTTTACTTTAGAGACCCAGGCAGTGTTTGGGAAAGGGCAGTGAAGACCCAACGAAGACTTACAGACCAAAACACCGGTGGGAATTAGAGCACAGCCTCCACAATTCTCAGGCCAAGAGATACCTACTGTGTTAGGCTCCACATTTCTCTAAGCAGCACAATGACCCCAATGGCTTGTGCCCCGTGAACATCTCAAGGAACATCTGCTCTGAGAGGGATCTTCCAACACACTCCCTTCAGAGGACAGACTGGGTCTTGTCATATTCAGTAGCTCAAATCACTGAAGCCTATGTACCTAATAACTCTTGCTTTTTTCTTTTTTATTTCAAATTTCAGGTGAAATATTGTAGGAGGAACTGTTTACTGTGTTCGATATGATCTTTGGTCTGCAGATAAATGTGGTCATCACCTTATAGCTATGCCTGCTGTGGCTGAGTCACTAAAACACCATGGCACTGAGAAAGAGGAGGCGATTTGAATTTGTTGGAGATTTGTTACTCTTCTGCCTTACTCTTTCTTCGGGGACAAGTATTCACTAATATCTATGCTTGAAGCTTGTCGTTGCTTTTAAGTATGAACAATTGAAACACTGTGATACTATGTTAAAAAATGGCCTGGCACTACAAGTCTATAATTTACCACAGCTCAAATCATTTGTGTTATACACATAGCAATATATCTTTCACTAAAAAAATGACTGTATCTTGTATCACAAATTCCTTGAAAGCAGATAATTATGTTTCATTAGCACTATAGATTTTTGTTTGATATTCTGTTAAGTGACTTGATTCTTCTCATAAAAAGAACAATCATAATATAGTTCAATGGCCAGAATATATTTTAAAAAAAAAAAATTTGAGACACGGCCTCACTAAGTCACTAACTAACCCAGGCTGGGTTTGAACTTGTGATCCTCTTTCTTCAGTCTCCTAGATTACTGGGATGACAGTTGTGTACCATTATAACCAGCTCAGATTTTTTAAAAACTTAGTTTAAATCTGATTTTTACCACCTACAATCTTGGGCAGGCCACCTGGCTTCTCTGAAATTTAGGTTCTCCATCTAAAGATGGAAATATGAAATTATTCCTCATTTATCTCAGGTGCATTATGGGGATGAGATGTGGAAATATTTTACACACCCTAAAATTTTATACAAAACCATAAGGGGCAAGATTTACAGACCATATTATATGAACAGTAACTATTTCTGTATGTCAAAGACAAAGGTATTGCTAGCAAATGATAAACTAGAATAAAATATTTGCAACACATCTGACAAAGGATTAATACCATTAAAGAACTCCAACAACTTGATAAGCAAATGACTCAAGAGGAAAACATGAGAAAGAAATAAGACAAATATAAATACATTAAAAACACTAAAAACCATTCAATCTTGCCAAGAGGCAGAAATAATGCAAATTTTAAAAATCAGTTTTGCAAAAATTTGGTGACTATTAATACTTAAAAGCTGACAGTGCTATAAAGAAATGTGCATTCTCCTGTCCTACTTAGAGGAAGAGTTAAAAATCTGCATAATCTTCGGGCAAGCTATGTATCCTTTAATCAAGGAATCTTACTTTAGAGTTCATTCAACAGCTAAAAGTACCAGCATTTACAGGTACATGCTCAGGGAGGCTCTCCTATTACAGTCCAGAAGAAAAAAAACCAAAAATGTAGTTGTCCCCAATAGCAGAAAGGGTGAATAAATTACAACTGGGTCTCCTTATAGAATACTACACATCTATTAAAAATAATGAATTATATCTCTGTTTCTATTGACCTCATTAGTTCAATGTGTTTCAGTGAACAATTAAAGTTGGAGAATCTTATGAATGGCATTGTGTAATTTTGTAAAAAAAAAAGAAAAACAATGTAAAAGTCCATTTATTAAATTTAAAATGTGTCTATTTTGATCATATGAGAGAGATGATGTGGAAGAAACATCTGAAGTCAACACTAGTCACTACAACAGATTGACATAAAGCAGTGATAGCAAAACATTTAGCGCTTTCAATGATACAAACACCCCGCTGTGGCACATGTGCCATAGGCTCGGCACCACTGATGCACAGGGTGCCTACATGCATGTGTGTGTGTGTGTGTGTGTGTGTGTGTGTAAGGATCTTATTAATTTCTGAGATGAGTGACTTGCAAATTAAATCTATTAAATGAATCACAATGTTTTAAAACCTGGAAGAAAAGTATGTGACTAAGATCCAGTGAAACTAATTGTACCCAGTACTAGAAAATACACGCAATTACATAATAAAAAAATTAGCAAGGTACCATCATAATACTTTTTTTAAAGTAAAAAATAATAATAATAAACCTACCAGAAAGTTTAAAGTATAACACAATGAGTTCTCTGCTGGGTACTTTACAATATACTATCTCACAATTCCATGTCTCAAACCATCACTAGAAGTAAGTGCAACAGTACATCCCATTATAAGATCACAGAAAGAGTCAAGCTATGTGTTACGGCTGTGTCCTGATGCCCCTCCAAACCCGCCCTGGGTCATAGATGGGGCTTTTTCAGAGGTGTGAGACTAAAGTGAACCATGGTGCAATGCTAGGCTCAAAAGGCACTAGGATTAAGGGTTTGAGTGCTACCTGCTCTGAGTAGTCTGAGTAAGATAAAAGCGGCAGAAAGACACTGTTAAGGTCTCTTGTTTTGCTACCTCCTATCTGCCATGAACTGTTTCTCCTCTGCCACCCTGCCTTGGAGCCAGCCAATTACGGACTGAAACCTCTACAAATTGTGAGATGAATAAACCTTTCACCCTTTCACTTTGGGTGCCTGGTATTTTGTCTCAGCAAGGAGAGGTAAGTGATTAAGACGCTATGAAACATCAGTAAATGTATCATGGGCCATGGAAATAGGTCCAGGCAAGTGCAAGGTTCTGAGTTCGATTCCCAGTACCACAAAAAAAAAGGAAATGTATCAAATACAAATACACATTCTCTCTCTCACACACACACAAACACACACTCTCCAATACCTAGTAAAGAGGAAGGAAAGGCAAACTTTCAGAGGCAACTACAGCAATTCAGCCTGATGGCAGGGGGTGGCAAAGGCAGCCACCGCAGAGAGTAACAACCGCTGCACTCTGTGAGCTGAGGACAGCCTCAGAACTCCAGCATCACCTCCTAAGTGCAAAGCAGGAGTGCCTTCCTGCCATCCCCGGCCAGAGAGGCAGAATGGAAAGAAGTCCTCCCAGTCTGAGCTGAAAATGAGACACACATCTTCTGCCTCCCCTTTCTTACACCAGCACTTCAAGAGCAAGCTTTCAAAAGTATTTCTTCAATAAATACTAACCTAAAATATTCATGATTTATCTACTCCATTTCTCTCAGCAGAAAGTATTCTTGTTCTGCTTCCAAGAAAGACTGCAAGAGTGTTATTTCAGAGACTGTAGAACAATAGATGTCTCACTAATCTGGCTCCTGGTCTGAAATTCCATTAACCAACATGTTTTTATCCCGTAACAGATTTTTCTTAGAAGTTTAACATGACAATGGAATTCCACCATGAACTAGTGACATTAGATATTTGCCTGGTTTTCACAGGTTCTACTTACTTTAACACGAGGATCCTCAAATCATAATGCCAAGGCTACCGGCCTCAGCAGCCCTTGGGAACTTTTAAAAGTACAAACTATCAGGCCCATTTTGCATTGGAAATTTGGGGGAAGACGTCCAGCTGGTTTTTCCTGAAGCTTTTCAGCTTTTTCTGCTTCTAAGACCTGCTTAAGTTTCAGAACTATTGCCTCAAACTATCCATCTGTAAAGAACATTTACAAGTCCCTTTACCCTGCAAGCCTGCATAGCTTTATTCTAACAATGCCATTTCAATAACATAACGTAACAGTATTAAGTCAAGTTCATGTGTGTTGTCTTTTTTTAAAAAATGCAGCTGATTGTTTTCAACACTATTCTCAGCAGTTGGTCGCTGAGGTTACAAAAATAGTTATGACGATCACTACAACAGCTTGTAACTATACTTACTGTCACCAACAAAGCACAATACCTGACACAAGTTTCTTCATACTAAGCATACAGTTTGCCCAGCCTGTCCTTTGGTTAGCAGCCCTACTGTTTACGGCATTTGCCTTTTTGAGTCACCAGCTATGAAATTACTTTACTCACATGTCTACCTATGCACTCCACTCACTGTAAAGAACAATGAAACAGAGATAATCAAAATAGCTACTATATTTACATAAGACAGTACAGTAAGAGCAGCAAGTAAGGTTGTCACGTTTATCTCCAATTTGGTGTTGAGGTCTCAGAAGAGTGGCTATACAAACCAGCTCTGTCACAGGGAGGCTCTGGGAGATGGAGTTATGGATATCTGCACTGTGCTTTTAATGGGATACTACTGTGTCCTGGGAGAAGCCAAAATCCAGGTGACTTGCTTGTCTCCCTCTCAGGACACAGGTGTGTATGGCGGACAGCCTTGTGACCCGGTCTGACCTGTGTCCAAGTTTTCTTCTGTCACAACAGAAACTCTCCAAGGCAGCTTTGACAGGGAGAGAGGCTAGGCCTGGGTGTACGGATTGAATGAGATGGAGGGAGCAGTATGACGGATACATGAACCAACAGAAGCAGGTCACTGCAGGTCCAAGAGGAAAGAATACAAACGAGAGTGGGTGGAAAGGTTGCAGGGGAATGCCCTGAACCAGCATGTAAGTGGGCAGGAAGGACAGCTGTGGGCTGAGGCCTTTCCCGAGGTCAAGGGCATCACCCGGAAGGTTCCTGAGAGGAATTCTTACTGATATGTTCACAGTGAGCAAATACAAGATCCATGAGGTCAAACAGACTGAGATGGGTTAGCGTGACAAATAGGCATGGTGCAGGCAAGATTCAGGAGTCAGTCAAGTTGGTTGTGTCCGCATGTCCTCAGGGGAGGAGTCACAGGGAGGTGGTTACATAAGACACCTGGGTAGACAGCTGGAAGGGCCACACTGAGGAATGGGGTGGGGTGAAGTCTAGAAGGCATTTAAGGGCTGAGCACACGAGGGATTCAGGCAGACAATACCCTGTGTCCAGTGTTTGCCTCACGAGACACAGTCCAAGGACACTCTCAGATGGTCCAGGCTGAGGCAGTCTCTCCCCGACAATGGGGACAAAGGTCACCTCCATGGAGGAGGTCTTGGGATGGGACAGTGTCATCCGAGATGTGGGACGGGAGTGTCCTTTTCAAGTGGATACCCAGTCAAGCTGAGGTGGATTTCTAGAATGAAAACCAATAAAACAGTCAAACCAGTTCGAAGGGCAGTAGTTAGAAGAATGTGTAACTGCCCCAGACAAGATTTTATTCTTGGTTGGTTGGTTAGTTGAGCTGGAAATTAGGGTTCAAATAGGTTGCATATCAAAAGAGCAGCTGTCAGGCTCATAAAACAATCCACAATTAACGCACCCAGGACAGAACCCAAATTCCTATGTCTTGCTGCTGGGCGGCTGTAATTTGAATTCCATCATCTAATGTTAAAAAAGCTAACCACTGGTGGTTCAAGCCACCTGATGTCATCCACATCCTACTCGTGGTTCAAGTTGGCGGGAATGTTGGTCCCAGAGCAATATGTGCCCTCGATCTGGCTGCTAGGTGTTAGTGGGATGGGAGTGAGATAAAAAATTTACAAAGATAGGTTAAGACCTGTAGCAAACAGAAATCTTTAAGGTTAATCTGATTTGAATTTGAAAGGGATTTGAACAGATACTTATGTTTCTCAAACCATTATCACTCTTCTTTCAAGAACCCTGCATTATGTGTCATAAGAAGTGAAATGTGTTTCTTGCTTACTACCAAAAATGTCTGGGAGATAAGAGATTCCCAGAGTTTCCTACCTTGAAAGAGACAGTTCTTAGGCAACGGTGCAATTATTTACAATTAACATGAAGATGGGATCATTTGTTGGCCAGGGCATATACTGCTAACGCTGCCTGCAGTTTGACAAAGCATGTTTTTATATTAGTAGGTAACTGAGGGCTAGCATTATAACTGCTGGACCAGGCAAGTAGAGTACGCAGAGTTTTAGATTCCTTTTCTTCCTCCCTTGGTCTGTAGTCACCTAAAACCAGAGTTTTAGTCTCTGTGTCTAGTGGATAAAAGAAAAAGGAGAAAGAGGAAGAGACCCAGTGTCTGTAGACAGCAGTCTCTCTGTGGGATGGCCAATAACTGCAAGAGAACTGGCCCCTTTTTCCCCCCTTCCACCCACCTTTTATGGTGTTTTGTTTCTCTTTTTATAAAATCTTATAGACTGGGTAGGCAGCTAAAAATATTTTTCCCTCACCCTTTGGATGTTCATCTGACAAGTTACTTAAGGTCCCAACTTGCCCCTGTTGCAAGCGGCAGTCTCAACCCGGGTTTCCTACTGACTGGCAGCCACCTCACTCTGGAAGGCAGACCCACTGACCTCATCTGAGTGCCTGTGGGCTTCCAACAAGCTTGGGCACATGTCCCCTGACATAAAGATCTCTGTCTTAAGAAAAATGAAACAATGTACACTCTGCACCAAAGCAGACACAGGAGAGAATGATTCACAAGCAACATCACTAGACATGCTATATGTTATACATCATAGGAGGATAATACATAAAAGAAATATAAAAAGCCAGTAAGAGGTATCCAACAGACTTCAGCCACAAACCCCCAAGCCAGATCCAGGATTTTGCAGTACAAACACCAGCCCTGCCTCAGACATCACCCCCTGAGTCCTACAAGGCTTCATGAACCCTGCCTGTGACCCACAAGACAGAGAAAGTAGCTCCATCAGATAACCTTGCAAACTATGTTTGCACTGAACAGCCCTTCTGGTCACAATCAGTAGGAAGATTTAGCAACTTTAAAAAAATAAAACTCACGTTTAGTACAATCTGATAGGTAGTCTTACAAAAATACAGATGGAGGGCGGGAGGGAGGGAGGGAGGGAGGGAGAG
>NW_004955434.1:22765010-22820112 GCF_000276665.1 Chinchilla lanigera
GAAGGAAGGAAAGAAGGGGAGGGGAGGGGAAGAGAAGGGCGGAGAGGGAAGGAGGGAAGGAAGGAGGGAAGGAGGGAAGGAGGGAGGGAGGGAGGGAGGCACTTTACATGTATACATACCCAAATACTTTAAATTACAGTTCATTGGAGAGTTTCAACAGGCTTGATGCTCTCATTCCTTGGCTTACTTCCAAAACTTTCATTACCTGTCAGGTCCCCCTGCTAGTCTTCATTTTCTGTGTCTTAGGAATGTTATTGTATTAAATAATTGTCATGCCAAAAAGGAACATACTGCTATAAAAGTTTATTTGCTAAGTGGAACAGAAACATCTACTTCTTTTTTATCCAAGCCTATTATAACGCTCTATCGCCTACAGAGTATGTGCAATCATTTCCAGATACACTTGAACCAAGAGACAATCTCTGTTTCTCTTAACAGGGTACCAAGTAGTTGCAATAATGTAGGAAAATTAATTGGTAACAGATTTTACATAAACTCCAGATTCTAATATATTTTTACCAAGTCCAATAGGTAAGCTATCAGGTAAATCTGTCCAAAAAGAGTGTATTAGTTTTATAACAGCATAACAAAATAATTGAAAATGTAATAAACTCAATTCATGCATTTTAAGTATCTACTAAATTCTCAATAATGTGGCTAAAATTACTGACCAATTTAAAGATTATATGGTACTAATTCATTATACTTACATAGTTTTTGTATTCTTTAAACTAGTCTAATTCTATTTTGTTCAAGAGACATTTATTTATTGCCCATGTACTAGTATGGGTGAACTGTTCAGACTTTCAGGAACTCATAGTGTGTTACAGAAGACTTACTGAGTAGTATAATTTCATTAAATTTTGGACAAATTTCCTTAATAACATAATAGAAAATGGAAGGAAATCTGTATAGAAAATTTAAAAACTTATAGGCCAGTAGTTATTTTAGAAGGCTTTAAAACCAACATCAAAAAGAAACACATATATCTCAGAGCTATATCCACTGAGAGGGAATAGAAGTAAAGACCATGAAGAGCACCCAGACTGTGGTTTCTAAACACAATTCTCTAAGAAAATAAACTGGGATCTTTGGGAAATTGGTTAAACCCTTTGGGAAACTGGATGAACTCAAAGAAGGGGCAGAGAAAATGCAAGATATGCCTTAACCATCTTGTGGGGTCAGAAAATAAAGAAACAGACTGCAGGAAAGATGAACATTTGTTGAAAGATATTTTAAGGCAATCTCTAAGAAATCTTACTGGCCCAAGTTGGAATGATTTAAGGAACAAAATAAACAATAAAGGATAAATACACATGAGGCATACAGTGATATAAATAAATCAATGAATAACCAGGAACTTTTCCTTACAGAGTAATACCAATGAATAATTATAAAACAAAGGATTAGAACACCACAGAAGGAGACCCATTGAAGGCAAAATTCAGGATGAAAAGCAAAAAAATTAGTGGACAAAAGATATCACAGAGTCTCAAAGTATCTCTGAAAACATTAATAATCATAAATAGAAAAATGGTAACTTGACAGGAGTGACTCTTAAAGATACCACCTTCAATAATTGATGAGGTTGATATCATTAATATATCTTGAAATTCTGATATACTGATATAATGCATTGAGGACAACTCAGAAGAATCCTTCCCAACAACATACAATCTAGATTCAATCACGAGAAAAAGAGAGGACAAACCCCAAATGAAGGGACACTGTTATAGCTTGTGTTCAGATGTTCCCCCAAAGCCTCAGGTGCTCATAGGTGGGGCTTTTCAGAGGTGGCTGGATTAGGGTGTGTCACAGCTAACGGGGGTAGCATAGCTCTGGGTGTGCATAATGGAAGCTCTATCCTGAGTGTGGGTGGCACCAATCAGCAGGCTTGTAGCCTGGATGGAATATAATGGAATTTATAGTCAGAATGCAGCTGCTGCTCTCGCTGTTGCTGCAACTTCCTGCCTACCACACCATGAACTGTTTCTCCTCTATGAGGCCCTCTGCCATTCTTCCCTGCCTTGGAGCCAGCTCTCTACAGACTGAAACTTTTACAAACTGCCAGTGAAAATAAACGTTGCCCTTTTAACTTGTGGGTGTTGGATATTGTATCTCAGCAATAAGAAAAGTAACTAAGACAGACACTGTGCAAATATCTTAGAAGTACTTTCTAAAATGTTGAAGTCATAAAAGACACAGAAAGACTGGGAAACTAGCACAGAACAGACTAAAAAACATGACCGTTAAATGCACTGGGGGATTCTAGTTTGGACCCTGGAACAGAAAGGGGACGAAGAGCTGGTGAAACGTGATGAAACAATGTGCCTTACCAAACTTCATTCTTCCTTGTGGTAACTGCTCTATTTAAAGTGTTAACATAAGAAGCTGGGTAAAGCATGTACAGCAAAGCTTCTCCCTATATTTGCAAATCCTTAAACCTCAAATTACCTCAGAATAAAAATTTTTCATGTTACAGAAAAATACTAAAACTGAAAAACCTGAAATATAACTGTAGAGAAAATTATAAAATTTTACAGGATGTGAAAGAAAACATGATTAAAAGGAAAATTCACAGTTCACAGAAACAAAAAAGCTAACCATGCTTAACAGAAGACAAATTACCATTTTGAATGTTGTTTTTACTACTTTGTATTTATTTATTTGTATTTTTGTGGGGGTTTTTTTGGAGGTACTAGAGATTTAACCCAGAGACTCACATGTACTCTACCACTAATATATATTCCCAAGCCTCATTACTTTGTACTAGAGAAGTTCCATCCTAAGTGCTGTGCCTATAAATTTCCTAGTCACATAAAACAGGAAGGCATAGAAATCCTTAAGCAATAATGTGAAGAACAGTACCAGACAATAGAGACTAATGTTAAGAACATGGCAGTGAAAAATACAAGGTTTGGGCACACTGAAAAGAGGGGTGACTGACTGCCTGAGAGACAGCACAGACTTTCCTAGAGAGGATGATGATTACCGATTAGCGAGTATTGGAGAGGAGTCAGCCAGCCCTAATGAAGGATGCACATTCTGAGAAGGGAAATACAACACCTCAAAGACACAAGAGCAAGGGAATCCAGGGCACATGAGCATGGCACAGCACTAGGAAAGAACGCTGGCCCAGGGCAGAGCCACCATAGCAGGTCTGCAGCAGTGGACATAAACAGAGAGCAGAAGAAGGAGTGTCTGAAGGTAACCCAGATCCAAGCTGCTAGGGAGACTTTTGGTTCTGTCCCACATTTCAGTCGCTTTATTATAAAAGCAAGGTTCACAGAGAATTTCAGATACAGAAAACATGTTCCAAAGTAATGTATAAAAAAGACAACTCAGTACTTTCTGTTCTTTAAGTAATTATTGAAAGAAATCAATGAAGAGAAATAATAATCAAATAATTGTGAAGAGAAATCCCTTAATTGCCATAGTAATTAAGACCAGCTAGAACTCACTAATTGCTGAGAAAATAGCCATAATATTCTCATTCTATCTATTCAGTGCAGCTTATTGTTCGAGGTTAACAGCAATCTAAAAGAAAAGATGAAAAGAAAGACTAAAGTAGAAGAAAAAAAAAGGAACTAACAAGAGCACAATACAAACTACAGGAAGAAAGTATTTGAAATTAAAAGGGAAAGACTTTTTAAAACTCTGAAATAATACCACAAAAAGTTTCCTCATTAAATCAAATGTAAAAATATATAAGCAATTTATTTATAGAACCTAGAATCAAGTTTTGATTCCAAAGTTTTAAAAAAGAAATATTCCCAGAACCACCACCAAACAGTTCATGTCATTCCATGTTTTCAAAGTGTCACTAAAGTACAGAAACAAGCTCCATATAGAAAACTCTCAGGTAATTCACGTTTCAATCAAGTAACTGTGCTTAGGAATAAATAACCAGATATTAAAGCATAGTATGACTTAGAAGAGAACAACAGCACATTTTAAAATTAGCTTTTCCTCTCCAAAATATGAATATGATCATTCTGAACCACAGCAATAATGTGATCGCTTCTTAGAAAATACAATTATTGCATGGTAATACTTTTAATACTCTAAGGGCTATTTTCTTGTATTAAATTTTGTGGTCATATGTGACATTCATTCCCTCTCATTTCAAAAATCTAAAGTTCACCACGCAGCATAAGCTTCTAAGTGGAAAACCAATCTTTGATATAGCATAAAACTGTATTGAAGGAAGAAAACAAACATGAATAAAAATTCAGTGGTTTTTTTCTATGTCACAATAGAATTTTTTTAAACCCATAGAACATACAATGCCAAGAGTAGACCCAATTGTAAACTACTGACCTTAGGTGACAATGATGTGTCACAGAAGGTTCACGGAATACAGTATGTCTAACACCTGGGTTGATAATGAGGAGTTACAGTTGTGTGGGACATGGGGTGTATTGGAAATTTCAGTATCCTCTGCTTTATTTTGCTCATAACCCAAAATTGCTATTAAAGAACTCTAAAATGTAAGTGTTTTGTCTCTTAAAATACTATTTGTATCCAGACACAAAATTAAATCTTTATCCTGATTGTGACATAACAACCTCTTTTTAAAAACCTCGTAAATAAAACTACTGTGTATTACAATAGAATAAAAATCTTTCGCCAGATGAAATGTTCTACACAAAACAACAACAAAAAAAAATCTTCCAAGCATTTTAAAACAGAGGAAAGGAGTATTTGTGTTTCACTACAGATAACATTTTAATAAAAACATTAAAGAAAATTACTGTGGCACTGGGTAGCTGTCATAAATGGCCCACTGAAAGTTTTCCCAATTGCCTTAACTTGGATCACCACTCATGCTTGTTTTCCATTTATTTTCTTCATTCCAGCCCAGCAACCCCCTGGGTGAGGCTCCTACTGGGCACTGTGTTTGGCAAAAGATTCCCTAACTCCACACCCTCCACCCTTGCTCATTTGCTCCAATGTATTCCCAAAAAGAGTCGAGAATTCAAGATTTAGTTTCCTAAAAGTAAGAAACAAATGAGAACCCCTTAGGAGATCTTCAGTTAGAAAGGAACAGCAACCCCTCAGGCTACAGGGACGGCTACATCACCCTCCACACTCCAGAGGCCACCTACTGGCTGGGACCAAGAGAGGAGGGAAGGCACACGGATGACAGCTTTCAGAGGGGAGAGGATATAAACAAGAAAGTAAAACTAAAGAACAAAATCTAACAGAGAAAGAGGAATAAGCACTTAGTTCCTTAAAACTTTGCAAGTTCCACCAGCAAAGGAAGTCAATTCTGAGGGTTTTTTAAATACCAAGGTTTTAAATGCAATTTAGAACTCTTGTTTTCATTCTTCCTATCAAATGTAACAGTATCCCCACTACACATGCTTCTTATTTGATTCATCTGCAAACCATTCCTGTCAACTCTCAAACGCAGGTCTAGTCAGTCCCAAGGTCACCGGGCACACATGCTTCTCCATTTAATAGGTTTGGGACACAAACTCGGCCCTGCAAGGTTGTTTTAGTCCTTTTAATGTGTCAGTCCAGGCTTTTAATACTTTTCATCAAACTGCAACTCATAACTGGATTCACAAGGCTCATAGTAGCATGAAGCCTGACCCCTATATTTACATATTGTGACACTCTCTAGAAGCATTATGAAATATCACACCAAGGACATCTGTACCAAGAGCAAAACAGCTGTGTCTTTTATAATTTTGATCATACCTAAGAAAGGCTTGGAGGTTGAAAAGGTGGAAGAAGTGCTAGGGAATGTTACTTTGCAGAAAATACGTATATTCAAGATTCCTTACAATACTAGCAGTATAAAAATGAAATAAAACTAACACATTTATTAGGCATTTATTAGAGCTGTTGAGCACTCTACTCTGACAATGAATTTTTTTTAAAAAAAAGTAGCTTATTGAAGATTAGTGTACCCACATAGTAATAACTGCAGTGTAAGTACACAGTTTGACAAACTTTCATTAAATTAACAAAGCAGACAAACCTCCAGCCTCCAGTAAAGGAAAAGAGTGTTACAAGCTTCCCAGAAGCCTGCCTCAGTGTCCACTTCCACGACTATGCTCCTACAATAACAACCTACAGAAAAGTAACACTACCTGTTTTTTAGCTTTATATTAACAGAAGCATAGACTACAGATTCTTTTGAGTTTGGCTTCTTAAGCTAACAATGTTTGTGAGATTTACCTATGTTGTTCAATAGTGCAGTATGGTTAGTTCATTCCCACGGATAAATAACAGTCCATCCTAAGAAAACTCTACAATGATGGACAGCTGAAGCTTTTTTTAGTAGTACTGAATATTCCTGTGTATGTCTTGTACATAAACTCACACACACACACATATTCCTAGGAGTAGAATACCTGGATCATTGGCTATGTCCATGTTTAACCTTACTGGGAAGTTGTCCAAAGGGCTTGCACTAATTTACATTCCTGCCAGGAAAGTGTGAGAATTTCAATTGTTCCACATGCCTGCCAACACTTTCTTAATTTTAGCGTTCTAGTGGCTGCATAGTAGAACTACACTGTGATTGAATTTGCATTTCCCTCATGACTAATGAGGTTAGGCACCTTTCATATGTTTATTGTATACACTGAACACTGTGAAGGGCTTGTTGAGGTCTTCTATTTACCTTTTCCATTGCATTGGCTGTCTTTTCTCCACTGATTTGGCAGTCTTTTTATAAATTCTGTGCACAAGTGCTTAGGCAGAAGCTTTTAATGTATTTGGTACAAACATGATATGTATACATAGACAAGACAAAGAACAGCGTAAGATCAAAGATTAAGATTATGTCATCAACCTACAAGTGTTCCAAGAACACAAGAACAAGGAATGATTAAAGTTGTTGGAGACAGGGAAGTATACAGGGAGAAGAGAAATTCTGAGGCAGGAAATCAAGAAATTAATCAATATATATAAGTGAAACAACAAGGAAGAACCAGCCAGCAAAACAGCCATGAGCAGCAAAACTCATCAGATTGAGCTTCATTCCTGGATGAACATCAGTCTTTACTGGGCGTAACTAAACTAGATAATAATGAGGGCAGATAATACTGGGCTGAGTATGGAGCTGTGAACAGGTCCTCATGTAATTACTGAGTCTGGAATGTACATATTATCTCCCATTTACCATGGAAACTAATTAAATGACTCACCTAATGTCACAGCTAATCAGCAGTGAAACTAACCTAAGAAATGAGATCTGACCACTTCAAAGGCCAAGGTTTTCCCAAAAAATATCTTGCATCCCAGTAAGGAAAGTTACTGTAAGATTTATTTTTGCTATGGTATTATCTAATGAGTAAAGCCAAAGACAATAAATTAGAGTATCAGAGGGTCCAGAGGTTCATATAGGTACTGCTTGCCTTCTTGTATAATGCACTTAAAAAGTATGTACAAGCTGAATATACAGGAGTCCGACCTGAAAAATCAAACAGTATAAGTGCCACAGTGCTAACACACCTTTATTTCAGAATGACACTTTTAATGCTGAGTCATTTTGAGATGAGAGAAAAGATACTAAATGAACATAATCATTCTAAGAAATGAGGAAAGCAGCACACCTCAGAAAAAAAGGACGTACACTAAATGCAAGAGATGATCTATTTCCAGTGCAATAGAAGTTTATTAAAATTCCTAATTATCTCACATTTTTAGAAACAACTTTCAACAAAATAGTTCCAGCATTCCGTATATGTTCATTAACTGTGTTCTTTGATTCATCGTTAAACACAGCTTAAATCTAATGAGCACCTAATTGAGGTTAAAGCCCTATCCTAATGATTTCCATCTTTATCTCAAAGGCACTATGATTATAGTCATACCACTGTGTGTATATAAATATACACGTGTGTTCACACACATGCATAAAGCCCTTCTCTGATTTCAACTTTTTTCTATAAAATGGGGCAGTGTGAAAAAATTCTAATCCATTACATAAAAACTCAGTGTTGTGTAGACAGGGATAGCCAAACTCCAACTGTTAGTTAAAAAGCAGCTATATTTATTTCCTGTGGCTGCGGAAAAAAGCTACCACAAACCTGGTGGTCTAAAATAACAGAAATGTATTTCCTCATGGCTCTGGAGGCTAGAAATCCAAAATCAGTTTCACTGAGTTGAAATTAAGGCATCATAAGGGCTACACCCTCCCAAAGGTTCTGAGGGAGACTGTGCCTTGCCTCTTTCAGCTTCAGCTAGCTGCAGACAGTTGTGGCCCCAGAGCTTCAATCTGTGTCTCCTTCTTTACACTGCCTTGTCCTCTGTTTGTCTACCAAATCTTGCTCTCTTTTCTCTTCAAGAATACTTATGAGGGTAGGAAGGGAAAACTGAGATAATCCAGGACAATCTCATCTCAATATCCGTAATTTGTATCTGCAAAAAATCTTGTTTTCCAAATAAGGAAACATTTATACATTACAGGGATTAAAACATGGACATCTCTTTGGGCCACCATGAAATTCACGATAGCAGCCTACTGTAGGACTATTTAAACTGTTCAAAATACTCATCAGTTAATACCTCAAAGCTCCAAGTATAAGAAAAGTAGTATGTGAAATTTTAATCTGTACTGTAGGGAAAGTACTATACACTGAAGTCCAGTGTCTGAAAAAACTAAATATTGCAAATGTCACACTACTGACATGTATTAGTAGCAAGATACTGGCACAGAATTATCAGCTTTGGCTGAACATTAAAGTCATCTTGGAACATTTTATCTCTATTAATGCTAACCCCTCCCCACCAGACAACTAAAATTAGAATCTGGGTATGTAATCCACATTTGTTTGGGATTTTTGTTTTAACTTTGATAATCCAAACATATAACCATCAGGCTCAATAAAAAACACACACACACAAAATGAGATAGAGATCTTAATTACACAGGGAAAGAATTTTTGCTCTGGGTTTTTTTTTTAATCAATTTAATGCAAACATTTTTCTTGTTGTGGAGAAATAATTCCGCTAAAACTCATGTTTTTAATATGAAAATAAGGGACTGGGGATTCAGCTCAGCGGCACAGTGCCTGCCTGGCAAGCGCAAGGTCGTGAGTTAGATTCCTGGTACCGGAAGGAACAAAAAAACAAATATGAAAATAAGTTGAGATCAGAAGTTCTAAAAACTGACCTGCAGAGTAACTCTTAGGCCAAATCAGAATACATAAACAGAATGGCCAACCAAGATGTAGTACAGAATAAATCTACTTTCATAACAAGGAACCTCAAGTTAGTATATTTAATTGACTTCGTTCTAAAAGTAGCAAACTATGCTTGCTTAGAAAATGAGCTCATGAAAATATTCACGTTATAGTAGATGAATCATTTTAGAATTATGCTTGCTGTTTCAGAAGTTTATTTTTATATTGAGGTCCATTACTAAAGCATGGGAAATGATGGTCAAAATTCAAAGACTGGGAAAGACATTAACCCAAACCTTTACAGCTCGGGCTAACCATTAAATCTCAGGATTTCATTTCCATGTCTAATTCCAATTTCTTCTTTCTGGAGCTACCCTTTTATCCACTTGGCTAGGACTGTTATCACTTCCACTACGAAGAAAGAGAAGGGAAACTCAAAAGTTAGTCAAATCGTTTGTCTAAATGTCTAAATACATTTGTCTAAATAGATTTTTAAATAATCTATATATGCTTAGGGTTAGGCATAAATGTTAATGTTGTTAATTTTCCTGTAAAATGTCATCTTTTCCTTTGTTAGTATCAAAAGCTGTTGTACTGAAAAAGGAATTCAATAAATCTTCAGGATACAAAAATCAATGTACAAAAAAGTGTAGTGTTTCCATATAGCAATAACTAACTGAAAAAGATATCAACAAATAATAATTACAAGAAAAATCTGCCTAAGAATAGATTTAATCAAGTTGGTTAAAGAACTGTACAATAAAAACTCAAAAAAAAATTGAAAAGGATGCAAAACTTTACAAATATACCTCATGTGCATGAGTTGGAAGCATTAACATTATTAAACTGTTCATAAAATCCAGAGCAATCCAAACATTCAATGCAATCCCTATCAAAATACCAATGCCATTCTCCAGAGAAATAGAAAAACAGCCTTAAAATTTATATACAGCCACAAAAGAACACAAATGACCAAAGTAATCCCCCAAAAGAAAAAAGCTACAAACATCACAATACCTAATTTCAAAACATAATACACAGCTACAGTGACCAAAACAGCATGGTACTCGCATAAAAAAGAAACAGACCGATGGAATGTAATACAGAACTCTGTAATAAATCTGCACAACCAAGTGACTTGAACAACAGGATCAAGAACACATTCTCAAAGTATCATCTCTTTAATGAATGATGTATGAACAACTGAAAATCTATACACAGAGGTCTAGATCCCTATCTCACAACATAAACAAAAACTCAAAACTGATAAATGACATATGTGTAAGAGACAAAACTAAGAAACTACTAGAAAAAAACTGACAAAACACTTGAGGATATTGATCTGGGCCAAGATTATTTTTGGTTATGACACCAAAAAGCACAGAAAATAAAAGCAAAAAATGACAAATGGGATTACATTAAACCTAAAAAGCTTTTGCAAAGAAAAAAAAAATCATTCAGAGTTAAAAGACAATCACAAAATGGGAGAAAATATTTGCCAACTATGGATCTAACTGGAGATTAATTATCCAGAATACAAAAGAAACTCAAAAGACTAATAATGCAATTTTAAATGGGAAAAACTATTGAGGGAGGGCTAAGGTGTTTTTTGGTCTGTCAAATACCTTCACAAAAATAATTACTGTCTATAAACAAGTATTCAGTAAGCCGTAATTCAATAGTCCTTTGTAAGGTACTTGAACTTTTTCAATGAATTAGGTATTACAATTTTTATTTATATCATATTTCCCTTTACTCAGACTTACTTTAATGTATCTTAATCTTAAAATAACTTGATGCCCCATCACACACACACAATTGTAAGAATAATGCACTTTTCCTTTTAACTTTTTTTAATGACACATTATCAATGGTTTCTCTCCTGTATCCTTTACACATCTGGTCTTTCAAAGTTTCCTCTTAGCTTTGTATTCATCTATTGTTATCTACTCTAAAGCACTATTTGTCTTTCATTCTTTGTCAAGTACTTAATGAAGACTTCATTCTTGTAGTAACCACTCTAATTCTATAGCTGCCTGACTGAGAAGCAGGTCTCACTTCTCATTTATGTTTCCCTAAACTTCCCTTTTCTTCCTCACTTTCACTAGCAATATGAATTTCAACCAATTTCTAAGACAGAAAATATGCCACTAAATTCATAATTGCATTTACATTAGATTCAGAAATTATTGGCTCCTTGTCATTTTCAAAATATCAAACATGTAAGACAGTAATTTAAACCAGATTTTAAAAATGTTTCAGGGGAAGGATGGGTTGACACCTCCTTTGTTATTTCCAATACACTCTCTTAACATTATCTGTGTGAACTACTGGTTCTCAGAAAAACTTAATTTGGGTTTACACTCTATAAACAAATATTTACAAAATATTCACTATTTATTAGTTTAGTGATAGGCAGCACTATTCAAAAACTGACAAAAATGACTAAATTAAATTAATCTGAAAGTTGTTTTCACAGCTGTGTTCCATTACATTTTGGTACCATCCCCTAAATGTCATGACTTCAACAAAACATTATCCATTATCATAGAATCTGTAAAACTAAGATATTCAACTATGTGACAAAATCTTGGCAATAATCTAGTAACTACTGCCCAGCTTTTTTTTTTTGATGTATGAGAAACCTAGCAAACACTGTACACGCCCCCAACACACCTAGGAGTTAACACTTTTTTGACTAGAAAGATGTCAAACATTATAGTTTCATATATATGAAAAACTAACATTGTTAAAGTCATATAGTACATACTTAGGCCTACTTTTTCCAACTTTTACCATGAACTCTGTGCTCTGCTGTTAGAACATCTAAGAAAATGTCATCTGGTGATCTGAACCGCTACTTTGAAGACAATATGCAACATAACAACCACTGCTGAATGCCTATCTTGTTTTCTGAAATTCTGTATTGTTTCTAATGGTTTTTTATGATTTTTTTATTCCCTTTAAGAGAAAGAAAAAATGTCATCTCAATGACTCAAAAAAATCTACCGCCAGAATGTAAACTGAATAGCCATTATGGAAAACAGTAAGGAGGTTCTTCTAACAATTGAAAAGAGAACCACCACAAAGTCCAGCAATTGCACTCCTGGGCATATACCCAGAGGAAATGACATCAGCATCTTACAGCAAGATCTGCATCCCCATGTTCAGTACAGCATTATTCAGAGGAGCCAAGATACAGAAACAGCCTAAATGTCCATCCACAGATGAAGGGATAAAGAAAGTGGTACGTACACGCAGCCACGAAGAGAAAACTTCCGTTTGTCGGAACATGGGTGAACTGGAGGACACTTTGCTGAGAGAAACAGGCCAGACAGAGAAAGGCAAATACGGCACCGTCTCCCTTCTACGTGGAATCTCAACAGCTGAGCTCTCTGCTTGGCTGAACCGCACACACACTAAGGATGCTGAGCTGACAGGGGCACAACAGAATGGTGGTTGCCGAGGCTGAGGGACAGGCGAGGTGGAGCAATGCTGAGCCAAGGGTGCAAAGCTCTGGTCACTCGATGAACAAGTTGGGAGTACTTAGTGCACAGCGTGGGTACTGATGAAGTGTTAATTAATGTCACTGTGATAACCACTGTGTAACACACACATCACTACATCGTATATCATGAATTTATTCAATCAGAAATTAAATTCGTTAAATGCAGTTGTCCATCCCCCCCAAAAATGTGCCACCATAAAATCCAAAAGTTATTGCATAAAATGAAGATGTTTAAAGGAGACTTTTTTTTTAAGGACAAAAGAACTAAAACATATTAACAAACACACATATATTTATAAAATAGCACATAAACAATACAAGTAACACAGAATTTCAGCCAAGATGACAGAAAATTAACAATGGTTATATTATATATTGTTATCTTCAAACTGGTTACTCAGATAAACAAATATAGGCATGTAAGATTGATCAAACAGTTAAACATTAACTGTTCCTTTCAATAAAGCAATAGAAATCAGTAGTACAACTATCTTAGCTTTACTGTGCATATATATATGCATATTTTTTCCCTAAAGGAGAAATCTTCACCAAATGTATTTGCGAAAGTTTTGTAAGACATGTGTTTAGAAATTCACTACAACACTGTGGGAAACTTGAATCTGCTTTAAAAAATCAAATAAGGAAAACAGCAGTGACAGTGATAGGGGAAAAACTTCATTACACACTCATCTTTAGAGCTTTCTACATTTAAAAAATTTGAAGAAAGGTGCAGCTTAAATAATAGTCTTGTGTTTCTACTTCAGTCTCATATAGGAGCTACCGAACAAATAATTTAAGTTTAGACACAGTTCTAAACTGACAGAATTCTATGGAAAGTTCTGAGCTTTGGTAGCATTTCCTTTCATTCTGACCCCACCTGTCCTTCCTGGATGAATGGAAAATGAGTTTGAATTTAAAGTAAACTGTGTTCTCAATAAGCACAGTAAATACGCATGTAAGCACTTTCAGCCTAGAGGGAAAAAGGTTGGGGCCCAAAGACACCAATCACGGCCCACACGAGCAGGGAAGCGCCTCGAACCACACACACTCTGCCTTCCCGGCCGCACTGGGACAAGGGGAGAGCGTGGCAGCAGCGCGGGGTTAGTCACGGCGGCCCCATCAGGCCCTGATGCCCAGGCCAGGGCCTGCGAGACTTCCGTGTATACCCAGTACTTCCGCACAAACCAACAGGAGAGAAGGAAATATACACCCAAAGTATCAGTCCTAAAGCACTGGAGCAAGTGGGGCAAGACCATCACCGGAAGAAAACCACACTCCGTGCTCAGCAGGAACACAGCTTGCGAAGAACACTGGTGAGATGACAACAGGTACTGCTGGGCCCGGAATCTGTGGAACAGAGGTGGCTGACACAACTTAGTACCGTCCCAGAGACCCGATAATCTCACTTCTTACATGCTCCACAGCTTCAATGACACCACGGCAAAAACCATGTGATCCTGGAAAACACTAAAAATGGCACACATGGGAAGATGCCCATCTACCCTATAGCTAAAAATACCCAGCAAGACATAAATTAGTCCAGTGAGGGTTGCCTTCTAATCCAGCAAGAAGCAGACATGACTGCATGATTCTATTATTGAATGAGGTCTGAGGCAGTAAGGAGAGAATACCTGGAACTTGTAAGGGCCTCCTGCACTAATTAAACATAAAACAGCTTTTAAAAGTCCATCACAGGTATATTTCAGACTGTAACTTTTACAGGGGTTTTTTTTCTTAATGTAATCAAGCAGGCAAACAGCCAAGCAATCCATTAGAAAAATCAAAGAGCCAGAAATCTATGCTTTGCCATTAATTCAGCTATGAAAAAGCATTACTACTGGCATCATCTTTTCTTAACTGGACAGCAGGAGGTACACGGATAGCTAACAGAAGAAGGTGCCTTTGTGGTGTCTGTTCTGCATCTGGGACAGAGCACGTTCTTCTCGCTTGTGGAGCATTCTTGGATGTGAGCAAGCGTCTCAAGTCTGGGTAGTGTGTGCAGTGATAAAAGACAATGACACGAGAAAGGTAGTTCTAACTGTAATTTGACGGCTATTATTTAGGCCAAAAGGACGCACTGAGATTATCCAACCCTTCCCCCAACCCCAACCCCCTTATACAGTGAGCACATCAAAAAAATGACTATGCCCTACTAGATGGGTAAGTATGAAATGCTACATTCTTGTGCTTTCTTTCAGAATCTATCTAATGAGTCAACTGGAGCCACAGCTTAGGAAAGAACTGAATGAAGGGAAAAGTAGTACCACAGGCAAGAAAAAGAAACTTCCTGGTTGCACCACAATATTTTAATCAAAGCCCCTCTAATTTAAATTTTCTCTTGAAGGACAAAGTCTTTTATAGAAGGAATTGTTTTATCGAAGGACTTTTATAAAAGGACTTGTTTTAATAACCACCTTTTCCAATTTTTTTTTAAATTACAAAATTACTGTGAAGTATTCAACCAAGACTGTTTCTTCTCTGCTCAAGTTTGTGACTCCTGCTGCAGGTAGTGGATGTTTAACTAGAAAAAAAACAAAAATTCAGCCAACAGGCACACACTATGCAGAATATGTAAGTGCTACATTTATAGACAGGAGCAGCTTTGTAGAACATCTAAGATCAGCAGACTCGATGAAAAACCACCATCTGATTCTTCACACAGAACAAGGGCTTCAGCCACACAAACACTCCAGCCCACGAAACCTGGGTGCTGTGTGCTGCCCCCTGTGACAGTATAGAGGGGAAGCCCCAAAGTAGCCAGTTACTTAAGGCCAAACATGACCTGCTCAAGCACATGCATTCACATGCATTTACCTTTCACTTAATTGCAGATATTAAAAATATTACACATTCTAAAAATAGGGTGCAAAAAGCAAACAAGCAGCCGATGCTATTACAGCTGGATAAGAAACCATTAAAGCCAACTTAATGTATACTTCCATAGGGGATTGGTGCTATGTATAGATGTCTTCCTTTCAGAATACAGGGGCATGATTAAAATGTACAGGAAATGTTTACATTTATTTTAAAAATTATTACAGTAGGGGCTGGGGATTTAGCTCAGCGGCAAAGCGCCTGCCTAGCAAGCGCAAGGTCGTGAGTTCGGTTCCCGGTACCGGAGAAAAACCAAAAAAAACCAAAAAAAAAAACCCAAAAAAATTATTACAGTAAAAGACACACTGTCACTAGTTAGCCTCAAAATATACCCGCTCACTTTGAACACACTTATCCCATTGTTCTTGCAACTTTCTGAAGCAGTTCTGGAAGTCCTCTTTTGTGTCTCTACAAGTTGCAATTTAAAAAAAAGAGAGAGAATGCTGCTGTCAGAGTGCTATCTAATGGAAAGGCAGGCTCATGACACCGTCCGCACTCACCTACCTTATTCACTGGCTCTGGCACTCATAACCTCGAGCTGTTCCCCAAAGTCCAAATGACCAAAGAAGGTAGACACAATGAATCAATTCACGACAAAAAGACAGCCACATCAGCACAACGAAAGACAGTCACATGACAGACTTCCAGAAGGACTTCAGAAAGCGGCAAGAATGATGAGATCAGTGTGTCCAAGGAAAGAGGAAGTATGTGAGGAATATTACTGGCAATGTGTATTTTATTGTAACCACTTTCAATGTAATTATTAAGTACATTTTTAATCACACAAAGTATACTCTACAAAAGTGAAATATTCTATTTGTCGAGAGTAATGGCAGAGTTATAGAAATGCAAAACTCTTGAGGAAAAACCATATACACCCCTTTTAAATAAGATATTTTACATACACTTATTTATCTGAAGAATATTTTTATTTCCCTAAAGATGATCATCTCGCCATTCACAAACATCTAGAATAAGCTTCAATGTGTAATTTTCCTAATAAAAACACTTGAGATTTTTCATTCATTTATACATGAAAAGGGTTTCAAACAGGACTTCCATGTGTTTATATTTCAAGTATTTGTAATAATTTAAATATAAAGCAACATAAACTGTAAAAGTTGAATGTAATTACAACACCAAGAGAACAGATTTTGAATGCACTAACATTAAATTTATAAGCTTCAGATCCCTCAGATGATTTATTGCAATGTAAAAATAAAGTCTGAAGTGTAAGATTTATTTGACAGATACGGTATACTATAAGCACTCCAATATCAAAGCAACATCATGGTTTATGCTGCTCAAATACATTAATCTTCATCTTACTCTAGATTTTATACATGCATTTAAAAAACCAATTACAAATCTGAAGATAAATGATAAACTACATGGCAGCATTTGTAATATTCCTTAATATAACTGCAATGTTCATATAATCATTAAAAGATTTAGAAACATCCACTGACTCAGAATTTACAAACTCGTATTATACCATGCAGGCCTTAGAAATCTTATGGACAGAAAGTATGTGCCCCATTTGTGCATGATTTCTGATCAAACTGGAAAGATTAGATATTTTAAAACTTAAGAATTTAGCCAGGCGTGATGGCACACGCCTGTAATCCTAGCACTGGGCAGGCTGAGGCAGGAAGGTCACTGTGAGTTCGAGGCCATCCTGGGCTACAAAATGAGTTCAAGGCCAACCTGAATGCAGAGTGAAACCCTGTCTCTGAAAAGAAAAAGAAAATCTAGCCAGAGTTCTCATTTTATTTTTAATATCCAAAGTAATAAAACATACCACCCTTATACAGCATTTAAAATATGTGAGGTACTGTATTTAATTCATTTAACCCTCAAAATACTGTTGTAACACAAATTCTCACACTAAGTTGATTTGACAGATGAGAAGACTGAAACAAAAGGGCAAAGTGTGTTCTCCAGATTTACAGCCAAGTGTCATAGCTTGGTTCAAACTCAGGCGATTTGGCCCCAGAGCCTTAACCTCAACCAAATTTCTAGAGTCTCAAGACATAGTCAACATTCCCAGAGTCCACCCCTGACTTCCAGCCTCTACTGGAAGATCAAGAATACCTGAGGAGGTAAGCCTTTTTAACTGAATTCATGCCATCTGCCACCCCTTTTGAAAAAATATGTTCACATCCCCAAGTTCTCCCAAACATGCTTGAGATGAAAGACAAGAAGAAAATGGTATGAAATGCAGAAAGTTATAAACTATAAACAATAAGAGCAGTATTACCAATAGTTTTTTAAACATGCTTATTAATACCCTTAAAACATGAATAAAAGCAATGTTTTTTAAAACCTAATACAACAGGGTAACTAAAACAGTATGGCACTGTCATAAAGACATACAGATCAGTGCAACCAAACGAAGAGCCTCAAAATAAACTCACACATATACGGTCAAATGATCTTCCATGAGGGTACCAAGATACAATAAGGAAAGGACAGTATCTTCCAAGAAGCATGCTTCAAAAATTGAATATTTGCATGCAAAAGAGAGAAGCTGGAGTCTTTACTGTCATACAAGAAAAACCCTCAGAATTGATTAAAGACCTAAACATACGACCTGAAATTATAAACTCCTAAAAGAAAACAAAGGGGAAAAGCTTCCTGTCACTGGGTTTGGCAAGAATTCCCCTTCTTAGATACGACATCAAAAGCACTAGCCATCAAGGCCAAAACAGACCAACAAGACTATAACAAATGTCCAACCTTCTACACAGCAAAGAAAACAACAGAATGAAAAGGCAATGCATAGAATGTGAATAAATACTTTCAAGCCGTATGTCTGATAAGAGATTAACAACCAGAATATAGAAAAAAAAACTCCTACAATTCAGTATCAACAAAAAATCTACTTGAACATTGAGCACAGGACCTATTTAAGCATACTTGTCTCCAAAGAAGATCTACAAATGATCAGCAAGTACATGAGAAGATGTTCAATGTCGCTGCTGTGGTTTGGATAAGATTTACCTGCAAAGGTTCGTGTGCTAGAGGGACAGTGCCCAAGTAATAGCACGGAGAGGTGGTGGGACCTTTAGGAAGTGAGTCCCTGGGGGAGACAACAGGGTCACAGGGGCACCAACCTCAGGAGAGATTAATGCTCCTTTCATGGGGGTGGGTTAGGTCTTGTAGGACTGGACGGTTTACATAAGAGCAAGCTGTCATACAGTGTCTTCTGCACACAGTGCTCGTTGCTCCAGCATGAAACACTTTGGCCATATGATATCATCTGCCATATCTTGGTACAGCATGAACCCCTCACCAGATGTGTTCACCTGAGCTTCAACTTGACAGCCTCCAAAATCTTAACCTAATGAACCTCTTGGGGCTGGGGATGTAGCTCCAGCATCATGAGGAGAGGAAAGGGGAGGGGAAAAGGAAAAGAGAGGAGAGGAGAGGAGAGGGGAGGGGAAAAGGAAAAGAGAGGAGAGGAGAGGAGAGGAGAGGAGAGGAAAGACAAGACAAGACAAGTCAAGACAAGACAAGACAAGACCTCTTTCCCCAATAAAGTACCCAGTCTGTAGTAACCTATTAGAGCAACACAAAGTAGGATAATCAGTAATTAGCAGTGAGAGGCAAATCAAAAGCAAAATAAGGTATTACCTTATATTTAGGCCACTATTTAAAATAAAATTTATTATTTTATAGACATTGGCAAGGACGTGAAGAAACCTGAGGCCTGTGCACCGTCAGTGGGAACGTAAAATGGCATAGCCAATATGGAAAACAGTATGCAGTTTCCTCAAAAACTGTCACATGATCTAGGCAATCTCACTTCTGGATATACACCCAAGAGAGGTCAAAACAGCATCTCACAGAGGTATTTGCACTCTCATGTTCACTGATGCATTTTTTACAACAGCCAAAAGGTGGGAACAACCTGAATTTTCATCAACATGTAAGTAAACAAAATGTAGTGTATAATTCTATTCTACAGTAGGATAGTATTTAGCCTTAAAGTAGTAAAATCCTGCTATATACTACAACATTGGTGAACCGCAAGAATCTAATTCTAAGTGAAATAAAGCAGTTACAAAAGGACAAATGGTGCCTGATTCCATGCATACAAGCAAAGTGGAATGGTAGCTGTCTGGGTGGTGACAGGGAGCTATAGCTGGTTGAGTGGAACCTCAGCCATGCTGGATGGGGGACCTGCTGTACAATAATATGCAATGATTAACAATACTGTACAGCACACTGGAAACTGTGAACAGGTGAGTTTTACATTTGTACTGGTTTGCTTTTTGTGCCTTTGTTTTTTGGCTTTTTGAGAGAGTCTTGCCATGCAGTTCAGGCTGGCCTTAATCTCACTATGTAGCCCAGGTTGGCCTCTCACACTGGGGGCAGTCCTCTTGCCTCAGCCTCTCAAATGCTGGGACTACAGGGATATGCCACCACATCCAAAAGGTTTACACTTATTTTAGCCACATTTTTTTAAAAATAGTGCACAGGAAAGTACTATATACACAAAGGTGTAGTTAAACAACCTCTTATTTTAGTCAGGCCTCTTTATTAGATTTAAATCTACCTGTAAAAATGATCATTTAAGAATAGGGCTGAAATTTTTTATATCAATATTACACTAAATTGATTATATTTCTGGATTTTTTTTTCTCTTCTGAACTCTTTATGAATAGAACATGATAGCCCAATGGAATATATGAGTTCATCAAGAAGTTTCCAAAGCCACAGATTTTGGAAAGAAAACTTACAATGCTGGTTATTAGAACAGAACGTGAGGTTAAGTTTTCTAGTGGTCACACTTTTTAACAAGGTGAAAATATGGTAAAATTAATATTATACTTTGTATAACAATATAGCCAAGATCATTCGAATTACCATCAATTTTTTAAAATATATTAAAAGGCTAGAAGTGTAGCTCCATAGTAAGCATGTGTTTAGCTCACAAAAGACCTGGATTTTATCCCTGTCACTAATGAAATAAAATACTGATAAAGCCTCGAAATGTTGATGCATATTTTACATTTATAGCATATCTCAATTCATATGCTTATTTTCATTGGAACTACTTGACCTATATCTAGAGCTCAAAAAACTCATAATTTCAAAGTAGATTCATAGACACAAGTCGTTCTAAACACAATTTTCTAGTACTGAATCAAATATTTAAGTTTAAACTTAATTACAATGAACCATAAAATTCAGTTCTTCAACCTAGTCATACTTCACTTAACAGAAAGTCACATGTGACTCCCATGTCAGGCAGCATGTGTCTATCAAAGTCATCTGTCCATCTTCTCCAGGTCCAATTCTTACGTGTAACTGCTCTCAAGGTACTTAATCAGTACAACCTGAGACTGGCTTCCTCCCAAAAAGAAAATGTTCTTACTTTCTAAAAAGCAGTCACCATCAGAAGTTTGAATCATAGTAAGTGAAAATATGTTAAATCATCCAGAAAAGTGCTAAATTCAGTATCACACTATAGAGTACTGTATACAGTAAATGGATTCAAATTGTAATCATTATTAGAAACACTAGAAGTAAAATTTACAACACCTAATTATGTGAAATTATCCTCATAGCAACTTGGAAGGTCCTACAAGTCAGATTCAAGAAAAACTGTCCCTATACCAGGTGTGTGTCCCTGCTGGCTTTGGGCAGCAGGCTGATCAAATGGCAGCACAGACTTGTGGAGTAAGTGAACTATCTACCTGCTGCTTTGGAAGCTCACACAACGGCAATGCTGCCCTTGCTGAGAATCCAATCTGCTCATAATGACCAACACACACATCGTGTTCAATGACAGTAGCATAAAAATAAAACAAGGTAATATGAACATTGCCTTCATTGGGCATAGCATAGGCCACTCAAATTACTGATACATTATGAGATTCCTTCCGAATGTCAGAATAGGAAAAAAGGTAAATAGTTATAACATGTGTATAGTAAAAGACTGAAGCAAAATGACACCAGATCGAGCTTTCTCTACAAAAAACACCATTTCTGTGACTACCTCTACACAGTTTATAAAATTAAGAATTGTAATTCTTGGGGCTGGGGACTTAGCTCAGCGGCACAGCGCCCGCCTGGCAAGCGCAAGGTCATGAGTTCAATTCCCAGTACAGGGAAGAAAAAAAAATTATACATCTTAAGTAGCTGCTAGCAATAATAATATTAGATAACACATGTGTCACTCCACGCAAAGAATTTAAGCAATTTACCTATATAAATGTTTGATCTTTTCATTGCTTATCACAGTAACTTTTATCAAGTAAGGAACATATGAACCCCATTCTGAGGATGAAAAAAGTAAGGAGCAGTTAATGAACAAAAGCCACACAAGTGACTGAAACAGAACTTTGTATTTGAACCTGAATGCTCCAGCTCCAGACAACATGCTTTTAACCATTACACAGTACAACCAAGACTATCAAATTCACTTTGGCTCTGAGAATTTTAAGAAAACTACTCCAGTCTTCAAATACCTCTGACTGACATACAAACAGATGAAAATGTCTTCCCATATTTGCATACAAAGATGCCCAGCAAGGTATGCATTGACTGGAATGACCATCTCTCTTCCTAACATATGCATATGGGAAATCTGATTTCAGAATGGAGTCAATACAACCAAATTAGGGAATTCCTACCTCACTGCCCTCCCATGGACTTCATATAACTGAATGCTGATCCCAACAGAACTCCAACAGGTTACCAGTAATCTATACAAACTGTTAACCAAAGAATTGCTTCCAATATCACAAACTCCAAATCACTTTTAATAAAGGTGCACGGAAGTATGCAATGAAATCTCACCTATAATTTAAAAATTCCTTATTCTATTTTAGATAATATTTCCAATCCATATAACAAGGCTGATAATGAATTGCCAGATGACTCTTTCACGTTTCCCTATTCTTACTTGCCTTAGAAACACGGGCACCTCAGCAGAGTACTGACTTATGAATAATAATAAGGGGAAGAAAGAGAAAAAGGGGCCTGGCTATCCAAGACCTCTATTTAACTATGGCTTTCTACCCTGCCTATTCTTATTCTACAACTCCTTATTTCCCACCACATAGATATCTTCCTTGGTGCCATCTGTTTAACCACATGTACGTATGCCTCTTAGGATGTTAAATTTTCTTTAATAGGTTACAAACTTCCATAAGTAAACAATACAATTGAAAGGGGACTCATTATAAAAATGTACAAAATCAAGATCTTGGCTAAAATTTTCCAATGCCTTTCACATTCAGCAGACCTGAGAGTAAAAAAGGTATAATCCTGATCCGAGAATGTATTTTTAAGCTCCTCAAGAAAGAATAACTTACCCGGCCTAATTTCTAAGACACTCTCATGTTTAATAACTGAGTTTTTTTATGTCGTATGCAACTCGTTAAGCCAGTGTATTCCACAAGGCAAAGTACTCTGTCCCACATCAACCTCCTCCTCCTCCTCCTCCCAAAAGTTAGTGTTTCATTTTCCAAACTCCCTTTGGTAAATTATTGCACAGAACTGCATTCCAATATCTTCTAATAAAAGAAATCTACCAAACATTTTGAGGCCTATAAATTCCCCCTGGTTGATCATCAAATTTAACAACCAGCCTTTCCACTATATTTTCCATTCAAAAACAAATCTAAAACAATCTTCAAAATTGCAAGTGCTGAAATTCCAGAAACAGAAAAAACCTGAGTGACCAATATCAATAGTTCCTGATTTCAGTGCTCAGTAGAGAGCTAATTACACTAAAATCAACTTTCATAAACTCCTAGTGGCAATACAAACTATGTAGACACTCCAAGACACAAACTGTATGAAAGAAAGCAAACCATATTATGTGTTTATTACAACTTCTTATTTTGACAGGCTAGTATTTTTTATTTAACATTCGTGCCACACCTTATACACAGAAAAATTATCTACAACTTATGTAGCAGCAGATGTTTGTAGCCTCTTGAATGCATATTAATCTTTAAGTCTATATTCAACTCCATCCCCCTATGTCCACATACAAATACTCAACTTGCTCTGATAAAATCAACAATTATACTCGCTTCCCTCTCTCAGTTGCCAAGTCATCAGATCCACCCACCCGGATCCCCTTATGACTGTAAAGTTTATGGATTACTTATTTCTCCTGGCTTTTTTCCCCTGACACAACATAACCACTTTCCTTTTACAGAGTTCTGATCAATTCTCTGATGTATGGGGGGTTGGAAGTTAGTGAGCAACAGTAGCAAAAGATGTCTTGAGATTTTCCTTTATTACTTGAAATCTCATTTGCAAAGAACTTTACAGTCATATAGAGCCTTTTTACAACATGTTAATAAAGGAAGCATTCATAATACCATTTAACACAGAAAAAACATGGTTAAGCCAGTTGCAGAAGACCATCCAATAGATATCAAGTAGAACTGACATGCAAGTTAGCAAATGCTGCATCTATTCTTTTAACTTCCTGAACTATCTAGCTCCAATTTTTTCTTTCTTTTATTTTAAAGAGAATTAAAAAAGAACAATAACAAAATAACAACATAGACAAAAACAAAACAAAGCAAAAACAATAAAAATACAGGGTTTCAAAACAAAATGGTAGGAATAACAAATGCTGGCAAGGTTGTGGAGAAACAGGAACCCTTCTCCACTGCTGGTGGGAATGCAGACTGGTGAAACCACTGTGGAAATCAGTTTGCAGATTCCTCCGAAAACTAGGTCTAGAGGTCCCATTCAACCCAGCTATCCCCCTGCTGGGTATTTTCCCAGAAGATCTAAAAGCATCGTATCACAGTGAAATATGTGCACCTATGTTCATAGCAGCACAATTTGTAATTGCTAAAATGTGGAAGCAACCCAAATGTCCATCCACCGAGGACTGGATAAAATTGTGGTACTTTTATAGAATGGAATATTACTCAGCTATAAAGAAAGATAAACTCGAGGCTTTTATAGGCAAATGGTCACAACTAGAGACCATACTCGTAAGTGAAATAAATCAAACATACATGTGCAAGCACCGCATTGTTTCACTAGTGTAAAACTTGAAAGAGTTCATTTAAACTCGGAGGTATGATAGACACTGAAATGATAGGAAACCACTCAAGAGTAAAGGGCAACTGGGATGTGGGAAAAGAGGAGGGAAAAAAGGAGAAATTTTGTATGTATGTATATACAGGATAATTAACATGGTTGTTCTTCTGTCTTCTATTTCTATGCTGAAAGAAACTGTCAATGAGTCTTTGGTTGATCAGTATTGCATTTCTATATCTGTTTTCATGAGAAGCCACTTTGAAGATATCAATATGTAATACAACAAGCACTGTTAATTCCCTACCACTTTGTAACTCCGTATTATCTGTACTGTTCTTTTGCTATGTTGTAAAATGTTGTCTGTCTGTTAATGTTTTCCTCCTTTTATTTTTAAAATAAAAAAAAAATGGTAGGAATTAACAGTGGTTGTTATATTACATATTGTTATCTTCAACGAAGTTGCCCAGATTACTAGATGTAAGAATACAAGATGATGAAACCATTAAAGAGAATAAAAAACATTAGAAACGATATAGAATCTCACTAGATAAGATGGTAGGAATTCAGCAATGGTTGTTATACTGTATATTGTTGTCTTCAAATCAGTTGTTCAGATTACCAGATATAAGCATGCAAAATTGGTCCAAAAAAATTAAGCATTAACTGTTTGCTGTTCCTTGCAATAAACCATTAGACATCAGCTATCCCAGCTACAGTTATCCCAGCTATACATACATATATATATATATATGAATTTTCCCTTCCTTCTTTTTCTCCATTCCCTCATCAAGCTCCATTTTTAAAATTAAAAGTTGACATCACTCACATGAAGCAAAGTAACCTCCACAGCAATAACTTCACAGTCTGTACTTCCAAATAGTCCAGTAGCTAAATAGACTACTAGGGTATTTCCCTCCCTGGAGTGTGAGACAGTTCATAGGGAGAGAACAAACATTTTGAGAGTGGATGAAACCCACTGGATGGTGCAACCTTAAGGATAAACTTTTCTTTTAAGGGCCCCGGAGAGCTGGTTCTCTTCACAAATTACATAATCACGTTTTTATTGTGAACAATGCAGTTGTTATCTAAATAAAGCTTAGATTTACTTAGAAAAAGTAAATCAGAGTCCTCAAACAGAGGACTCAGATCCATATGCAAATCCTACAGAGACTCTACCTTTTCTTACCTGGCAAGGTCCCAAAGGCAAAACCAGTTTCAGTGAATTTTAGGTTGTAAAAGCACAACCTAAATGTCATTATAGGCTTACTAAAAAGCTGCAAGGCACAAAGAAAGAGAAAGAGAAGCAAGCTCACTACCTAGCTTTTTCATTCCCCAAATTCAAAAACATATATAAAAATATTTTTCTAGCAAAGGTTTTATGCAGTAGACATCCACAAAGTACAGAGAACATCGGAGAATCTGACATTTTATCAGTAGGTGTTTTTTCTTCACCTCCAGAGGTCAGAATCAAGCAATCCGTCCTCATACTTTATTATGATCACATTTAATAACTTAAAAAACTCACAAATCTTGAAGTAATTTTAAACACTACTTAAAAATAAAAGAGAAGTCCTCATCTCCCTATAGTAAGTGTAACTCTGTAGAAACAGGTTTCGCAAAGGAAAAAGAGAACTATCATCTTGTTACTTCCTCCTCCACAGTACTCTAGAAAAACCTGTACTCACATTCACAAGGAGGTAGCAGTCCTTGATCTGAATACACAGGCGCTCACAGGTCCAACTGAAGATGGCTGAGCACCACAAGCCAGTCAAGCACAAGCACAGAGCTCATCAATTCCATTGACTTAAATTCATCCACAGCTCCCATTAAACAGCATATACTGAGCACCCCCTATGACCAGCCAGTATGTTTGGAATGAATATTTTATCTAAATAAAGTCCTGCTCGTTTTCCTGCCTCCTCCACAGTGCAGTATATCCCATGCCTACGATGCAACGTTCACCTCCAAATATCAGTGGGAATATTCCCTGGACCTCCTTAGGAAAGCTAGTGAAGCTACTTGACCCTTTAAATATTCTTATCTTACACATCTAGAAGACCAGTGTGAATATGAAACTAAGTTTTTTTACAACTACATTTGAAACTTTTCTGGTGTCTAGAAGAAAAGAAACAAATGTTATTTTTCTTTAACTTATAATAGGCAAATATAAACACTCAGAACATTATGGAAAACTACACTAAAATCACCGATCTCTCAGTCAGTCAATCCTCTTTAAAGAAAACCAAATCAAGTGTCATGATCTACCACTAGTCTTCCATACCTTTGAGAATGGCAATCAGTTCCTTCCACATAAAATTTTCTTTTTCCTCTCTGTTCAGTTCCAAATACTATTTGCTCAAAGTGAATAAATTTTACATATATGGTTTTAATTGGTTTCATACTTTATGCCCAACATTTTTCATATAACTCCTCATTAAAGAGACATTAATGATTTAAATCTGACCAATTCTGCTTCCTCACCCCAAAACTTAATTTCCTATACAGTACTGCTTTCCCCTTTAAAAAAAAATCTCAGTTCACAAACTTTTAAAGACCTCTGTTCCCTATTACTTAAGAAAATTCATGGCCTGGCGGACCGTAACTCAGTACAGGTTGGTACAAGTTCTCTTCACTCTCTGACAGGGGAAAGTTTATAGTACAGTCACAAGAACGAAGTTCCATTTCTAAGCTCGTATCACTACCTAAAACTCATTTGAAAAAGATTACTAAACACCAAAAATAGATGACAAGAATAAAACACTCACAGAATGTTACCATGATGTCACTGTAATATAACAGGAAAGAAATCAATTCTTATTATTATACAAAACTCTCAACAAAACAAAGTTTAGCAAAACACAGCTAATTACATGTATTTTGAATCTTTATCTGACTGCACTGACCTCCCTCTGTCAATGACGCCTCTTTTCCTCCGTAAGGTGCACGAGTGACGCACTCCCACATGGATGTCTACAGCTTTGTACCCCTCCAGTAATACCTACCACAAGGCATTTTGTTTGTTCTTACAGAAACCAATGAAGACAGAGTAAACACGGCTACTTTTAAAAATGTAAACTGTTTGCTTCACTACTCAGTGAAGGGGAGCAGCTCAATTAATATCTGTCCCCAGTAAATAGTGGAAAGTGAATTTAAGACTGAAAGGAACAATACTGTTCATCTTAATTTTAATTACCCCTTTCTAAGTAATTTACAAACTAACTAGAACCAGGCCAAGTAGTGAGCTTCTATAGCATTAAGAAGGCTGTATCAGGAAGCTCTTCTACAGCACAGGCCAGCAGCCACTCCCACCAACCTCCCCCCACCTGACAGTTTCCCTAGGCCAGCTCCTTGAGAAGGTTACCTAACTGACCTCACAACGCATCTCCTTAACCTAAACTTTTTTTTTTTTTTTTTTTTTGGTTTTTCTCCGGTACCAGGAACCGAACTCACGACCTTGCGCTTGCCAGGCAAGCGCTTTTGCCGCTGAGCTAAATCCCCAGCCCCCTTAACCTAAACTTACACTGGATTCTCTGGCTTATCTTCATGCTACAGACAGCATTTTGGTTTAAAAATCAGCTTCTTGCGTAAGTTCAGATGTGTTAGCTCCCAAACTACATTTTTCAAAGCTGAAACTGAGTTCCTCAGCACACAAACGTGTCTTCTGTCACTTTGTGAAACGCACATGCCCTTGGCCACCGCCTCCCCCCAGCACAGTGGGTACACTGTCAGCGAGATGGAGACCTGCAGAGCACAGAGCGGAGAGCTCCTGGAAACGACGGAGTCCTGATGCCAGGAGAGGAATAAGGAATGAAGACTTCCACAAGCAGGCAAACAAACCCTTTCCTGAGTGAGAGTGTTCAAACAAAATTAAAGGAGAACCCAGCCTTTCAGTCAGCCAAAAGAACATTTAAAAAACTTCTGATGACAGATCATTGTGTGAGTATTTCCAGGAACTGTAACTTCACAAAGAGCATGAAGAACTGACTTTACAGTAACGTCCATCCTTTCTGATTTTGAGGGTGGATGCCTACGTTTATAAAAAGTCTATAAAAAAGAAAACCGTAAAATACATGAGGCCAAACTCTTCATCACCCAGTGACCAACAAATACCAAGGGGAGGAGGAAATGTCTGAACAGACACGACACAAGTGGTTAAAGAGATGTATTTTAATTTATTTTTATTAATCATTTATCAGAATGTATACTATAATCACATTATTTTGATCAACTATTCTACTAACTAAAGTGCTCAAACAACTTCTATATTGAATAATCCTGGTAGGCATAGATCACTTTTAAAATTTATGATTTATACATTTTTAACTACATAGGTATGACATGATAATCCACAAAATACTTAGAAACATAATGATGTGTCAGAATAAAAATTTGGGGAGAAAGAGGATAAAAAAGAATTTGAATAAAATCTAAGAGTTCCAACTAAAGAGTTAGCTCGCTGTCTTTTGGTGGGGGGGGGGGGTGAGGGTTCAGGTGGGGTTCAGTTTTTTGGCTGTGCCGGCAAGAATACCGAGTGTTACACACATGCTGAGCCACATCCCCAGCCCTTCATTTTGAGACTGCCCAGCTTTCCTGGAACCTGGGATCTGCTTGTCTCAGCCTCCCAGGTAGCTGAAATTACAGACATATGCCACCATAATTCACTTCACTTCTCCTTGTTTTCTTTGAATGGTAGCTAGTATAAAAATGTAAAACTTTTTCATCAGCTGTACTTAACTGTATCACGTAAAAGATTTATTTTAAATGTCAATTTTACAGTATGCTCACAAATATATCTTCTGAAACACCTAAACTTATGATGAAAATTTATATATCAGCACAAGATTTGAAGACCACAGAGCTACAGGCAGGAGCCTATCTGCCTACCTTCATTCACAGGCAGGCTTCCACCCACCTTCCCCACCCACAGTTAACTAACACCTCCTCAATTTGCACCTGTGGTTGGAAACCAATGGGAGCATCCTTTTGCCCAGTGACTGTGTAGATGCCCACCTCCTCACTCTGCTTATGCTGCCAGAAGACCCTGCCCTCAAGTGCCACCATTACGAACAGCTAATTTGGTAACAGTACAATAACAGTGCACCATGAAGAAGAGCAGATGGAACGTGATGGCAGCTAACCTGCTTGCGAAGTCTGGCTCTGCGATTTCTAATTTAAGTCAATTACTTCATCTTCCTGTGGTTCAGTTTCTGTTTTCTGCAATACATGGATTACAGTCAATAGTCCCTGGCTGGGGTCTATTTATAAAAACAGAATGAGTGAATGTCCTTCAAATTCTAAAGCACTACTTGACACGTGGTTTTGCTGCGTCACCATCATGATCGGCTCCGCCACACCTGGCCCAGACTTTATTGTCTCAGCTCAAGTGCACGTCTTCATACTTAGCTACTTCCCCTTACCAAGTTCAGCCTATGATTTAGCTGGAAGGAATAACCGAAACTATTTACGTAGCACACCTGCACCTTCCTAGAAAGAGCTAGTGAAAAACACAATTAGCTCCATAAAAACTTCACAGAAATCAAATGAGGTTAAGAGAGAGAAACATGAGTAAGGATATTTTTACTAGTAAATAATTCCACCATCACCTTTCCACTTTGCTTCAGCTTTTGTATTTAAAAAAAAAAAAAAATCTGGTAGAAATATAGGGAGATAGTAAGTCCTGAGCAGAAACTCCTGCGAGAAAGTATTATTTTCTATCCCCAGGGCTTTCACTCATCTTGGAATCAAGAGATAACGTAGGAAAAATAATTGGGCCAAGGGACAACCTGTACTGGTGACCAAGAAAAAAATATGTAACTGGACAAGATGTACTTTCTTAAATAAGGACATTCATACAGACGCCACTGCCTGCTCCTCACCAGGTACTGGGGCCCGCAGACGGCTGTAAAAAGAAAGCGACTACACAGGTCCTGGAGAACGCGGGAGGCAAGAATAAGACCACAGATGAGTGACTTCAACAACCGCTGCAGCACATTCCAGCCATCCCCACAATCACATCTTTAGGAAAGAAAGTTTCTTTTGAATGAATCATTTGCCATAATAAATGCAGTCCCACATTTGGCCTTGAGGAAGGACCTTTTTAAACCTAATGGTGATATATAACTTCTTAAGTGCAATAAACCTAAACCTCATGTGCAGCTAAACGCAAACCATTATCACATCCTCCGTTGCCAGTTTGAAGAACAAGCCCTTATTAAAGAGCATTAGAATCACATGGGATATTTGGTGAAATACAGATTCCTGGATCCCCAGGAGTCTGACTCAGTCAGAGATAAAGATCAAAAATCTGTTTTGTTTTTGAGTTGTTTGTTTGTTTGTTTTTTGAAGATAGAGTCTAACTATACAGTTCAGGCTGGTTTGGAACTCACTGAAATTCTCCTGCCTCAACCTCCCTCCCCAACTCTGGGATTACAGGCATGCCTCACTACACCAATAAATCTGCGTTTTTTAAACAAGCTCCCAGGGAATTCCGGAGTATCCTGCCATTTGAGAAACCACTGCCTAAAAGACATCCAAGAATATCACTTAGTCAATGTAATTCATATTCACTGTGCCCATTCTGAGAACCATACTGGCATCATTCTCCTTGGCAGGTTCTATCTTGGGTCTGGAACCATGACTGAAAACTGCTTTGGACTTGAAACCTGCTAGCACTGCAAACAGACTGAAGGGAAGAACACCTTTCCCACAGTCTCCACACAACCTTACTGCAAACTCTCACCGGGGCTGAGTTGGACAATGTGACCACCACACGTTTGGTTTTTGTTCTTCTTGTTTTCCCTCAACAAAAGGCTAAAAGTTGAGGAGGGACTCAACTCCTGTCCCCTATCCACCCTTTTAGCCAAGGGACTTATAGCAAAAAAAGGACTCCTAGGGAATTACCCTTCATATGGAAATTGTCCTCATTGCGTTTTTTATAAACAATTTTGTGTTATACTTTACAGTATGATTCTACTTTACAATACTGGTATAAATACATGATTCTTTAAGGAAGATTTTGTTCCTAAAGCAAGAGAGGAAAGAATCATCCTTTGGAAAATATGTTTGAGTATTTTTACAAGATGGGACAAGCCAGGTGCCACAGCAACACCGATAAATCCCAACCATTTGGGAGGAGGAAGCAGGAGGTAAATTCAAAGCCAGGTTGGGCAACTTAGCAAGACCTTGTCTCAAAACTCTTTTTAATTTTAAAAAGGGGTGGAGTGCTGGAGATATATAGCTCAGTGCTTCCGTTAAATTCCCAACACCAGAAAGGTGGGGGAGGTGACTTCTATTATTAAAAGACAATACAAAATAAACAAAGCTCTGGTTATCTGGTTAAAGTGTGTGGTATTCAGCTTAACATTTCAGTTCCCAAGCTGTTTTCATGAGGGAATACCTAACAGTAGGCTTCTACTCAGAGCAGGAGTACAGGGGTAAGAAAGCATCCAGTAGGATGTAACTTTCTTTCTGGCATTCCACCTCAACTTACTTTATCTGACCCCTTATCCCCAAATACATTGCTGGGTATACTGTATGAGCCTATCTGTTCCAAAGCCCAAAGCCTGTTACAGCAGTAGGCAGAGAGGCACACTGATAGATCCTACTACTCAAAGCCTTTGTTCAAACCACGCTGCCTCTCCGAATAGCATCTTTCAATCTGAGTGTCACCCCACCTGAATTACACAGGATAAGCAACTCTGTGCGGTCAGGCTTGGACATCTGTTCTTGTCACTGGCTAGAAGGAATACAAAACACACATGTATGGAACAGTCATTCATACATGTTTGATATGTACAACAAAGTTTGATAAACAGAAAAATGACTTCCTGCCGAATACGCAGGTGCTGCAGCAGAGTACCGACTGGGAATGGAGAGATGGGGCTACCACCCAAACTAGTCACCTTACTTTGGCGAGTGCGGGGGGAGCCCCTCCCGCCCTCCACTTCATCAGACGTGAAATGAGGGTGAGGTGGGCAACCTGTTTCTTCAGAGTTCACACTCGGATTCTGAGCTTTCTAATAGCCTCACATTTTGTTCTCTGTATCGACAACATAAAATACATTGCAGAGTTAGCATAAAAATTCATTACTGTCTGCTTATTACTGCCGCAGGCTCTGCAAATTACATGTCTGGGAAATAGCAAAATAATAGCTGTCACACACATCTGATGTGAAAAAAAAATCAGAGATAACATCTGGATACTCAGGCGCCAGATCTTTGGAGTATATGCAAACAAATAGTATACAGTCATTTTAAAAAAGAAAAAGCACAAATGCTATTTTGGAAGACTGTATGAAAATTAGCAAAAAGAAAAACGTTATATTTAAACATACTAAGTAAGCATGATTTATACAACTACACTGTCATATATTCAACAAATATTCACTCAGCACCCCCTATGAGACAAGAATTGGGAAAAGAACAGAAATAAAGACAGTCCATACAGATATATTTTTTTTGGCAGGGAGGGCGTCTTTTTTGAGACAGGGTATCATTATGCAGTGCAGGCCAGCCTCAAACTCGCAATGACCCTCCTGCCTCAGTCTCCACAATGCTGAGATTATGGACGTGCGCCACCACACCTGGCACAGTCCCTATATTTTGAAGCTAGATAAACAGCAGGGAAGCCAGGTAAAACAAAGCTGAAAGAATTAACTATGACAACTGTGGCAGCTGGTACACAAAAGAAAAACATGTAAGTTATTCCCAGAAAAATCAATAGTGTAAGAACCTGAATCTGAAGATCCTGTTTTCCTAGAAGTGTCCTATTTTACCTAAAATTCCAAGGGTGGTGAGACAAGAGCACTGCATCCTCACATGAGACGACACAGCGAGCAGAGAGGACAGCTTTGGAAGATTTTACATGTATTAGTGGAGACAGTTTCAATCATTTGGATGCTCTGCTAAAATTTACAACTGAAAACCAAAGGGACCGGGAATGTGTATCTACTTTAGATAAACTGAACAGTATATTAAAAAAAAAACATGCACTGTGGCTGACAGGGCAGAACACGCACATTTAAACACTAAAAATAGGAGGACAGTCACCAGCGCTTACATTCTTCTCCCCCCTTGAAAAATAGCAGTCAAAAAGCTCTTAATTCTCAAGATGATCCTCAAAATAAATTAGTGTAATTAAAACTTCTCGAAGAGAAAATTCTAATATTTTCTAGAGACCACCTGGGCAGCCTCAGAACTACTACTCTTCTATGCTAATGACTGCTGGTTTTAATCAACATCTCTATAAAAAAATAGTAATAATCACTGCATTCCAGTTGACAATTTGTATTCCAAGTTTTCTTTCCAAAGTTGTCTTTAAAGTCCAAATAAAAACCACCATCCATAGTTGCTTACAAAACTGACAAGGAATCCTTCACTCCAACAGACCTGGTTGGCATCAATGATTTGAGCACTTTATGAAAATCTCCACATGACTCAAAGTTTTTTAAGTATAGAACTGAAGTTTACATCCACAAATCTGTTTGATCCCTGCAGTTGCAAAACCATATGGCACACAAAGTAAAACAAATTATCTCTGCTTATGAAATAAGAACCTTCTGTAGGCTTTGGGACAGACCTACAACTACAACTGTCCTACTTGCTGCACATCACCAAAATTAACTCTCTCTGCTCATGAAGAATGCAGAATTTTGTTTTTTGCTGGTGGTGCCGGTGGTGGCGGTGGTATGTGTGTGTGAGTGTGTAGGAGGATTAGAGACAAAAAATAAAGATCTGAAACAAGAATTTTAATATTCACTGCCTATGAGGATTTTAAATGTAATAGCTTTCATAGTTCATTTCCTAACACTTATTTTTGAGAAGATACACAAACCATGCTTGTCAACATTTACAATGTAGTACAGAGCTGTTTGTGAAAAAGGCTAATTCCTTATACTAAACAACTCTGTAGCTTCCAGAATAAAACCTGTTGCATAATTTGTGTGATTTTCCAGTCATTAAATACATAAAACCAACAGCAAAAATATGGCATGGCAGAGGAAATTAATTCATTTTAAAGGCAGCTGAATTCTGCTATCAATGCTTCCCTGCCTGCCACTACCCCACCACCACACCACACACACAAAAAGTTTGTACTTCCAAAACCAAAGGAAAGCTTTGTGTCTATATATAGCATGGTATGTAAAGGGATATGAAATTTGATTTATGACACTAACAAGATACAAGAACTACTTCATAAATATAAAGTCAAGGAACACTCAGCACCAGCACATATGATTTAAAAAAAAAAAAAAAAAAACTGATTAAACAGACTCAGAAATTTAACAAAAGAAATTGTAAATGCAGCTGAGGAGTACCAAGAAAAAAGTAAGTATTTTAAATAGCAGAGGAACCACTGCCCGGATATAAATATAATGCTACATACTAAGGGTATTTAGGAGGTGACTGGGTCAAAAGAACTTGTCATTTTGACTTCCTAAGAGAAGCAATAGTCTTCAAAATAACACCCTTAGTAGGTCCACCAATTTTCCCACCGGGGCACTAGAAAAATCTGTTTCCCTAGAACTTCATGTGATAGAACAGGTGACAAGGCAGGTTCTCTTCTCAAAGCCTGGCTTCCAGTCACCACGGTGACAGTCATGAGACTGCAAAAGCCAAGACAGAAGCACTCAGCACAGCAACGTCTCAACGACCAGGCTGCCGAAAGCTTCCAAGAAGCAACCTTGCCAGAATTCAAGGGAGAAACTTTATCCCTTCAACTATGCCCACTTCCAAATCTAAAAACTTTTAAAACATGGATGACACAGTGCTGGAAAGAACAAAAGCATGTCAGTGAGGAACAGCATCAATCAGTTTACCTGGAATCTGATCGTTAATTCTGCAAGATCTTCACACCTTATTTAGTTCACTTGCTACACAGGGGAGAACGACAATGGTCAGTACCTCTCGTTCACTTGCTGCCCCTGCTGTCCCCGACGCTCTGTCTCTGCCTAGGAAGGGGTGACATCATGTATTTGGCAAATGATAGCTGAAAGTGGCCTTGTCTCTTCCTTTTCTTCACAGTTTATTCCAATAAGACACACTAAATGCATTTTTTGAACTCTTGGTTTGTAGGAAGAGAAGCACTGTAGCTCCATGAAAGTGCACAAGGACACTGGGAATAAACAGCGTCTTTAGGGTGCCTAAGAGCAGCCACGCTTTCCCTCCTTCCCAGGTGATGATTTTAGCTCCTCTTACCACCTAAAGCTTCTCCACTGGGTCAGACGCCATTTTGTTTTGTTTTATTTTCCCTGTCCCCTTCAGTGAAGGCCTTCTCTACCTCTTGGACAGACAGAACAAAGAGTTGTCAGACCTACAGATTTCTGTACTTGCCCTTCTTCATGTGGTTAAAGATGTTGGTGTCCAGTGCTGCAAAGAGAAAAATGAATGTCGTTTTCAGGAATAACAAACAGAACCTACACGTGAAAAAAAGAATCAACCTGAAATTCTCATTACCCACATTAGGGTGTAGCAAAAGGACAGTTTTTTTGAATGAACGAATCTAACCAGGATAGAAATTTTGCAAGTAAAAATCCATTGATATAGCACAGCATTTTTATAGCAGCCTGCTGGAGTTTTCATGTTTTGAAAAATGAGACACTGACTGATACACTTAGCCAAATATTCTGATCTGTCATCATTCTAAATATATGGGCCCATCTTTCAGCAAACAAATTAACAGGTAATATATCATCCTGAGTGCAGATCCTTCCCTGGAAGCTCTATAAATACAGAGTGATCAAGACTGGCAGTTACTAAGTGTAAAACGTTAAACACTGCTAACTTCACTTGAGCAAAAGTCCCTTGTATCAATCAGAAGTAAGGTGTCAGAAAAAAGGTTTAGCACTGAAATTCTTTCAGGGAAGGGAAAACAAGGAGATAGAAAATAGATCACTACCCCCCCTTTATTTGATCACAGAGATAAGCATGAATCTTGGACAGTGAGCGACTCCAGCGTTTTTCAAGGGTGACTAGGATAAGATGAGCAAACCCTGAATTCGGAAAAATTGCGAGCTGAGATAACAAACAGTCCTTCCCCCAGCCTCACCTAGTAAAGATGACGCAAACACATGGGTTTCCCATGCAGTAAGAGCTACAAAGCTACGTTCAGGTCCACAGAAATGAATCAGACCTCCTCTAAGATTCTGATTTCAACAACAACCAGTTATATTCTAAGGGCAAAGGGGGAGTACAATTCTTAAATCATGTAATTCTGCCAATTAGTTATGCAACTATGACATTAAAGAACTATGGGTATTTACCCACTGGAAGTAGATCAAAAAGTGGGTTCTCTTAAAGCCTATTTAAACAGTGCTGAATGTGAAGGATCACTGACCAAGGTCAGATCTGAACCAGTGTGGAAACCTCTACTTCCCTTTCACTGATCTCTTGAGCCACTCATTCGTCAAAAAGGCAAATGCTTACTAAGCAGGTGAAGAAACGCTATACAGCATGAGTAGCACTGGATATAACCACTTTCTACCTGTATCTTCAACTCACATACCCACCATTTATGTATGAAACTGTTCAACGACAAAGATGTTCAGGAAACTTCCCAAAATGGTATCACTACAGGATTGACATTTATAAAGAATGAAGGAGTAAGTGCTTTATTTTATATACATTAGGTAAACCTCCAGTTTATTGCCAGACATCATGAAATTTTTTCCAACTACTGGAATAAAAGGATACCTCAGTCAGCATTCATTTCCAACTGACAAAAACTGCCTTCTGTAAGTGTGTAGCTGGTCAACGTGTATACTGGTTAAGCTGAGGGTCACTAGATTATCCTCTGGGCTCAGAGTTGGGAGGCATAAGGACAATTAACTGTAATGCACCTGTGGTGATGGTGCGGCATATATTCTAACCAATTGTTTGCCAAAACTCAAAGCTTCCAGAGTCCCAACTAACTCAAAAATCAAACTGCTCCCTTATTTTTTTTTTTTTACAGTATCACTACCATGAATACCATCCTTATTCTCACAATTTAATATATACTCTCCTAGGGAACCTTCTACTTAAGTGCTTTATTCTATATACATGTAGTATATAGAATACTACATGTAGTATTCCTAATGAAACAGTTAACGATAGTCCCAGTCAATAGCTTACCCACACCTGGAGTTTTTAAAATTTGCCCAGGTTCAATGGAACTCTAGCCAGCACTACGGCACCTTTTAAAAAAATATTAAATATATTTTGAATATACTGCAGCAAATATATTTCAAGTCCCCATAGAAAGTATGGCTGCACATCCAACCAAATCCCGTAAGAAGAGTCCTTGCGTCCCCCTTAACCCATAAGCAACGTGGTGTACCACTGCCAGCCCAGTTCCTATGCTTTACAAATATACATACTTACTGGCTTATAAGTACACCACATCTAATAAGCTACGCACTCCACAAGAGCAAGAACTCTATTTATCATTCACCTCTGTGTCCAGATCCGGGTATGCTGCTATATAAACAGCTGCTCAATAAAAAGTTAACCAATGATCAAAGGGTGAAACAACAGAGGAATGGGAATCTAGAAATATCCTCTTGGTGGCTCCAGATGCATAAAGAAACAGGTGTCTGTGTCCCTACACACTCCTGTGCCTGAAATACAGGAATGGGTCAAGTGTCTAAACACAGGGTTCCTGATGACACAACAAATGACTAAGTGACCAATGGTTGGCCAACACTAAGGCAAAACAGCAGCACATCAATACCGTTATTTTAAAAAGCTCTAGAGCAACAGAACAGAAAGGCTCATGCAGGATTCTAGATGGCTGCTCCCTCCCTAACCTCAAGAGCCAGCCTGTGAGCCTCCCCCCTACCACCCCCCCGCGGCCCAGGCCACACCTGGGAATGGTGAGTGAACCGTGTTTGGAAATGCGTGAGCTTCCTTTAGAAAACAGCAAAATGTCAGGAGACACGCAAAAGAATAAGAAAATTTTATCACCCAAAGACTCAATAAAAAAAAAAATACTTACATGTTAAAACTATGGCTAAAGGATTAAAATTAAGGTGGGTCTTATCTCCAAGCAAGCAAAATAATTAGGCTTTCATAATCAAAACAGCTGAAAGTATAACCATGTTGAGTAAAATTTTTAACGTTTTTAACCAATTTATATATCCATTTAGAAGTATAAATTTACCTTTTCTTATTTTTGAAAAAGTTTATTATCCTTGCTAGCTGCAATCTCAAATTACCAAAGTCATCAACTGATGGCCACCCCAAGCAATATGGATCCCAACGTACAGGGACACAGGAAACTCTTCTAGGCAAACTTTCTGTGAACCCTCAGATGTGAGCATTGAAATCAGAGCTAGTTCAGTGCATCTTAACCAGGTTGCCTTTCCCTTGTCAGCTTAACTTGAACATTCAGCATAAGAAACACTCCACAGTGTGGTCAATAAAATACCCCGACCAAGCTATCTTTTCCCAGATTTAAAGGATGGACCCAGTGACTAAGACATTGGGTACACATCCCACAGTAACATATATTTTTAAATGAACAAAGGATTATACATTAATTACCAGCCCAGTTACTTAAATACGGGATGACTACAAACTGATTTTTTTCACTAATTTTTTTCCAAAATAGTATAACAGGAAATATGAAAACAACAACTTTATCAAATGTATTCAATACAAGAATCAGTTGGTTGAAATGACACCTGCCAGGGCAGCACCGGGAATAGTGAGAACATAAACCCACGTGCTACCCCAAGTGACACTGCTAAGCAGTCAACCAAGCGGCTCTCCAGCTCAGAAACAAGAACGGCTACCGAAATGGGCTTCTACTGCAAGGGGAGGGACGGTGTCAGGTTTCTCTCCACCCACCACCAATGGTACCCACCAAAACTACTGTTCGCCCCTCACCGAGAGCAGCTGTCAGGAACAAGACATGGGCTTGGCGTAACTGGCTCCATGGACACTCAGTAATTCCAAACTAATAGTGTAATCAGAAATAAACACTTGGATACGTCCTGAAGTAAAGGAGGGACTGTGTGTTAAAAATTGTGCGGCGATTCCTCACAAAACTAGGATGAGAGGTCCCACTTGACCCAGCAATTCCCCTTCTTGGTATTTTTCCAGCAAAACTGAAAACATACCACAGTGATGTATGTGCACCCCCATGTTTATAGCAGCACAATCTGTCATACCTAAATCTTGGAAACAGCCCAAATGCCCATCAATTGAGGAATGGATAAAAAAGATGTGGTATTTTTATACAATGGAGTATTACTCAGCCATAAAAAAGATAAAACCAGAGGCTTTTATAGGTGAATGCATGCAACTAAAGACCATACTCATAAGTGAAATAAATCAGACCCACATGTATAAACACCATATTGTCTTCCTAGTGTAAGAACCTGAAAGAGTAAATAAAACCCAAAAGGTACAACAGATACTGTGAAAGGAAAGAAATTGCTCCAAGGAAGGAATAACTGGGATGAGAGAAAGGAAAAAACAAAGAAGGGGTAAAAAAGTATATGCATATACAAGTATAGCTGGGATAATTGTACTGCTGATATCTATTGGTTTACTGAAAGGAACTGTTAATGCTTACATTTTTTAACCAATTTTTAATGCTTGTATCTGGTAACCTAAACAATTTGAAAACAACAATATACAATATAACAACCATTGTTTAATTCCTGCCAACTTGTTTGGTAAAGCTCTGTATCATTTCTAATTTTTTTTACTTTTTATTCTCATTAATTTTTTGATCAATTTTGCATTCTTACATCTGGTAATCTAAGCAACTTCATTGAAGACAACAAAATGTAATATAACCACTGTTAATTTTCTGTCATCTTGTTTTGAAATTGTGTACTGTTTTTATTGTTTTTGTGTTGTTTTGTTTGTCTTTGTTATTTTGTTTTTTTTTTTTAAAAATTGTGATAACATTTAAAAGCATACGCCACTTAGCTATTCATGGTTTAAATGATAAAATGTCTAGGACGCACATCAAGTGGTGGCACATGCCTGTAATCCCAACACTCAGGACGCTGAGGTGGGAGGATCTCTCCAAGTTTGAAACTAGCCTGAACTACAGAGTGAAACCCTGTTTCAAAAAGACAAAAAAGGCCAGGTGTGGTGGCCCATGCCTGTAATCCCAGCACTCGGGAGGCTGAGGCAGGACTGTTGCAAGTTCCAGACCAGCCGGGGTGATAAAGTGAGCTCAAGGCCAGCCTGAACTGCATAGGGAGACCCTGTCTCAAAAAGACACACACACACACACACACACACACACACACACACACACGGAAGAAAAATCCAGGACTAATTTCAAACTACATTCAGCTGGAGAGAAGAAATCAATGAGGGCTGGATGATGGCATTAACAGTACAACACTGCCTGTGAATGAACAATTATCAAGGTTGGGTAATGAATATGTAAGTATTTACTATACTACTCTACTTTCTAAACTTTTTAATTTCTAGAGTAAAAAACAATTTGAAGAGGGGGTGTTGGAAGTATATATAACAAAATGTAAACTAAATACTAAGGATTTCTTGGGGAAGGAATTCTGGACAAATTGGTTTTCTTCCATAAGCTTTTTGACGAAAATTACACTATTTTAGCAGCCAGAAAACGAATACGTACTATGAGCGTGAGATGACTGCAGAACACCTCCGGAGAGATGCTCTTGTTTGAACGCCCTCACCGCCCATTCCACGCACAGCAAACCAAGCTGTAGTGAGACTGAGGCTGAAAGTCAGTCCACCCGGAGGCACACACCACAGAGCCACACAGGCCAAGTTTGATATGAGGGTGTAACTAGTACAGAATGAGAAGAATTTGACAAAAATATCCCAATAGAAGATAAAACAAATTCTTTTTCCTGAAAGGAAATATCACCTGTTTAAAAAGGTTTATTTCCTCCCTTTTAGCTACAGTTGATAAAACTCTTACTATGTACAAATAAATTGAGCGTATTTTTATCTAATCCTTTCAATAATCCTGACAGGAAGTATAAATACTTTCTCTATTTCATAAAAGAAAGTGAAGTTCAGAGAGTTTAAACAAATTAAGAGTTGGACTTGGGACTTTAAGAATGTGAGAATCACATCTTTGCTTTCAGCATGCCTCAGAAAAAATAGGATTAAGTTCTCAAATAAAAAGAGAAAAATGTATCTACTTCACAAAATTCCCAGCGTAAACTTACCCAGGGTCTTCGATTTCAATGTAACTCAAATGCATGAGTGACATTTACCCTCTTTCTGTCCATCCTGAGGGTCAGGAAAGGAAAAAAATTGTAAATGGAATACACCAAAAATTAAATGCTCTGGAAACTTCCACATGACCAACAAGAGCTAGCATTACAGAGTGTGCATGTGTCCAGCACTGTGTGTCCACAACCTTATGGTACAAAAATTGAGCCTAGGAGAATCCAGAGAACTTATTCAAAATACCCGCTAATAAGCAAAAACTGTTCCATAGACCTAGAAGTCCTCCACAGCCTCCAGACACACCACTACCATGTCACTCAGTGAGAACTCATTTCACTCCCCAACTGTGAAGTCCATTCTGAACAGCAATCATCTCCACTCTCAAACTGCTAACACCCAAACAGAGCAGTTACCAAGACGTCCCAAGAATTTTCGGAGACTGAAAGCTATTAGAAACATCACCCAAAGGATTCTCTACAACACATCTGAAGCTATGCTTCATGTTACAAAAACACAGTGCCAGTGATGGTAGCCTACCAATAACCTCAGGGGTGAGTGCTAAGGAAGTCGGTGGAGTCCTCAGGGCTTGAACACACAGCTGCAGAAAAAGAAGACCATTTCCAAACCCAGCTTTGCTACTTACAAGTTTTTCAAGCTTTTCACCATTTAACCATTTCCAACTTCCCCTTCAGCCCCAACCAAGGGGAGCTGCCAGTACCTACTGAAATATGAAGTGCCGTGCTCAGCGTTTGGAAGCTTCTAGGAAGCAGTCAGTGCTGGGATTTGTAGAGCAAGCAGTCTTCCTCCTCTAGGAGCTCTGAGGCGAAAATAAACTCTGGCCCCCTACTTGTGACTAAAGTAATGCGTCGGCTGGCACAGACTGCCTCCCCTCCCCTTTTCTCACACAATAACATCCTGATAGTAAAGATCCTCAAACTGTGGGGTCAGTAACTCTCATTTTGCAGCACCATAATTTTACTTCATTGGGCTTTCTTTGGCATTTATTTCAATACCAACTTCCCAATTACAATAGTTCAACTTAGATTTAATAATAGAATGTGAAAAATGACAGAACATTTTATCTGTCCAAAGGACAAAAAACTTTGTGAGCAGCCAGCAACTATTTTATTTGTTTAGACAGTGATGAGAGCAAAAATCCCAAAGAATCAAGTCACAGAATCTTAATTATCTTCCATCAACCTTGGAACAATAAAAGACAACGGAAGACTCAGAGCATTTTATAGTGTCAATGCAAGACACACAAAACTAAAATTAATGAGCTACACACAGACACACTTTCAAACACACATGAAACTACTTCACCTGTCAGTTTTAACAACTTTTAAGCTAATAACTTCAAACTATTTTTGTTTAAAAAGTCTTGGCATGTCTACAGCAAAACAGACTAAGATGTACATTTATTTGTATCACAAATGTAAAAAGGAATTTTGTATCCTTAAAACTCTTTTTTTGTCAGTATGATGCAGAAATCAAACATTTAAAATTAAAGTTTCAGAGATTCAATTTTGATGCGTAACATTGTCGAACAGATTAAAATTTCAAACTGGCTACCAATTACACTTCAAAATGAGTAATAATACTGACTTTCCTCCCTTAAAAAGCAACCTCACAATAAAAAAAAACCTACTGGGCTGGGTCCATCCCAACAAATTCTTTCTGGTTTTTTTCTCCCTCCTTTCAACTCTCACTTCCCACTTGGAAAAGGCAGGGTTAAGGACTCAGTAGACACTGACCTTTAAGTGTAACTTGAAAAAGCCATTGCCTGAAGATGAGTCACAGGCAGACTTTGTAAACTAACTCTACGGTTGCTAGACTGTATTTCCTGCAAAGTTAAAAGGCTCTAACTTTGCTTTACTATTCACTGAGAATGTATTAGAGAAAGACACACAGTTACTTAACTGCACAAACAAAACAAAATAAAAGACCACCACAGGTACTCACATATATACATACATTATCCTTTCAGAAACAAATTTATTTTCATGGGGTGCTATTTAACTTTATAAAGAAATAATTTGAAGTAAGTCTTACAAACACTGGTGAGTTTACAACTTCAACAAAAGCCACTAACATTTCAACAAAATTTATAACTGCAACAAAAGCAAAAATAAATAAATGGGATTACATCAAACTAAAAACTTCTATACAGGGGCTGGGGATTTAGCTCAGCGGCACAGTGCCTGCCTGGCAAGTGCAAGGTCGTGAGTTCAATTCCCGGTACCGGAAAAACAAAAAACAAAACAAAAAAAAAAAGAAACTTCTATACAGTAAAGGAACCAATCAACAGAGTAAAGAGACAACTTATTCATCTGATAAGAGACTAATATCAAAAATATATGAACAGCAAAAAATCAACCAAACATCAAGTTAAAAATGGACAAAGAACCAGAAAAGACATTTCTCAAGAGAAGACATATAATGGCCAACAGGTACATGAAGAAAGGCTCCAGTCAACATCACTGATCACTAGGGAAATATACAAGTAAGGGTCACAATTAGACATCATCACACACGTGTGGAATGTCTTTCTCAAAAAGATAAAGTTGACAGGTGTTGGCAAGAATGTGAAGAAAAAGGAACTCTAGGACACTGTTACATGAATATAATTAAAACAGGTATTTTGGAAAATAGTATGGGGATTCCTTAAAACACTAAAAACAGATCTGCAAAAAAAATTAAAATTTTAAAAAATAAAAATAGATCTGATATACAATCCAGTAATTCCACTTCTAAGTATATAACCAAAGGAAAAGACATGAGTATGCCCAAGAGCTACCTATATGTGCCCTTGTTCACCACGACTTTATTTACAATAGCCAAGATATGAAAACAGCTTATGTGCCTATAAATGCATGAAAAGATGAAGAAAATATGGTACACATACACAGTGGGAAACTTCCTTAAAAAAGGAAATCCTGGTGACAAGGACAGTCTGCTTGTCACCCACTCAGACAGCGCCCCCTACAGCAGGTCTTGGCCTGTGCACTTCAAGAAATCAGTAATCCCAGCATTCAGGAGGCTGAGGCAGGAGGATTACTGGGAGTTCGAAGCCAGCCTGGGCTACAAAGTGCGTTCAAGGCCAGCCTGAACTACACAATGAAACCCTGTCTCAAACACACACACACACACACACACACACACACACACACACACACACACACAAAGGGATATCTTGTCATTGGGCACAACATGGAGGATGTGGAGGATGTTACAAAGAGTAAAATAAATCAGACATGAACAGATAAAAATTGTATGCTCTCACTTCAACATGGTACCTTAAAAAGGTGAATTCATATAAGCAGAGTACAGTGGTGGCCACCAGGCTGGGAAGGTGGGGGTACAAGTTGGTCAAATGGTAGAATTTCAGTTAGGTAAGAATGAGCTCTGGAGCTGTACTGCACAGCATGGCGATTCACTACTAATAACATATTGTATGTTTAAAACTTGCCTAGCAGATTTAAATATTCTCATTACAAAACAGTGAGATGGGATGTTAATTTGCTTGATATAATCATTTTACAATGTGTTTATGTATGTAGATATGTTCCATTATGCTCTGGAAATAATATATGTTTGTCAAGTAAAAATTAATAATAAATTACAAGATGTCGCATTGCACGTGACTAATTTTGGGGAAAACTAAAAATTTTTTCGGCTATGTTTTTATTATTTGAAGGAAAATAAAAGTGAACCAGGTGTGGTGGCATATGCCAATAATCCTAGCAATCAGGAGGCTCAAGGAAGGAGGATCCCTGCAAGTTTGAGGTCAGCCTGGGATACAAAGTGAGTTCAAGGCCAACGTGAACTGCATAGCAAAACCCTGTCTCAAAAAAAAAAAATCCACTGTGGCTTAGCATGTAATTCAGGGGTACAGCTCTGCCCATTAGGACAAAAAGCCTTGGGTTTGATACTCAAAATGGAAAGAAGGAAGGAAAGATGGAAAGAAGGAAGGGAAGAGAGGACAAAGAACCTTTTATTGCTCTCTCCATCACAAATACAGCCTGCTCTTCCAAAAAGTATGCTTTTTGCTTTTTTAAAGAGAAAATTTGAAAACAATGTAGTAGGTTAACAATGGTTAATACACTGTGTATTGTTATCTTTAGTTAGTGTAGAAGATAGTGGCATTTCAGTGTCCAAACAATATTAGCCCAAACCTTTCTTTTCAATAAACTAAGAGAAATTAGTAGTATAACTATGTTAACTATTACATACACATATATGCATTTTTTTGTTGTTTTCCCTTCCTTCTTTTCTCCATTCCCCCATTCCAATTTCTCTTTCCTTTGGAAGTTTCTTCCCCTTTCACAATATCTACTGTACATTTTGGATCTTATTTACTCTTTCATCTTCTTACACTAGGGAGACAATATGATGTTTACACATGTGCAACTGATTTATTTCACTTATGAGTACATGCTCTAGTTGCATCCATTTACCTCTGAAAACCTCAGGTTTATCTTTTTTTATAGCTGAGTAATACTCCATTGTATAAAAATACCACATCTTTTTTATCTATTCCTCAGTTGATGGGTATTTGAATTCTTTCCAAGATCCAGCTATTATAAGTTATGGGTGCATATATATCACTGTGGTACAATGTTTTTAATTCTTCTGGAAAGATACCCAGAAGGGGAATAGCTGGGTGAAATGGGACCTCTAATTCTAGTTTTTTGAGGAATCTCCACACTGATTTCCACAGTGGTTTCACCAGTCTACTCTACACTCCCACCAGCAGTGGAGAAGAGCTCCTTCTTCCCCACAGCCTCTCCAATATTTGTTATTGGTTGATTTATTGATGATAGCCATTCTTTATGGAGTGAGACCTAATCTCAGTGTTGCTTTAGTTTGCATCTCTCGAACGACCAGTGATGTTGAAGATTTTTTCATGTATTTATTTGCTGTTTGTATTTTTTCATCTCGGAAGTGTGCATTCATCTCAGATGCCCCTTTTTTTGTTTTGTCTTTAAATCTGGAGTCTGATCTTTTTGAGTGCTTTATGTGTTCTCGATAGTAATCCTCTGTCTGAGGAACAGCTGGCAAACATCTGTCCCCACACTCTGTTGGTGGTGGTTCCTCTTGCTGTGCAGAAGCTTTCTAATAAGATGAGACCCTGCGCGGTCACTGCCTACACCAATGTCTTGCAGAGTTCTCCAGATTCTGCCTTCCAGCAGGTTTCGTATTTGTGCTCTGCTAGTTAGATCACTGGTCCATTTCAAACTTGGTGCCGTGCACGGTGAAGGACACGGGTGCAGTTTTAATCTTCGGCACGCACACAGCCACTTCTATAACATCGGTTATTAAGAGGCTGTCTGTCTTTCAGTGAACGTTTGGCAACTCTGTCAAAGATAAGGTGACTGAGTATGTCTAGAGTTCTTTCTGCATCTTCTAATATGTTCCACTGATCGTTGGGTCTGTTTTTTGCCAGTACCACACTATTTTTATCACAGTATCTTTATAAGATAATTTCAAGTGAGGGACTGTGATGCCCCCTGCATTATCTCTGTTGCCCAGAATTGCCTTTATTATTTTAGGTCTCACCCGGTTCCAAATGAGTTTTGGGATTGTAGTCTTTATTTCTGTGAGATATGCTACTGGAATTTTGACCAGAATTGCATTAAATCTGCTTAACAGTTTTGGAAGTATGGCCACTTTCACTATATTGGTTCTTCCTACAAAAAACCAAGGGAGGTGGGAGCTGAGCTGCACCTCAGACAGCTTCGGGAACTCTGGTGAGCAGCTGCTGCCCCAACACAGGAGCTTGGGACCAGGCAGAAACCCGGACTGCTTTAGGGGCCTAGGGTCCACTCCCCGCCCCTTCCCTTCTCCCCTCCACCCCCATCAGAGCTGAACTGTATCTCGGAAAGCTTCAAGACCTCATGAGCCAGCCCTACCTCTGCCCCATCAGCCTGGGAGCTAAGGGGAGCCACAGACAACCTCAAGGGCCTCGGGTGCTCCTCCCTGCCCCCACCCCACACCCTCAGGGGAGCTAAGCTGAAACTCAGACAGCTGCAGGGGCCTCAGCGACTGCGCACTTACCCCCCACACTGGTGTGGGAAGCGGGCAGGGTAGTGGCAGTGTATGGAGACACGGTGACCACGACCCACCCACTACTACACCCCAGGGGAAACAGGGCTGAAACCTGGACAGCTTTGGGAACCCCAGAGTGGTAGCCAAGCTGAGCCCCAGACAGCTGTGGGAGCACTGGGGATCGCACTCTGCCTGCACACACACATCATCGAGGGAGTCACACCAAGCACTGGGGACCTTTGGGTCCTTGCCCCGTTACTAAGACATCATCCTGGGAATAAGGCTGAGCTCCAGAGAACCTCTGAAAATGACAAAACAAAGGAGCAAAATGCAATCTCAGACCTCCACCCCACCCAGAACAAGTCCAGCAGATATCAACACAGATGAGGTTGGAAGTTAAACACCTCAAATTTCTAAAATGATAGCAGCTGAAGTAAAGAAACAACTCCATTAGGCCATAGAAGACATCAGATCAGAAATAATCTCTGAGGGAAAAAAAGAAATGACAACAATAATGAAAGAACTGCTGCCAGGCATGCACACCTGTAATCCCAGCACTCGGGAGGCTGAGGCAGGAGGATTGTTGCAGTTCGAGACCAGCCTGGGCTTCAAACTGAGCTCAAGGCCAGCCTGAACTGCATAGGGAGACCCTGTCTCAAAAAGACAAAAAAAAAAAAAAGAATTGCTTAGCACATCTAAAGAAGACATAGAAAAAAAATAGAGGAGCACAGTAAATTAATCAAAACCTTGAATGAACAGTATAGGAAAGAACTGGAATCCACAAAACAGATTTCAAACAGATATCCAGGAAATTAAAACTTCCATCAAAAGCTGGCAAAACCACTTGAACAAAGCTGAAGATAGACTTTCAGACCTTGAAGACAGCATTGCTGTGAATGACCGTGAAAGGACCAATCTCTTAAAACTAACAAGAAACCAAGAAATAACAATTCAACAGCTGCAAGATGAAGCAAAGAAAAATAATGTAAGATTAATAGGCATCAGTGAAACAGAAGGTGCTAGCACAAATGACGTAAAAAGACTATTTCCAGAATAGCAAAAAATTTCCCAAGCATGGAAAAAGAACTGGACATCTGGGTAAGTGAAGCATATAGAACTCCAACTAGCCATAAACAAAATAAATCTACAACCAGACATATGGTGATCAAGATCCCAGAAATACAACAAAAGAACAGAATATTAAAAACTGTTAGAGAAAAGAAACAGATCACCTATAAAGAAAAGCCCATCAGAATCATGGCAGATTTCTCAACACAAACCATCAAGTCAAGAAGAGCTTACAGTGAAATATTTTAGGTCCTGAAAGAAAACAATTTCCAACCCAGATTGACGTACCCTGCAAAACTATCCTTCAAAATGAATGGAGAAATAAAATGTTTCCATAGGGCCAGGGATATAGCTCTGCGGCATAAGCGCCTGCCTGGCAAGCACAAGGTCCTGAGTTCAATTCCCAGTACCACAAATAAAATAAAATGTTTCCACAATAAAGATCAAAAATGAAGAACTTCATGAGCACCAAACCAACCCTAAAAAGAGGTCTAAAAGATATTCTAGAAAGAGACAAAAAAGACCACAACTTTAAGAACCACCACAGAGAGGAAACACCAAACAGAGCAAACAGAGGGAAACAAGAGAAACCAACAGCAGGAAAACAACATGACAAAGATAAGCCAACAGATATCAGTTATAACCATCAATGTAAATGTTCTCATTCACCAACCAAAAGAAGTTGACTGGCAGACTGGATCAAGAAACAAAACCCAACAATATGCTGTATACAAGAAAGATATTTAACTCAAAAGGAAAATCACAGACTGAGAATTAAAGGATGGAAAACAATACTCCACGCAACAGGTACCCAGAAAAAAGCAGGTGTCACTATTCTGTTTGCAGACAATGGGAACTTCAAACCAAGAACAATTATAAGAGATAAAGAAGGTCACTACACACTTATGAGGGGAAAACTTCAAGAGGAAGAGATAACAAGCATAATCATCTATGTAACAAACACAGGAGCACCCAACTATATAAGACAAATTTTAACAGACATGAAAAATGAAGTAAAGCAGCAACACAATCATAACAGGGGACTTTAACACATCATTGTCACAAAGAGATAAATCAACTAGACAAAAATTTAGCAAAGAAATAGCAGAAATAAACCAAACATGTGAACAAATGGACTTAGTAGACCTGTACAAAGTGTTCCACCCAACGGCATCAGAATACACATTCTTCTCAGCTGCACATGGGACGTTCTCTAAAACAGACCATATGCTAGCACAAAGAATATGCTTAAGGAAATGCAAGGGACTTGAAATTATCTCATGCATACTATCAGACCATAGTGCAATGAAATTGGAAATTAATGACAAAGGAAATCAAAAGAATTCCATAAACACATGGAAATTAAACAACACCCTCCTGAACAATCAATGGGTCACAGATGAAATCAAAGAAGAAATTAAACACTATGTACAATCAAATGAAAATGTAGACACAACTTACAGGAACCTCTGGAATGCAATGAAAGCAGTCCTCAGAGGGAAATTTATAGCAGTCAATTCCTACCTCAAGAAAAGAGAATGAGCACAAGTAAACAATCTTATGCTGCACCTCAAGCTTCTAGAAAAAGAAGAACAAATCAAACAAAAAGCCCAGAGAAGGCAGAAAATTCATGCAAAAGCTCAGGGCAGAAATTAATATAATGGAGACTTAAAAAACAATACAAAGAATTAATGAATTGAAGAGTTGGTTCCTTGAAAAAATACATAAAATTGATAAACCCCTAGCGAACTTTATCAAAAAAGGGCAAGAAAAAACTCAAATCCATGCAATAAGGAATGAAAGAGATGAAATTACTACAGATCCTGTAGAAATTCAGAAGATCATCAGTACCTACTTTGAAAATCTTTACTCTCCTAGGATGGAAAACAGAGAGGAAATGGATAGATTTCTAGATACATATGAACTACCAAAGCTGAATAAGGAAGATACAAAAATCCTGAATAACCCTGTATCAGCAAGTGAAACTGAAAATGTAGTAAAAAACTTGCCAATGAAGAAAAAAGCCTAGGTCCTGATGTATTTACAGCTGAATTCTACAAGAAATTTAGAGAAGATTTAACACCAATACTTCTCAAACTCTTTAAGGAAATTGAAAAGGAAGGAATTCTCCCCAACTCATTCCTAGAGGGAAGTATTATACTGATACCAAAACCAGACAAAGACCCAACCAAAAAAGAGAACTACACGCCAATCTCCCTAATGAATATACATGCAAAAATTCTCAATAAAATACTAGCAAACAGAATGCAACAAATCATCAAGAAAATTATACACTATGACCAAGTAGGATTCATCCCAGGAATGCAGGGGTGGCTCAATATATGCAAATCAACATTAACAGAACCAAAGACAAAAATCACATGATCATCTCAATAGATGCAGAAAAAGCTTTTGATAAAGTCCAACACTTATTCATGATAAAAACCCTACAGAAAATTGGAATAGATGGACTTTACCTCAATCTGATCAAAACCATCTATGAGAAACCAACAGCTAACATCATTTTAATGGTTAAAAACTGAAAGCTTCCCCTTTTAAGTCAGGAACAAGACAAGGACATCCACTATCACCACTCCTATTCAACATAGTTCTGGAAATATTAGCCAGAGCAATTAAGCAAGAGAGAGAAGAAATAAGAGGAATAAGGATAGGAAAGGAAGAAGTGAAATTATCATTATTCACAGATGACATGATGCTCTACATAGGAGACCCCAAAAACTCCACCAAAAGGCGTATAGATTTAATAATTAAATTCAGGAGCATAACTGGATACAAAGTCAACACTCAAAAATCAATAGCATTTCTATACACAAACAACAAGCAGACTGAGAAAGAAATTAGTGAAACCACACCTTTCAAAACAGCATCTAAAAAAATGAAATACTTAGGAATCAACCTAACAAAGTAAAAGATCTATACAGTGAAAAATATACTACTTTGAAAAAAGAGACTGAAGAGGATTTCAGAAAATGGAAAGATATTCCTTGCTCATGGATAGGAAGAACTAACATAGTGAAAATGGCCATATTCCCAAAATTGTTGTACAGATTCAATGCAATCCCAATTAAAATACCATTAGTATACCTCACAGATCTAGAGAAAATATCCCTAAAATTCATCTGGAACCAGAAGCGGCCTAGAATAGCAAAAGCAATCCTGGGAAACAGGAAAGGGAGGAGGCATCACAATCCCTGGCTTGAAATTATACTACTCAGCTCCTGTGATAAAATCAGCATGGTACCAGCACAAAAACAGACCTGAAGATCAATGGAACAGGTTACAAGATGCAGACACAGCCACAAACACACTCAGCCACCTTATTTTTGACAAAGGAGCCAAACATGTTCATTGGAAGAAAGATAGCCTCTTTAACAAACGGTGCTGGAAAAACTGGCTTTCCACATGCCAAAGACTAAAACTAGACCCATGTTTATCACCATGCAGTAAAGTCAAAATGGATCAAAGATCTAAATATCAAAACAGAAACACTAAATCTACTGGAAGAGAAAGTAGGTAAAACTCTCAAAGACACAGGGGTAGGCAGAGAGCTCATGAACAGAAACCAAACTGCACGGGAAATACTTCAAAGAATCAACAACTGGGATCTCATCTTACTGAAAAGTTTCTGCACATCCAAAGAAATCACCAATAGAATAAAATAAAAACCCACAAATTCAGAAAAAATTTTAGCCAACTGCCCCTCACAAAGGAAATCTATCTAGGACATATAAAGAATTTTTAAAAATCAGGCCCACCCAAATTCAAAGACCCAATCCAAAAATGGGCAGCTGAGATGAACACACATTTCTCAGAGAAAAAAATACTAATGGTGAATAAATATATGAAAAAATGTTCAACATCATTAGTCATTCGAGAAATGCAAATTAAAACAACACTGAGATTTCATCTCACCCCACAAAGAATGGCTATCATTAAGAAACCAACCAATGACAAATGCTGGAGAGGCTGTGGGGGAAAAGGAACCCTTCTCCACTGCTGGTGGGATTGTAGACTGGTGAAACCACTGTGGAAATCAGTCTGGAGATTCCTCACAAAAGTAGGATTGGAGGTCCCACTTAACCCAGCTATTGCCCCTCTGGGTATCTTTCCAGAAGAATTAAAAATGTCATACCACAGTGATATATGTGCACCTATATTTATAGCAGCACAATTTGTCATAGCTAAATCTTGGAAACAACCCAAATGCCCAACTGAGGAATGGATAAAAAGGCTGTGGTATTTCTATACAATGGAGTATTAGCTATAAAAAAAAGATAAAGTCGAGGCTTTTAAGGGCAAATGGATGCAACTAGAGACCATACACACAAGTGAAATAAATAGGGCCTACATGTGTAAACATCATATTGTCCCCCTGGTGTAAGAACATGAAAGAGTAAATAAAACCCAAAATGTACAATAGATAATAAAAAAGGGAAAAAATTGCTCAAAGGAAGGAACAACTGCGATGAGGGAAAGAAGAAAAAGAAAGTACTAAGGCATTTTATATATTATGGATCAGTGCCATAACTGTACTGTTGGTGTCTGATGGTTTCTTGAAGGAACAGTTAATGTTTAAAAGTTTTTTTTTAATATTTTGACCAATTTTGCATGTTTGTATCTGGTAATCTGAGCAACTTATATGACAACAATTTGCAGTGTAATATCCATTGGTGAATTCCTACAATCCTGCCTAGTGACATGATGTACTGTCTCTAATTATTAATTATTATTTTCTTTTTAATTATTATTTTCCTATTCCCTTTAATGATTTGATCTATCTATTCTTACATGTGATGATCTGAGCAACTTCACTGAAGAAAACAATATAACGACAACTGTTAATCCCTATCATTTGGTTTAAAACTCTGTATCATTTTTAATGTTCTTGCTTTGTGTGGTCTGTATTTTGCTTTTTTTTTTTGGTACTATTTTCTTTAAAATAAAAAAAAAAAAAACAAGGGATATGTTTCCATTTTTTGACACCCGTTTCAATCTCCTTTTTCAGAGTACTGTGGTTTTCAATATAGAGGTATTTTACATCCTTCAGGAACTTGATTCCTGGGTGTTGTGTTTTTTGGATGCTGTTGTGCAAGGTGTTGTCTGCCTAAATCCTCTCTCAGTGAGTTTGTTATTCATATACAGGAAGGCTATTGTTTTTGAGTGCTGACTTTGTATCCAGCTACACTACTGAATTTACTTATTAAATCTAGCAGTTTTTCAGTGTAGTTTTTGGGGCCTTCTATGTAGACTACCATGTCATCTGCATATAATAATTCAATTTCTTCCTTTCCTATCATTGTTCCTTTTATTTTTTTCTCTTATTTAATTGCTCTGCCTAAAGTTTCCAGGACTATGTTGAATTAGGGTGGAGACAGTGGACATCCTTCTCTTGTTCCTATTTAGAGAGACAGCTTTCAGTTTTTGTCCATTTAGTATGATATTGGCTGTTGGTTTGTCATGGATTTTATCAGGTTAAGATAAAGACCATCTATTCCAACTTTCTGTGTGTGTGTGTTTTTTTTTATCATGAATGGGTGTAGAACTTTGTTAAAAGCTTTTTTCTCCATCTATTAAGATGAACATGTGGTTTTTGTCCTTGGCTCTGTTAATATGATTTACTATATTTATTGACTTACATATATTGAACCATCCCTGCATCCCTGGGATGAATCCCACTTGGTCATGGTGTACAATCATCTTGATGATTTGCTGCATTCTGTTTTTCAGCATCTTATTGAGGATGTTTTCAGGTGTATTCATTAGGGAGATTGGCCTGTAATTCTCCTAGTTGCGTCTTTCTTTGATTTTGGTATCACAGTAATGCTTGTTTCCAGGAAAGAATTTGGGAGTACTGCTTCCCTTTCAATTTCATTAAAGAATTTGAGAAGTAATGGTATTAGGTCTTCTCCAAATTTCTTGTAGAATTCAGCAGTGAATCTATCAGGGCCTGGGCTTTTCTTTGTTGGTTGGTTTTTAATTACATCTTCAATTTCACTGATTGATATTAGTATATTCAGGATGGATATTTATTTATCTATCTGTCTGTCTGTCTTTTTGAGACAGGGTCTCGCTATGCAGTTCAGGCTGGCCTTGAGCTCACTTTGCAGCCCAAGCCGGTCTCAAACCCACAAGGATCCTCCTGCCTCAGCCTTCCAAGTGCTGGGATTATAGGCACGTGCCACCACGCCTGGCCATTAAGAATTTTTCTGGGGCTGGGGATTTAGCTCAGCGGCAAAGCGCCTGCCTGGCA
>NW_004955434.1:22821107-22822260 GCF_000276665.1 Chinchilla lanigera
AAAAAAAAGAAAAAAAAAACCATGGGCTAAAGTGAGCTCAAGGCCAACCTGAACTGCATAGCGAGACCCTGTCTCAAAAAGACAAAAAAAAAAATAAAGAAGAGTTTGGTTCAGTTCTAATATTTTCTTGTTGACCTCTTGTCTACTTGATCTGTATTTGATCTGTACTTTTCTGACAGTGGGGTACTGAGATCCCCCAATACAACTGTATTAATGCTTATTTGAGTTTTCATGTCTGTTAATATTTGTTTTACATATTTGTGTGCACTGGTATTTGTTGCATATATATTTAGGATTGTTATCTCTTCTTCTTGGATTGTTCCCTTTACAAGGATGTAGTGACCTTCTTTATATTTCTTTGTCAGTCTTGGCTTGAAATTCACTTTGTGTGCAAAGAAAAAAATAGCTACCCTTGCTTTTCTCTGTGTTCTTATCACAGAGTATTGTTTTCCAGCCTCTGACTATCAGTCTGTGAATTTCTTTTGGAATTAAATGTATTTCTTGTATGCAGCGTATTACTGGATCTTGCTTCTTGATCCATTCTGTCAGTCTGTGTCTTTTGACTGGTGAATTGAGACCATTAACATTGATGGTTATAACTGATATGTACTGACTTATCCTTGTCATGTTGTTTTCCTGTTGTTGCCTCCCCCTCTTTTTTTCTCTCCCTCTATTTGTTTGCCTTGCGTAATGGATTTCTTCTGTTGGGGTCTATGGAGTTGTAGTCCTATGTCACTTTTGGCTACAGTGGTACCATCTGCAATGACAACAGCATTAAACATAGCCTAGAAAATGACAAACTGCCTCAGCCATTAATTTACTACCCTTAGCCGTATGAACCAGATTAGTGATTATACAACAAAACAGCTAACCATTAATTTACTACGCTTAGCCATATGAACCAGATTTGTGATTATACAACAAAATCTAAAACAAATCAGAAAATTATATGTAGTATACAAGTCCTTGATACATCAGTTCTGCCCTCAGGGTTAAAATTTAAAATGGGTGGTGAGAAAATAGAGAAGCAGCAGAAGAGGAAGACATTAGAAGTAAGGCTGCAACTGGTGAAACCACTGTGGAAATCAGTTTGGAGATTCCTCCGAAAACTAGGTTTAGAGGTCCCATTCAACCCAGCTATCCCCCTGCTGGG